>NC_136858.1:16574625-16939560 GCF_951799975.1 Gobius niger
ATAAGTTTTTACCATGCACCTGCAAACAAGACATTGCATTTGTAACCAATGCCACATTACAATATTTCCAAAACAACTCTGTTAAGCAGTTATAAGAAGATTTTATCCCTAAGCTGTTACCTTGCAGAATGGGCCAAGCAGTGTGCATTAGCTACATCCATTTAGCCGTTGAAGGCTGATGAGACATTTATGGAGGAGGATGTTTGCACCTGAATATAAAACTGGCTCCTGTCCCGAAACAACCCTGAAAAGTGCCCAATCTGGCCTTCATCTCTTTATTTTATCAGACAAAATAAATGGAGAGAGGGAGCCGGCTGCTGTTCTAATGGGCCCTCAGTGCAATTGTTTTTCCCCAGGCTTTGCGCCACAACCTGGCCTGTTGACTTGTCCTTAGACTAATGAGTAATTAGGCCAAGGAAGTTTGGTTAAAAATGAAAGGTGTCGAACAGAGGTTGAAAGGTGATATTTCAACCTCTGTTTTTATCTGTCGCCCCTCTCCTGTATGTAGCCCCTGTATGTATCAATCAATCAATCAAAGTTTATTTATATAGCACTTTACAGCAACACCAGGAGGACCAAAGTGCTTCACAGAAAGATAAAACACATTTTAAAAACACCTAATAATTACAACCTAGACACAATTCAGTGTGCTCTAAGTATTAAAAGCAAGTTTGAAAAGATGAGTCTTTAGCCCCTCCTTTTTTGTTTTATCCATGACATTTACTCACTGAAGAGTTTTTTGACTGCACTTAGGTCTCCATGGATTTCATTGATGGTGTGGGATTTGAACATATAAACTTTGCAACATGTTGAAGCCGCATCTGGCTGCTTCATACATACTTCTGTGTCGAAACATTTAAATACTTCTTTCATCTCACTGCAACGCGGGGAGACCGGAGCTGTTGCACACATGGTTTGGTTGTCACAGTGCCTTTTATCGCCACACTAGGGGGCGCCGTGACTTAATGATGTTATTGAACATTAAGTTTTACACCCTGATTCCCCTGCTGTAATATGTTTTCATTCACTCAAAAAGCATTGAAATATGGAGAGGATTTGTCTTTTAGGGGGTTTGGCCAATTTTCCTGTCTGGGGCTGGTTGTCTCAGGTAGCTCAGGGGTTGGTTGTCACACAGAGTTTAAAAGGCCATACCATCTTTACTCTGCCCGATCCAGTCAGATCTCAAAGGCTAAGCAGAGTAATGGCTGGTTGGAAAGGAACACCAGGATGTCTGGGTGAATGTAGTGAGTGATTGAGTGGTTGGTGGTGGTCGGAGGGGCTGATGGCGCAGATTGACAGCCTTACTTCCGGCAGTCTACCCCAGGGCTAGCCTGGGAACCAGACTCACCACTGTCCAGCGGGTGAGACTGGTCACCGCTGCGTCGATTCCATTTCCCACAACGGTACATACGCAAGCAAACAGGAAGCATATTTGCACAGGATTAAGAATCACGAAACTCACCTACTGTCGATGTGTTTTTGGTCATTTACCACCGTGCGCCATTCGTAGTTTGGTATTGAGGGAACTTCCGTGTCCTGTGAGTGACTGTACTCGTGAACAAAACGTGACGCAATAAATGAATCTGATTGCACGGGATTGTTTTCATTTTGCGTATATCACCAAACAGGGGCGGGGGGTCCAGACTGTTCCCCCTCTGTATAAAAAAATATAGAGGGGACTCATGCTGTTCTCACCATGCTACCCCAGGGCAGCTGTGGCTACAATAGTAGCTTATCACCAGTAAGTATGGAGTGAATGTACAATGCAATGTAAATTATCTTTGAGTGTTCAGAAAAGTGCTATATAAAACCATTGCATTATTATTATTATCATTATTATTAATTATTATGCAAAAACAAACTTGACATTTGTGCATAATTGACCTTTTTGTAACCCAGTGGCTGTATGACGGCTTTAATCACGGTGGCCTCTACAACTCTCCAGGATCAATTGTTCAGTTTTCTGGTGAGATACAGCCGCTGTGCCACCGAAAGTCGTGTGTGTTTTTTCATGGGGAACATTGTCACAGTCCATTTTCCTCTCTTTGTCGGTTAATAACTATTTAATGCAATAAGACAAAACGAAGGAAGCAAGACCTACTTCAAATCAAGACCTTAAGTGTAAGTGTGGCTCTTGTGGGATGTTGTGTTGATGAGCTGTGGACTCTACAAAAAAAAGTGTGACAACCAGCCCTCGTCTCCACTACTCTCTTTCCATTGGATCTGCAGTTCATTCTTTCATTTTGGCATATAGCTTGGGAACTAAATGGCTACAGACAGTGTTCACCCTTAAACTTAAATGTCCCTTTTTTAAAAAGACAGGACCAGTAATGCTGCCTGCTTGGGATATTCTGATGGGACTTGAATTTGAATGCAGAGCCACAGAGCTATAGATACAGATTTCTACTGCAATGACAGCTCTGTCCAACACTATTTGGCGTGCCCTTGAATCCAAAGCATCCCCCTCTTTGCAGTATGGCGTCCTTCTGAAGTCGCCTCGATGACTGGTTGTTCAGTAGTGACCGCTAGCTGGAGTATGCATTTCTCTTTCTCTCGCTCTCTCTCTTTGCCTGTTGGCTTTCACACCACAGCAGACAGAAGAGCTAGCTTTATGACAAAACGTTTTATCCCCCATTAACCTTTACAGACTGGGTATCAGAGGGACTGGAGCAGCTCTAGTGTCCACATGGGCAGGTGAGGTGAGAGGAGACAGGCTGCAGTAGCGTCCTTCCACTCTCCTTCCCTTCTTCGGGGTCATCCCTTAACATCGTCTGACAGCCAGTGCAGATAAGACAGCCACTTCTGATAAGAAAATGATGAATGATATCACACTTTTTACTGAAATTCAATGCGTTTGTCTGCACTGGGCCAAAAACGCTGAGTCAGAAGCTATTCCGCGCTCACAGGATTCAAGAGGTTTTGTAAATATGTATAAGTGAAATGCTCCAAAGCACGGCTTAGCTGGTGTACAGTGAAGAAAAACAAACTGTAAACTGTATTCTTTTTTTTAAGCAAGTAAGATACTATTTATTTACAACTCATGTCAATCGCAGTATATGCAGCTGGTTGTGACAAGCAGGCATCCAGAATTGTTAAAAAAAAAAGCTAGACAATAAAAAGATTTGATCATGCCTTGTAAATAGTCTCTGATCACATTACCTGCACTTTGCTTGTGGTCAACAAATATTCTGGCACAGAAAGTGGACTCAGGATTGGAGAAACAAAAAACTACTGGTGTTGTATTAAGATAATATAATAACCCATTTTTTAAGTAACACGTTTTGGGAAAGCATTAGACTAGCAAACAATGCAAAGACAGCTTCCAGGTTGAGGAGCATGTCAAAAGCGCCAAGTTTACATTCAAAATACATGGGGGAGGCGCCTCGGGGATCCCGCAGATTCGTGGAGTTTCGCAAGCATCAACCAATCAGGAGCTTTCCCCAGCAGTGACGTTGGTGCTGAGCCACCGGCGGCGTAGATCCTATGCTGCAGTTCTAAACAAGTCATGGAGGATTATCGCGTTGTGAACCGGAGCTACAGCAGCTCTGGGACTTTTACAAAGACACACATCAGTGTTTCTTTTACCTAAACACCCAAGATTAAAAGCAGCGACAAGACGTTATTTCAGTGGCTGGATCTGTGCTGGGAATGTGTTTGGGCCTTGATAATGCTTGGAGCATTCCCTCTGGAGAAAGCTAATGCAGGGCTGCCAACTCTCACGCTTTCACCGTGAGACACACGCATTTGAGTGCCTTCACACGCTCTCACGCCACACTCCTCATATCACACGCTCAACCAAAAAATATCCCTGACTTTTTGCAGTGAGCGGCTGCAGACGCTTTATTTTGTCTATGTGCCTGTCCACACAGACAAAAATGAGCCAGAACGGCTCATTTTTTGTATTATTATTTTATTCCTCTTCGGAGGAGGGCCGTCACTTAAGTTGTGCATGCTTATTTTGCAAAACAAAAGTCACTGCTGGAGTGGGGCGGACGGAGGGATTGCAGAGGGAACGACCCGCGGGACGTGCGCTCGGCCTGCGGGGAAAGGGTTTTAGAGCGCGGCTCCGGGGAAACGCGCCCGAACGCTCCCATGCAACGCCAGCTCTCCCGGGCCATGGGAGAGAAAAAGGTGCGTGGGTTCCGTGAGTGACGAGGCGGCTACAGGAGCCCCGACACTCACATCTTCCCCCTGTTCACTCAGCTCACTCTTCTCTTGGCCGCCTCCGAAGCGACATCACCGCGCACTGCCTCCTCACCTCCGCCGCCGCTGCCCCACGAGGAGCTCAAAGTGAGCACGCAAACGAGTTTGAGAAATAAAAGTCCTAATGAAATAATAAACAATGGTTACAGCGGAGATCGAGTTGAAGCTCGACCTCTTTTACTCTTTTTTTTCCCCCTTTTGCGCGAGGGAGAGAGAGGCAGAGAAAAAGCAGTTATTACATCAAATAATCATATTCAAAATTTAATCATCAAACATGCTCTAACATCCTGCAAAATACAGGGATCAAATGTTCATATTTTCTAAAGCTTGTGCTACTTGCCTTTTGTTGGTAATAATTGGAATGACTCATAAGAAACAGAAACATTGTGTCATTGTACCTTTTGGCAGGGCTGTAACAATGAAGGGGCCTCTGGGCAATTGCTGAGAGGCCCCAATTTGAAAGGGGCCCAGAAATATAATTCTTTAGCACCAGTAAGTAGACCAGCTACAATTATTATTTATGATCTAAAATGCACCAGATTGCAGGAAATCATATCTGAATTAGAAAAAAGCTCCTGATGTGCTCAGTCATGTAAAACGTATACTTGTTTTTGGCTTAGAATTTAATACGATTACGAGACACTATCGCCATGAAAAGGCCCCCCAGCTCGGGACCGACCAAAGTCTCACTCCAAGTTGGCAGCCCTGCTAATGCTACAAGCTAATGCTACAAGCTAAAGCTACAAGCTACAGCTCCGCTCGCTCATGTGAAAACGAGAAATATGCACGAATAAAGTCAATAAAACCACCAACTACATAAAGAACCGTTTAACAATGATCACACACTGAGCTGGGCTGGTTGATTTGATTGTTTATTGCTCACATTTAATCTACATTAGCTCTGGGAGAAAACCAGAGGTAGTGATCCTCGCATAGACCTTGGGGGTATAGTTTAAGATCCATAGGACATGGCAGTAGCAAAGAGGGAAACTAGTTAGACCCAAAACAGCAGTTATTTTTCAGGCAAGAGCTCCTTCCAAGATGGCTACGAACACGCTCTGAGCTGATGTGTGGCCAGAGCATCTTGACGCCTGGTGACATTGTGACAAGCGTCACTTCAGTAAGCCCAAGCGTACAACTAGGGGCTTTGGGCACGTTTTTGACACCCGAAAAGTGTCTGGACACAGCACAAGACTGTGTTGTGTGCAGTACACGTGCAGATACCCACATAGACATAGTATCTCAGTCTGTCACTAAAAGCCAGTGGAAATAGGTCATCCATCTTTCTACAATTAAATTGTATGTTGCTCTTGTTTTATTTTGAACCATATTTCCAAAACCAAAATAAAACGTGCATGCTGATTTATATTGGTTTCACTTTTTTTTTTTTTTTTTTTTTGTTTATCTTAACTTCAAATTCAGTGTTGGAGGGAACTGTATCTCTAAATACTCTGCTCTTTGCTTGCCCTTATCAACTACCTCTAAATTTACCTGAAGTTTGTCATATTTTTGATTCACTGTGGTGGTGGCTGCTTAATTGTCGTGGCTGTGCATCGGGGATTTCACTTAGACAAGATGATCAGGATTCACGCGGCACCTGCTCTTTTTATGTGGCTGGAGCAGGCTGGCAGCGAAAAGCATTAGCGGCCTCATTTGTTCTCTATAGACACTCGTGACCTTTCCAATTGGAACATCCTCCTTCCAATATGACAGCTCTTCTATCCTGAAAGCCACTGATCTGGTACTTAATATGCACAATACGCACAGTGACCATAGGGGCTATGCATAGTGCACGTGTAACTGTATGAGTGGAAGCTTCGGACGATGAGTTGATGTGTTGTTTCAAGTTTTCAGAGGCTAATGAGTAATCGGTAAAGGGGCCTTGAAGTGTGAATATAGGATGTACAGAGAATATTTAACAAATATGCCACTCGTGCATCGTCATGTTTGTTTTTTATTGAAGTAATAAATTGAGAATGTTCAACAAGATTTCCGCCTGAAATTTGCACTGTTGTGGCCTCGTAGGTTTAAAATTATCCAAATATGTGAGTTTTTTCATTGAGGAGATGAGATGGCCACCTTGACTGAACTGGCTGATATTCAGTGTTTATTTTTATTGAAATATCTTCAAACATTTTCTTCAAATATCTTCTTTCTCGGCAGTATGACTTATCGCGATGCAAACTGTGATGGAGAAATACAAAGAAGAATTGGAATTGGCGCGAACAACTTTAAGTAAATTTACCGACATATTTAAAAATATATCAATATCAGTCAAGATCAGGTTAGTCAGGTAAGTCAACGGTTTTTCCAGTGGCGACCTATGGAAGTGAGAGTTGGACTCTAAAAAAGACAGACAGAAAGAGAATAGAGGCTTTTGAAATGTGGACGTGGAAGAGGCTTCTACGTATTCCATGGACAGCAAAGAAAACAAACCAATGGGTCCTGAAAGAAATCCAAGTGAAAATATCTCTGGTGAACATAATAGAGAGGAACAGACTGTCTTTCTTTGGACATGTGATCAGAGCGGACGATAGTTTGGAGAAAGCCATCATGCAAGGGTCCATGGAGGGAAAGAGAGGCAGAGGAAGACCTAAAACGAGATGGCTGGACAAATGTGCTGGAAAAACTGGGAATGACTCAGAAGACAGGAGGTGGAGATGCTCTGTCGATTTGATCACCAGGGGTCGGAGTTGACCTGCTGGATGAAGAAGAAGGTCTTTCAAAATTATACAAGGTTCTTTCATGAAACTCGCACTGTATAGACTTCATCAACCTAGTGCAGTCAGCAAGGCAAGACATAATTATTTATAACTCAATGGGCCTACAACAACATTAAACCTTCATAGATTATTGTAAAACATAAATCATATGAAATTGGGCTGTCTGTCAAATAAAATGAATTGCCTTCGATATAAAAGAGGATTCGCACAGTATGTGTAGTTTGACGTGAGGGAACCAAAGGTAGGCAATACTTTACTGTAGTTCAATATGCTTTAGACATTAGTGTCACATCGGACTGAAATATTTGAAGCAATGAACGTCCCATTCTGAATTGGCCATAACATTTGAAACATATGACTACCATTTAGATATTATGCCGGATTTCTGTATTCACCGTTATAAATGTCTAGTATTTCCCTTATATCGCCTCAACTTGTGGCCAAGATATCTCCGTACAATCGGTTGAATCCATCACCAGCTTATCTTCCCTTCGGAGAATGAGCCTCAGACCACTTCATGCACTATGGGCTGCCACTTTATAATGGCACAATGACAACTGGCTCTATTGTTCTGTCGGAGATCTCTATAACAATATATATACCGCACAGCATCCACTACTACAAAGCTATCGAGGTCCCATTTCAGTGTTCAGTGTGATTTGATAGTATCATAAAGTCATTTGTGCTGAGGGGGCTGGGGACGGAAGCACCTCTAGTGATCATTTTCTGCAATGGATTACCTTTCCACACAAATGTTCGGTACACAACCGCCAGGAGATAGCCATGAACTGCACTAATATGATCAAAAGGCCATGGTGGA
Organism: Gobius niger; assembly: GCF_951799975.1. Taxonomy (NCBI): domain Eukaryota; kingdom Metazoa; phylum Chordata; class Actinopteri; order Gobiiformes; family Gobiidae; genus Gobius; species Gobius niger. Next base: position 16,582,372 of record NC_136858.1, read on the forward strand.
AGTTGGAGATTAGATTTTTTTCCCTCCCCTCCAATATCCAGGAATTGCGTGGCAAGAAAGTAATAATTCTGCCACATTTCTTCCCTCAAAGTAATGTTTGTTGAAATCCATTCATATTGGCTATAGCGCAATCTCTTTGGCGTGCTTGTCTCTTACCATCACTAATAAAATGACGGCAATGGAAAACCTTTTTTTTTTTGTAATGGGGCTAAATATATGCTTCATTATTCAAGAAAAATCCAGGACATAGCAATCTTAAACTGATTATTTTTGAGGTCATATTGCAGTTTTGGTGAGATATAGACATAGAAAATGCATTAAAAAAATATATTGCCATTCCAAATCCCGTGGTAGCTCTGAAGACTTACTGCTGCGCGTAAACAAACCTCGGGAAAATAGGTCAGATACATTTGGAAACAAAACTATTCGTGCGTTAACAATGCCACAAGTACAAAGTGATCCAAATAGTTCTCTGCCGACTTTCTGTTTTCTGCTGGGTCAATAATAGAACTGCAGTCCTGTGGCAACATCTGAGACAAAGTCAGCTTTATACCCCCGGATTGAGTGCAGGGTTGCATTTCTCCGTCTGAATTCGCTAGAGTTTATACAATGGGTTTCAAATGTGTAGCTGTTCCAAATCCTAACTTCTAAATCTGCTAATGTGTGTCTTTGTTTTAACTCCGGAGTGCTTAGTGTTAAGTTGATTCCCGTGAGACCGATGTTTGGATATTGAGTTGACTGTCGGCCATCTCCGCAGATCACCACAAATCCAATCCAATATCCAATTCCCTCGACAAATCCTCCACAGAACACAGTTGTGCTCGGAAATATGTATCTCAGAACAGCACAAGGACACCGCTGCCCACAACGCTCTATTCATTCCCTACATTCTCTCTCCATCCTTCACGTCCTTGCGCCACCACTCCTGCTTCAAGATTCAATGTTTGGCCTTTCCAGTCACCCCGAGGCTCGTGTGTCCGCTGGTATCCCCTCAAATCTTTAAACAGCATTGGTCTTTTTTTCCCCCTTTTTTTTTTCCTAATGATGACCGTGGGCCCAACAAGCATCTGCAATGTGTCCGCCGCGCCAGTTCCTTCAGGGAGCGGGAGAAAAAAGATCTTGCTGTCAGTCTGCTGGGGAAAACATCTGTTCAAATTAAATGACTGCGACCATTGCGACTTATCTCCCGCACACTCCATTTTGGATCAGTCAAGTCCGGTGGGTGACTGTCGACAAGGGGGAAGGAAGAAGATTGGTTAAATGACAAGGAACTAAGGATGTAGGGAAGAGGAGAAGAAAAAGAATAAGATGGCCGCCCCGCTTGTTGTCCACTTGTGCGCCAATTAGGGGCCGGGGGACAGTGCTCGAGTGACCAAAGAGCAGAGTAATCACCCCATCCATCAGGGGACATGTCACAGCGAGGACTAGGCCATTACACCAGAAATGAAGGGAGAACAGCGGGATGAAGGCTTCTGTTGGATCAAAAAGCTGGGAGAAATTTGAAATGTGCAAATTCTGCATAAATTTAAGGACAAGGGAGCTGCCGGCTTTTGGTTTGTCTAAAAGTACAATTGTAAGCGCAGGCCTGTGAGCTTTGTTGGACAGGACAGTCATTACGTTTACATGTAAAGTCAAACGACGCAAAAAGATTAGACTTCAAATCACTTTTTCGAGAAAAATAGTCAAACCAGTCTTTCAGTCTACATGCAAGCAGGGGTTGATGACTATGCTCACCATTTCTGGTTGACTTTTGTGCAGCTCATGTTTGTTGTGACAGTTATATTAGCCCGAGCCTGATTAGCCCGAGGCACGTCCAGACTGAACTACTGTTTGGGAGCTAACTGGTCCCTCTTTGCTAATAGTGCCCTACGGATCTTTAACAATACACCCATGATCTACGCGAGGGTTTCCCCCAGTGTTTAAGCTCAAATCCACCTAAAACTCGATAGGCTTGATAGGCTACATCAGGCTATGACTCTGTTGATAAGAAGTGTGTAATAAACTACAGTTACGTTCAACAAGCAATCATTTTAATGGCCGCTCTGTACAGTATATGACAACTTTACTGAGTGTATTGGTGCTTGCTTCTTGTTTTCATATGGGATTCTTCTGTCTGTCTCATGGCCCTAGACACATTCTCGGTGCTGATCTAGCCACTAAAGTTACGTCTCCAGTCATCATTGGACTAGGAGTGCTTTGCTGGACTCTGACATTTAGCCAGGGAGGGGAGAAGGGCAGTGACATTCTGCACTAGTCTGACTGGCCGGCCCAGCCTATAGGCAGACTAGTGTTGTAATGATACTGAAATTTTAAACTCGATTGTGATGCTGAAAATAAAACTCAATTGCGATACTGAAAATAAAACTCGATTCTTGACACATGTTCTTGAGACATTAAGTAATAAAGGGTCTAATTTATCTCAGATTCATTGTTTTTGCACATAGTCAAATGTGTATACTGTATTTGGCGATTTAACCTACAATATAAAGTGTTTACCGGCTGGATTAGGCCCTGGCCCATGAACATCAGGTTAAACACTGTCTGTTTCTGCCTTCATGAACAGTAACAGTCACTGCTGTCACATTTAAGAGCAGAACAGAGCATTCATTCAAAGCACAATGTTAAAACTGGCCTTTAAAATTCCTCTAAATATATTCATGAGTTAAGTACAGATAGGTAGCATGTAACTATACTGTTGACATAGGTTTAATTTCATTTTGTTGAGATTTTTTAGGACAAAAAATGGCCTAATAGCCAATGCCAATTAGCCACAATAGCAAATTCTACAGTTTCTGTAAAAACGCCGGCTCCTTTCAACATGGTACTGAACCAGTAATCAGATTCTACACTTTGACAATGGATGCATTTAGTTTTAGAATTTAATTCAGGGTTTAAGTGAGCTCTAGTTTAAGTTTTGATCGAAGCGCAGCAGGTTCCTTCCGGCACTCTGGGAGCAAGCAAGAGGAGGAGGGGCATCTCTGTGTGCAGCTCGGAGGAAACACAGAAAGTATCCATACCTGCTCAAATGAATAACTAGCTTCGATACCACTTTTAGTATCGAGGAATACATTTTTTGTCAACCCTAAAGCAGACCGGAGGGGGGCTCTGGTTTCACTGCCCCAAGAAAACCAGGGGCCCCCTGAAGAGTGCCTACATTTTTATTGCAGAAAATATTCAAAATAATGTTGTGAGGACAGCAGGACAACGCTCCATATAGTCAACAAAAAAATGAAATTGTGTTTATTTAGCCTAGCCTGGCTAAATCGACATTTATTTTTGAAATGTTCATGTGTGGCAAATGTGCTTAGTTTCTTAAGGCCGTCTCAAAGGAACCCTTTAAGAAGCATGTTAAATATCACTTAAGCACAGGACCATGCACTAAGAGCACAATCATCAATATTGAACCCAATCAGCACTATTGAGGGGCCCCAAGTGAAACTATGCTTAAGGCCCCTGAGAAGGCCTGGGCCGGCCCTGCTGACTACAATCAGACAAGTTGAATCCCCCCCTGACCCAATTGTACATCGTTCATGTAACTGCTGTGAGTGAAAAAGGATCATGTGTGGCATTAAAGATGGATTCAATTCCTTTTTGCCACTATAGCGTCTATATTGTAATACAGTAGTGGTATTAGCAGGAAGCAGATAGCGCACATAGCAGGGGCAGAGCCTGAAACATGTTATCAGTATGGGCTGTATTATGAGAGCTAAAATTGGAGGTTCTCACACCTCACAAACAAGCCGTTCGTCACATGTAGCCGAGATATCATTTGTCAAAGTCACAGCGAGTATGGCAGTAGCAGACTCGCATATGCATAACCTTGAGTTTGATGCAATAGTCGAACTGTTACTGGCGCAGCTGAAATAACAGGTGGTCAGTAAATGAAGTACAGATGTGAGTGTGCAAGTGGGAGTCCACATTTTGTTTGGGATTTGATGCCGTAATTTCAGCGGCTGATAGGAACGGATTTGAATGAAATATTTGAAAATAACGGTATAATTTCTGGATAATGTGCACACAGCAACAGGAATACAAACGTTTGGAGGTCTTAGCTGGTTTTATTAGCGTTGTAGATTAATACATTACATTTATTAGTGTCACTACTACATTGTGAGACAAGATTTAGGATTATAAATAAGCCTCCCCAATGAAGCTCATTTATTTTACGTGCAAAATAATTTGTTCACATGTGACTTGTATTTCAGCCGTGACTCTCACATCCGCCATGAAGATAAATGAAACAATAATCCTGATACATGTGCCTGTGTAATGGATTTCACATGTTCACACGGCGCCGCATTTCTCTCTGCAGCTGCCGGAATGTAAACGTGTACATTTGTTATTACAGAAGGTGCATGCCTCAGCCGTTTCAGAAATACAACATATGTTTATCACAGAAAGTGGCCGTGGCGATTCACAATGCTATTAATAATGTGGACCTCGTCATGTGCGGCGCCCGAGGACATGTTTTTAACCGTGCGACATAGCAAGGTACGGTGACTTTTACAACTGTTCAAAATGCCAACGTGGAACTATCAGCCATCAGTGACATGCTTAAGTGCAGAGGCTGGAGGCAAGAAAACAATTAGCATCATTTTAGAGTGTATCTGCTTTGATTCAGATTGTCAAGATTGGCTAGACAATCTTTTAGTTGCACTTTATTTCCTATTACAAAAACAAAAACTGTTCCTCACAGCAACTTTATTTGTATAGCACATTTACAACAACGCTAGGTACTTCAAATACAAGAATCAACAAAAAGAGACAATACATAAACAATACAAAGAGTAAATAAAGACACATAATAAAGATTCATGCAGTTCAACTTGAAGCAAACACAAACAGATGTGAAAGTTGCATGTTCTCAGGGGCCAGGACTCCTCTGAGAAAGAGATTTGTAATCTTAAAAGTGCAGCAGAGAGAAGAGATGTTTTTTCCAATAAATGTGTTGGAAACAGTGTCACATGAAGGCATGCTGACTTTTGCAGCTGCTACAGCTGAGATCATTTTTCTCACAGATTAGACTGTCAAGTCACTTTTAAACCGCATGTTGTCTTGATTTTTTTCAAATTCCTTTTCAGAATTTGAGTCAAATTAAATCAAAATGAAGTTTTCTTATTAGAAATAAACAGCTGAAGACAAAATTACTGAATTGCAGAAGAAAAGCTGCAGTCATTCAAAGTTCACAATGAATAAAGCATTTCCTTCAGAAATATGTAAATTATTACAAAACAGCAGAAAATGAAAAACAAAACCCTGTACTGGACAAAAGTAAAGCTCTGCAAACTATAGCAAAATGCTAAAAACAAAAGCAACAAAGCAATAAGCCACCATGCCAGATGCCATTCTGTCCCTCTGAGCTGCAACCTTTATACCCAAATGTGTTTTAGGACTTTGACATTGCAGAAATCTTTCTCTAGCCAATCACACAGGTGCTGCAGACACCACTTCTCCTGCCAAACTGGTTTATTGTCAAGGCTAAATTGTCCACATCGTAACAAACTTTGTTCACACATATTCACATATTCAAATATCCAAAAGACTTGCAAACCGATTTGTTTCGTTCCATCTGCAGTGTCTGCAAGTGAAGTACAGGTGAAGGGTTGTGTGCGCATGTGTGAGGGACAGAGAGCGAGCAGCAGAGGAGGTATGTGAAGGGGAGACGCAGCAGGGGACATGGCACTTAATGAGAGCTACAGGCTGAGGAGAGGACCTGCTGCTGAGTGTCATGACAAAGTGACAAAGTGAGTGCACTGACGCGACCGAAATAGAACATGCCACAAACAAAGCACCGACAATCGCATTAGTTCAGATTTTTGGTTTTGCACCCTCTGCTGTTGCATTATATTACTACATTTTATAATATCTGAAGTTCTATGGGGATTTTTCTGAACCTGTTTTAGGCGATACAACAAAAACATCCAGGCTGAGGATGACGTGAGGGAATATAGTTTGAAAACCCTCATGAAAAAGCATAATATCTGACATTTACAGAGGGTGGAGTGATTTTTATGATGATGATGCGTATCACATTGCTTGCTACATTCTCATATTTCATGGTTGTGAATTACTGCAGCCTGTCGTGGGGCATATTATCTTATTTATATCATATTTTGCTTCACAGTGGTTTAGTCATTTTTTTCCCCCCAAAGGGTTGTACTTCCTGATGCAACCTGCCAAATAACTTTGAGCGAGAAGTATCATAATTGCCCTGCGTTGTCGTAGTTTTTGTGATTTGTGCTTGATAGAAAACGATTGGAGACTAGCAGTCCTGCTCCTCTCCAGCTCCATATACGCAGTGTCCCTATAAAAACACTTCAAGCTTCACATAAGGACCTACTGCTTCAAACATGGATGTCACCAGCTTCTGTTATTTTCATGTTAATAAAACAAACAACACAAACTCCGGCCACACGGGGATCACCGTCAGCCAACCTGTATCAATCGCTACCTTTGAAACATCACTGTGAAACAAATTAGCATTAAGCTTGAGAGAGATAATTAATAACCCTATTCATTATGCGGCAGAGCACATAAAGCTAAGTAGCAGCAGTAGCCATCATCCCTCACCTGATCCCTCCCACTCTCTCAGCGTTGATTCCAATGCGGGCCCGGCTCATTGCTATGCCTTTGAGTGCGTTGACTGGGAGCGGTGATAAACAACTTTTTAATTGCGAATGCCTCAAGTGTGACCGCTGTCTCGAAGTTTTGCATTTTACATCAGCATAGTTTTCGTTCCCGCGTCAAATAACAGATGGGGGAGCAATAAGGAGGCGACCAATAATATCTGACTCAATGATGCAGCTGCATAGCGTTTGATAGTATTGATCTGGAGTGGGCACTGCATTGGTGACCGCAGATTGGGTCATTGAGATACCGTATTGCTGGTTTCAGTTGATATCACTGCATGTTAAAGGCTCATTACTGAATATAACTTAACGTATAACTAGCTATGAGCGACACCACCATCCGTGTAGAACTTCTTCAGACCTGTTGCTACCATGAACACTTTGTGGTTAGAGTGCTTCCACATTTTGGTATGTCCCACTGAGATTCCGAATTTCTTTTAAAGAAGATCCAGTTGTACATGTTTTTTAGTGGAGTGGGAAATCAGAGCAAACCAGACACAGAGAGAACAGAAACGTCAAATAGGGCACTCAAATATTAAACCCAGTTTTCAAGACCTCCTCCTGGAACTGCCACCTTAACGTGGTGGAGGGGTTAGAGCGTCTGAATGATCCTGGGGGCTATGTTGTCGGGGGCTTCGTGCCCCTGGTAGGGTCTCCCGTGGCAAACAGGTCCTAGGTGACGGGTCAGACAAAGAGCGGTTCAGAAGCCCCTTATGAGAAACCAACAGGCCCGGTGTGAATCGTGAGGCCGTCCTTCTGTGGACCCACCACCTGCAGGAGGAGCCATAAAGAGCTGGTGCAATGTGATTTGGGCAGCTCCAACAGCTGCCCCCACGACCCGGAAACGGAAAAGTGGAAGAAAATGGATGGATGGATGGATGGAGTTTTCAAGACTTGCGCAAAAACCTCCAAGAGACAATAGTTTTAATGGGAGATAACATTTTATTTGTACACTTCAATGTGCAGCAACTTACAAATCTCCATTATCATGATCTTGGACAGGCTTGAAGAGGAAACTGGAAGAAACCCACAAACACACAGGAGAACATCTGCACAGGAAGACCTTATCAAGACATTCAACTGTTTGAGTCTCTCATTCCAACACTATACTTGAATTGTTTGGAATATTTGCTAACTTGAGCATTGTCTATTTAAATTGAACAGCCTAACCTAACTTTTTTTCCAAATAATCAACCTCTATTCCCTCTCTCCACAAGTGCGCTATTGTCTTAGAGTGTGAGCGCTCCTCCCACTCACTTCTCACAAAGTAACGATTGGGCCTCTGTCCCGGACACCAATAATCAATGTCTAATTATTCTCTGGATGTGAAGAGAGATGAATATGCAAAGGCCCCGACACTGACTGGGATCTTTCTATTGAGTTTTAATCATTCTGATGAAATACAGTTTGCTCCCATTTCCATAAGTGAGTGAATCAATGCTCTGAGAGGAGATAAGAAGTGTGTCGGGCTTATTTGCTTTCTCATAGCGTCGTGGAATTCATTATGCACAGAACTGGATTAGTCTCCAGAGAACTGTTGTGCATATTTGACCAATAGTGACAAAATACTTAGCAGCGTACCAGCTGGATTTCAGTCATGTTAGACGTTTAAATACAAATCTAGCATTGTTCACTCTGAAGATGTTTGTTTACACTGCTTCAAGTCCTACCGCTGCCCGCACAGGGAGATCCAGGCAAAATCTTGACCAGCCAATAAAAATTTACAATTGATTAAAACAAGATACAATCCACAATAGCTAATGGCATGTTAACAAATCAACGGTGCCATGATCAACACAGTTTGAGTGCAGAACATCTCAGAATGGCTCCGTTGATGGTTCATGGATTTCAAAAATGCAGAAGACACTTACGAGTTCTATTACATCACAAAATCCAGGAAGTACAGACCTGCAGTAGAAGAAGAAATTGCCTAAGTAAACATGATTACTCAAAACTGTGGATGAAGGGAATAAACACTCCAAGAATGTATTTGATCAGAGGTTCTAACATGGCTAACATGGTTTTAACTTATAACAAAATAGAAAACCAAAGAGTATCTGTATCTGCCATATTTTCCGGACTATAAGTCGCTCCAGAGTATAAGACGCACCAGACAAAATATGTGTAATGAAGGAAAAAAACAACTGAATAGGCGTACGGTATGCTAACGTAAGTTATGTAACACATTGATGGTTAGCTACATGAAGCATACACAACAAACTAAATGTGTCTGGTATGTTGACGTCACATAAACAGTTACTTAACTATAGCATAAAGAACATACCAAACTATCAATCTCACTACAAATCACTAAATCCATTGAAATCTTCATCCTCGGTGTCACTTCTGAACAATCACCTTGGCAACTACCTGGGCATGGAGGCGCAACGGCACCGTTGACAAGCCTCTCCTGGCAGCACGTTGTTTAAGCTCTCATTTGCGAACTCGTTCCTCCAGCTGTGGCCATCTAGCTTTTCGCCCGTGATTAGCTTTGCATTGTTTTCTTCTCTAAGAGCAACCTCTGCTTCTCGCTCACTCCAAACTAGTATAAGACTGCCAAACTATGAAAAAAAGTCCGGAAAATACGATACATAATTTGTGTCTGTAGCCAAAACACCACTACATTCACACTGGAAAACATTTGGCTTTGTTGTCACCATAGTTGCTGAGAGCATCATTAATTTTATTCAGTATACCATTTACAATTTAAAAATACATCCTGGTGACTTCAGTATTCAGTGCTTTTTATTTATTTATTTTACCGCTGACATTATCTTTTTCCGTACTCTTATCATGACAAGGGCACACTCTAACACAAAAGCGTTACTACTCCATCACCTGACCAAGCTTATCTCCTTCAGTGCCCATATTTTCCACAGTAGCTATAGCATTTAGAAGCCATCCCATTTAAATTATTCATAGGTGGCGTATTTGTCAGCCTGCATCCCGGTGTTCTGTAGAAGATATTAAATATTGAGTAGATTTCATATCTAATAACACAACGGCAGCGATGCGCTAAACTCTGTAAAGTTACTCAGTGAGTCATATGCGGCGGAGAAAAGAATCCCCTGTATTCGATATGGCTTTCTATGAAAAATGGCAAACAGCATGTTGTAGCTTTCCATTCACACCACCCACGCGCACTCACAGGGTTTACTCAATGCTTTTTGTTTTTTTTCCTGATGGGAAATGAAGAGGCGTGTTGTAGAGATACAGTAACCCAATGCTCCACACTTGACACATGGATTCACTATTGGGAGTGGAGAGCAATGGGGGTTAACCTTTACTGATTTATTGGCTCAGAGGGATAGCTGTCAGGAGATGGGGCTGTTCATTGTCCCATGCACAGCGATATAGCAATATGCACCAGGGGGCTGTTAGAATTGCTTACATTACAATGGCTTTGGTGTGTCTGATCACAAATAAGCAACTTAGCCTCCGGGGAAATTGAAGGCTTATGCTCTAGTTCTTATCGGGATGAGAGGGAAGAAAGTAGGCTGTAATTTCCTCTGATTTCAGAAGTAAAGAGCGGAGACAGTTAAAAAGAAAAAAAAATGTGTATAAACAGACTAACTCAAACCTTTCTGCCAACCAATACAGTAGTTGCATCTTACGAAATCTTGAGCTATTGCTTCATTTGTGTGGGACCCTGCTTATTTTGAATGTAAAAGATGCAGGACAGGAAGGACAGCGTTGATGCTACTGTCCATGTGGAAATCATGCAGAGTCACTGTGCATATTGCCCATTGCAGTAGGCTTTGTGCATGGAATGTTTTTGGCTAACTTCCTGTTGTCCAGTGCCTTTTAAAGGAACAGGCCACTGTTTTTCCATACTGACATATGTTCTTACCTGAGCTTAGACAAGTTAATGCATACTTCTTTGTGCGTGCACTCAGTCACGCAAAAAGACCAAAGCTCTTGTTAGCATTTGCCTCTCCTCTATGGAGCCAAACGGGGGTGAAGTTAGAAGCAACCAAGCTCTTCCACGTTTCCCCTATTTAAAATTAAACATGTGTCCACATTCTAAGTGGATAAAAATAGGTACTATATTGCAAGACGTAATAACACCTTAGGAGCACTTCGATGTCCGCATAGTAATATCTCCACTTTACTGATTTTGTGTAACTATTTTTTTTTTTTTTTGCGTGACTGAGCGCACGCAGAAAGACCAGACAGCAACTCGTCTAAGCTCAGGTAAGAACATACTGTATCTCAGTATGGAAAAACGGTGGCCTGTTCCCTTAACCAAACATCAAGCCTAGTGCCTTCCATAAAAATGATTCCAGACAGTAGTGCTGTTTTAACATTCGTTAGCCTTTAGGTTCAATGCTAATACAGCTACAGTTGTAAGCACAGAAGTCTCCTCCGGTTAGGTGTTTACATCCTGAGTAAAGTTTAAATATATTGCTACAAATAATTATCAAGTAGCTGAATGTTTTGTGACTGAAAAAAAAAAAAAGAAAAGACCTCCAGCAAGAAATGGACCAGTGAATCAAATACTGGTCGGCCCAATATGGCTAACCTGCTAGTATTCTCCATTCATTCTGATATTGCTGCTTCTGTGTGATCACAAAAATAAGCAGCCACATTCCCTCAAACACAAACCCAGGGTCATTAGATGGGAGTTAAGAAAAGTTCATTAGAAGCAGGGAGTTTGGGGGGAATGCATTTCAATTAAAACTCGGCTCAAAGAGAAGTTGTCCTCGGGAGGGGGCCAGTGTTTCCCCTTTATTCTTGGCTAAAGATAACATTGTTCCAGCCTTGAGCCCCAGTGAATATTTTCAAGGTTGTGGAACGGTCATTAAAGAGCTTGCCTCTCTCTGATTTCACTGATAAGCCAGCTATACCACTTCCACTTTGCATATGGTTTCAACTTATAGACTGGAACTTCTTGTGTACGCTATTATAAGGGATTTTTTATTTTATCGTCAGGTCTGCAAGTCATCGTTTGTACTGAGTTGTTTTTGTATTGAAGCTGTTCTGATCAAGGTTGCCAGGTATCTTCAGCCAAACCTGCCCGAAAGTATATGAAAAAGTTTCGATACAGAGCTACTGCGCTTACATGGAAGACTGCATGACCAGCACCAGTACAGTTTTTTTCGCCCGTGGAAAAGCTTTATAAAAAAAATGCATTTCCCGCAGATCTGGCAGCCCTGGTTCTGACTCTCACCAAGAGCCAGAAGAGCCAAAAAGAGTCTGGCTGCAGACTGGACATGTATGCACTTCCAGATGGGTGGTGAAAGACTCGTCACTGGCTTGATCTTGGTTACTCTAAAATTGGCTCTCAATTAGTTACATGGCCTGATGATTCTGCTGGATATCAGCTACACTATCAGTTAAATTGCTAGTGCCTGATACAGTTATGGGTATGAAGAAAAAAAAAGAGCATTGTGTCTGGCTTTACTGATCGACCAGAATTCCTGCAAGGTAAGGTATCAAATATGCCAAAAGAAACATTACAAGCACTGTAAGCGCACTGGCATCGCTGATTGTGTAATTTTGTGATATTTGGGCTCCAGAGTCAGGCGGTAACATCTTTGTCGTGTTTTTGCGGGGATCGGTGGATTTTTACTGCAGAGAGTCCATAATGGTTCTGAAGAAAGCAGCTTTTTAAAAGTAAACAAACGGCTAGCTTAAGAGCTAAACCCATTTGAGACCTACAAATTTCTTCTTCTGAGACACTGACGAGGCCCCAAGAGCCCCCCACACCTACAGCACAGTGGAGGCGTCACAAGAGGCGATACAGGAAACAAAAAAAGGGAGTGCTATGTTTTCCCCTAGTGCCAATAACATGCTGGTCAGGTTGACCCACAGTGGCGGCGTAGCTCAGTCGCAGTGGCTCAGGACTAACAACAGGATTGCACAGTGACAAATAAAGCACTTGCTTACTTAATGGGAAAGGGTTTTTGCTTCATTCCTATTAAAAAATACATTCCAATAGGTCGTGTTCTTCGACATTCCTGGCTGCTGAGACCAACACTTTCTGCACTTGAGACGAGTGATGGATCTGTGACTGCAACAGACCAGAAAACAACCATAATCAATGCGAAGTACTCACCAAATGGTTCGCTAGTTTCGAGACCAATTGTAAAGCTTGTCACTGGGCCGTCGATAATAACATGTGAAATACAGTACTGGGGTAGCATGTTGGTAAAATATGGGGGGGAAATGTCATAGAAATGGGTAAAGAAATAAATGAAATAATGAAAAACATAAACTAAACTGGGCAATGTAGCAAAAATAAATAAATCTACATTTTTCCAACATTGACTGACCTCTCAAACATTTAACTTGTCCGAAGCTGAGAGGGAGGTCCATGCATCCATGTACTGCACATCTTTCTTCAAGCCCATTCATTTTATTTTCAACGTGCAAAGAAAACCTTAATTGGAAAGCTGGTGACAAGTGACCCCGGTGCTAAAATCTAACAAAGCAGCTAGATGAATCATTATTAAAGATCCCGGCCTTAATTTTAAACTTGAGTAAGATACAGAAGTGTGAAAATGGAATTCTGCTCATGCAAAGAGTAAAATAATTGGATGAGGCAGACGTGTTGCAAAAAAGTGATTAATTCTTGAAATTATGGCATATAATGAGACACCAAAAACACAGTATTATGCTGCTAAGCGCATGCATAAACAGTCCCGAACTTTTATGAAGCTAATAGGCTTGAATAGCAATTAGTATTATTATATAATTAGTAAAAAATAAAGTCCTTATTTGTTGTGGTAGGTTCCTAATCACTGCCTTCGCACATTAACCGGGCATTCAAAATTACCGAGCAGCACATGGAGGACATTTTACGAGTCGCCCACCATGTGTGAGCGAGCCGCGGGGGACCAAGTGAACGGCAATAAAAGGAGATGAGTGAGGGATTTGGATAAGTCACCCAGGATCACCCCATTATATGAGCTATTCCTTCATAAACCCTCATCAGCATGGCAGGGATTTCCAGTGTGGCGTCGTCGGCACCGCGCAGCCTGCGGTACAGTGTTCCCCCGAGAGGAAATATCTAACTGCAACTTTCACCTGTCACCATGGTAATAATACAAAGAAAGAGGAGGATTTCATGGCAATTAGCGTGATGCTTTCCGGGACATTTTTGCGAGTAAGGTTGGTTCACATGGGGAAATTTGGGGTGACACACACACTAGAACAATGCAGAGAGGGTTGGTGTTGATAGAAGGTATGGAATAGTGTTGATGCGAGACAGATGCTGATGTCAGATCTTGCCGATACCTCAGATTTTCAAAGCATCGTTATCGGCGAGTCCATGCCAAGCAAAGGAAATGCAATACTTACTAATTTTTTCCCCCTCCACTGTGTACCTTCTTTTATATGTGTAGATGTCCTTAGACTATGGGCGACTAAATCCACTTTACATCTGCAATATGACCAAGTACACTCACAACACTTTTGTCAAACTCCTACAAGAAAAACACTGTTGTTATTTTATCTTTGAAGCTCTTTCTTTGGCAATCTCGCCTTTCGGAATTTACAATCATACGCAAGCAATCTATCACAACAAAAGTATTTTCGTTGAGACGGATGATTGCCATGGTTATGTTTATTGTCTTGAAAGTTTACGAAGTACTATATTATTTACAACACAGTGGTCACGGAGGGTAGTTAATCGGGAGTTATTGTAGCAGCAAGTGACCATTCTTCTGCAGCATTATGGCTAAGAGCTAATTAAATTGTTGGCACGTTTACAACTTCTTTACTTGTCTGTGGACTGGAGTCTCATTTGAGAGTGTCCAAAGTCAACCCAAGCACTTATTTTCCCCAACATGGTGGAATTTAAAAAAAGAGTGCACGGTGCAATTAGGTTGTAGCAAAATAAATATAGCCGAAAAGAGGCGATTAATGGACCTCGCCAACCACCACGGCAAAAGCAAGGGGGCACTATCTCGCCCTTTGTTTTTCCCTCAATCTTAGTCTACGGTATTATTGCTACTGACTTTATGTTTTGTTTTTTGTTTTTTTCCGGGGGTCTTAGTTTGAGGATTTTAGAATGCAATATTGCAGTTACGTTGCAACTGAAAATGAGCAGCCCTGTGTATGATACAGGACTTTTGTGATTGCCGTGGTCTAAAGAATGCTTGTGCCAAAGGTCATTTGTTTTTGACAAAGCGATATCTTTCATTCGCCATAGTGAAGTGGTCTTACAATGTCACAGGATTAGAATGGGAGATGTTGAAGGTCCGACAGGCCAAAGCGCTCAGAATAACGCATAGGTCTGATCAGCCAACTTTGTGATCAGATGCATTTACCGAATAATCTGCAAAGCATCAACCATTTCTGCAAAAGAAAATTGTTTTGTCCCATTTACAGGTTGATGCATTTCAGCATATTATAGCATGGATCATCATTGTTGCCATGTGAATAAATTCAGGGCCATCTAATGTATAAGGGGTTACATTTAAAATTCATCAGACAAAGAATGGGCGAATTATGAAGGACAGACATTTACACTGGCCACGCCCACATCATACAAAATATGATATGTCTGTCATATAACTTTTGGTTTGGTTTATTGTGTAGATTAGAATATACCTACAAAGTAAATCATGCTAACTGCTTTCACCCAGGCTCCTAATATCTTAGTTTTGGATTGTTCCATAGCAAAGGTTTTCAAAAAGAAGTCATCTGGACAGAGTGCGTGTAATTCCACTTTCCAGAGTAATGGAACTTCTTGAATGAGAGGCAATTCAACCCAGTCCACATCACTACTTTCTTTTTCTTTTTTTTAACAAATGCCCTTTGTGTTGCCATCAACCACTTGTGTGCAATGTAGGTTAAGTGTCAAACTGAGGGAGACAAGACAACTTGCACAACACTTAAACCAATGCAGCTCATCATCTATATTAATACCGACTGAAATATTTGAATTCAAGTCTGTACAGCCTACATAGTCTGCATTGGAGAATGTACATGGCTGGTCACATTAGCTGACTCATAAAGTCTCCTCACAATGACTACCTGTCCTGACAAGCCTGAATAATTTAGCGGCTCAATCCCACCAAGTGGAGCTGCTGTCCTCGGAACAGTCCTTGGCAAATACTTAAGGTTAACTTAAGACATCCCACACAAAAGACGGGGACAATTAAATATTGATCAGACATTGAGGGGAAATAGATGAAGTATGCAGCACTCAGCAGAACAAAACCGCCGATTAATGTTGCATGTTCTCTTAATCAAGGCCAAATAATTAAAAAGGATGTGGAAGCCTTCAGTGAACGCTCCAATAATAGGCTCTGGGATAGAGATGGCATTTATGGCTGAATTGGATCTTTTAAATGCCTCTTTGACATTAACTGTTTGAATGGATCTTGTTTGTTAAAGAGCTAAATATTTCATGCCTTTAATCCGTTTCACACAGACATATTCTGGACAAACACAAGAAATGAAGCGTGACAAAGCATGACAGCAGTGGAACTCTCTGTGCTCAAATCAATCGGCATGGCAGGTGCAGAGGGTTTTCTTTTTTTTGTTCTTTAATTGCAGTTTGTAATGACTGCATCCCGGAGATTTGTCTCTAAAGACTCATAAATCCTGTCACTCCTTTGGGCTGGTGTGGCAAGTCAGAGTTGTGAAAGTATCTCATGCTGATATAGGTTTCTACACAGGACATAGTGTGATGCATTTTTGACAGAAGCTGACCTGGGAACAAGGCAGTGGAACTAAATTCACTTTTTCCTGTCATAACTTGTTCCATACTGCAGTGCTATAGGAGGCAACAGTGGGCACAGTATTGGCATCGGGATGATGTGATATGATCCAAAATGTTCTTGAAACTGTTTTTTTTTTTTCTTTCTTTGAATCAAAGTCAAAACAGCGAAATGCATAAGAAATTCGTTTGAAAGCGGTGTATCATTATCTCAAGCTTACTGAATTACTTTTCCTCTGCTCTGATGCACAACACTTCCTCTACTTCAATTGCATCAGTGCAAAACTAAAGACGGATTTATCCCCCTAAAGGGCATCACTGGAAATCTATTATAAAGGAGGGGAAACGTATGAGGGCTAAGTGCAGCACAGCAGGCCCGCAGACTTCAGAGCAGGTGGTAGGACATAACACAGAGAGACTTTATTAAGGCAGTGTCAGGTAAACAGACCACAGAGGAGAGGAGAGCAATCAGTCTGACAAGCCAGGCACATGTGATCATCGGCTGCTGCCCCCACTACAGCCCTACAGCGAGTGGAGGAGGACAATAAACAACACTGCAGATTTGGTTGTGCACCGAGCTCCTATTCGGACGGAGACTTTTTCATTACGAGAGACTAATAAAGGCGTAAGATGCCCAGCAGAGGCTGTAATCTCATTATGCATAACATTTTTCCACTGACTGCAACAGGGGCCTTTACCTGCGCAGTGGGACCTGGCAACGTGTGGAGTGCAGTTTGCAAAATACTCCTCCTGCTCCTGTCTGAAAGGAAAGGAGGGGTATTGTAGCATGCCAGACAAGTCTATCAGATGCATTTGTTTTCATAGCAACATGACTAGAAAAGAACATAGATAGTTACTTCTGCTTTGATAATGCTAAACCTCAAAGCGAGATAAATGTATAGTACTTTTTCTGCGTAAGTTCTTTTCATTTTCTGATTTAGTCCACGTAGTCCTGTCACATCGCTACAAAAGTCGTTTAATGTGTCTCCATTTGTTTGGCTCCCTGAGATTTCTAGCCAACTGAGACCAGATTTCTTTGTTCAAGAACTGACTGTGCAACAGAACTTGAGGGAGTTTAGAGCTCTTGCGGTTTGAAATCAATACCAGTCAAGACCACAGCTGGTTTATTTGTTTACTCACTCACTGCCTCACAGGCAAATCTGCAGCATCCTTTCCTGGCCATTAGAGTTTAGGATTGTGTCGTCGAAACTATAAGAATTCTGAGCACATAGCATGATGATTAAGATGCAGAAGTGTTCACCAAAAGTGACAGGACAGTTGAAAGAATTATTCCCCAGCTCTTACTTTTTACACTGATCTGATGCCAGCTTGCCAACTAATTTGGATTTTGCTTTTGTGATGTATGATATTTACATTAACCATTACTCAGCTAGACCCATCTGCCTGTGTGCAATGGAAACAGCTAACTGCCCTCTGCCTTATCACCACCTCAGCATCAATGCTTAGCTTTCACTGACTTTTCCTCCCTAAACTGACATTAAACAGGCAACGGCAGAATTGTCACTCTCAGGCACCCATAACCACAATATGTTTACTAGATGTCTTGTTCATGTCTTGATTTTCTGAAATTTGTCTCTTGCTTCCAATGCACTTTTGGTTGTGTCATACTGCGCAAACTTTAGCATTGAACATTCATCTTTTATGCAAAACCAACTCATGTTTATTCATATGAACTTCCTGTCTTTTCAAATAGTGCTGAAAATTGGCAGAGACACATGGCACTGCAGAGCCGTAACTATGATGCTCCCTGTCATGTTGATGATTCCATGTACTATCTTCTGTATAGAAATGTTGTACAGTACTGCAGAGTGCACTTGAGGGGAGGTCAGCCCCTGTAATGATGAACGGCAGAACCAATCAGAGCTCCTCTTCTGACCGTGTGACTTTCCCACAGAGCCGTGCGTGCTTATCATGCAGCCGGCGCGCATCACCTAAGTGGGCAAGCTCTTATCGATTTCCAAACCTCACTGCACACATCTACTTTTAAAATCAGCCGCCACCATCGCCAGTGCATCACTCCGCCGGCACGAATCAAAGGGGAACAGCCAGACAGCTCCAGCGGAATCCCTAAATGTTCGATTAGCACTCTTGTCAGGACGAGTACAATAGCATTAGCCGAACAAAAATAACATACCATTGCTTCTAAATACAAATATATACAAATAGATATACATTTATGCTTGGAATTGAAAGGCATTGTTTTTTGATGTAATACATGCAGGGGTACCTCAGAGGTCAATAATAGGACCCCTATTATTTAAATGCATATTGTGGAAAAATTTTGAACGGTCAAGAGATCTTGAGTCCAAATGTTATAAACAAAGTGTCTACATTACTTAAATGGAAAGTATATTTTATGGCAGTGTGTCCCAACTAAGAGTATGGGGACCCCTGTTAGTACCTTGGTTGATAGCTTAGCAGGGGATTCTTGGAAAAACTTAACTTTAAAGGGACCTTACAGAGTTTAAAAATGTTAAAATTAAGTATTTTCCTCCACCTACATGTTCCAATAATGTCCTAATGTGTAGAATGAGCCCAGACCTGTTCACCACAACTTCCTCTAAAATCCTGCACTGTCACTCAAAAAGGTGTTACTTCGGGTCCGAAGTGTGGTCATGCACAAGCTTAATATAGAAGGTGCAGTTACACGTATGACCTGAGGTGGCAGTAGTGAGTATAAAATGGCGAACTTGCATCTATCCCCTTTAAACACAGCTATTAAAAACAAAATACAGAAAAGGTATGAGTTTGAGAGTACTTAGCTCTATTTTGCACATAGCACATTGTCTTTTTGCTAATGAACAGAAGCTCTAGTCATTCACTTTTGATAATCAACAACACCCTGAAGGCAGGGAGTTCTCAGAGTAAAAAGAAAAAGCCTAAGTGATATGCGAGACAAAATGGTTGTGAATCACTGTTTTATGATATCAAATGGTCATAAATAGTGCAATTACTTAATAGCCTTTGTAATGGAAAATCAGTTATGAGAGGGAAAAAAAGGGATGTGCTCGCTACTACCCCAATCGGCTAAAACATAAAAACTATGAAAGAAATGGGCTTTAATCACCAAACTGAATCACCATATCGACTGTCTATATAAATCTTTTTTCCATAATTTTGTGCAATTCATAGCATTTTCTGAAAATAAATCAGGCAAGAATAAAATGTCTATGCTATGTGTTCACAGGGTCATTAGGCACTGCACTCTCCAAAGCCAGGAATTGATCATTGTTCACGTGTGTGGCTCTCAAAATGGGTTCATCTATCTTCATGAGACCTAGTGCAAATATCGACTCAGTGAATATCTTAAAGAGATTAGATATGTATATATTACAGCATATAATTGTATCGTAATACTCACATGGCCCTATAATACGCTACATTCAGGTTGTCATAGGGGATTGTATACTTAAACGAGGGCATGTGGAGCCATTTATTACAAAGGGAGAGCAAAAGTCAACAGAGTGTTCCGACCTGAAGTTGCGGCGAGATGAAAATGATATAACTGAAAATTGGAGAGTCCAAATGTAATATCTGCTGTATTAATGTGAGTTTGAGCAAACACATAGGGAAACAGTGAGACAAAATGAGGGTCTGAAATGCACCACGGACTAGCAGCTAATGGACTCTCATGCTCAAAGAGTGATTCTCCGTGAGAGCGAGAACACCATTACACGTGTCCGCTGTTTCAATATTTCATCAAGAAGCGAGCGCCAAATGAAAAAAATACAGACTCAGTCATTTTGTCGTGATTTCTTTTGCAAGCCGTGCAGTCTTCCAACCGTGAGTTCCTTTCATTAACATATTTGGTTATAATAGTATTTTTTTATTCACAGATATGATCGTAGTATAAGGAGTTTTGAAATGCTATCTTCAATCCAGCAAAGTCGAAGGCATCCAACCCAACAGAAATCAGGAAGCCATACAATATATGTATTTATTATGTATACTTCACGTATACATAACAATTAGCACTGCTTATTTGTCCATTGATATCTCATTGTTTGTTAATGCCATACCAATTCAGTTTCTTCTCCTTTTTTCTCATGTTTTTTTGGCTTTATAGACAGGACAGAGTGAAAAGGGATGAAGAGTGGAGAGAGACATTCAGCAGCCATGACTGTCCGGCGCAGCACCATAACAGACAAGGTTGTTGGTTCATTTCTGTCAACTACATTATAAATATTACCTCTTTATTTCAAGCATTTTACTTTTGTTATGACTGTTGTTTTTCTTATCATAACTACTTTAACTATATAGCAGAGATTCAACATCATAATAAAAGTACATTACATTTTTGTGTCTGCTACTTCACAGAAGAAAGTATTTTCAGCAGTCACATAATTGTGCTATTTTACCTATTTTACCGTGTAACTGTTTTATATTCAGACAAAGAGACATGAATGACACAATAGAGCTGGATTAACATTTGCCTGTAATGCAATGTCAACACTAATCTAACTGAACATGTTCACTATAACCCCATGTTGAATTTCACAGTATGAATAATAATTGAATTTGTAAGGAACCACAAATCCAATTCATATTTCTTCCATTACTCCCCTCACCTGTAACCACATTTATCTTTGTGCAACAAGCATTTCAGCACCGCCTCATGCCTCTAATCTGTATTCTGTCCAAATGTGCCCCACACAGCGTGGATCATTTTGAATCAATGGCCAGTAATGCGGCGAGAATGCTTCAGACGCCCCATCCCCCCCCCTCAACTACCACATCTGCACGAGTGGAATGAGAAACCACCAGGTGCGACCCCCCCCCTCCCTCTTCTCACACAGAGAATTTGTTTTGACCTATTCAATCTTTATGCAAAGCATTTGACATTATGCATGCTTTGGTCTGGGTGTGCAATGAGGGTCTGATTACTGGATGCGGAATTAGCCGTGTAAGGAGAGGATACGGATACAAAGCTTTCTCCCCGGGTCCTTGCATAAACAGCCCGAGAGCTTAAGGGGTTCCCGGCCTTTTTGTACATGAGACGCCAAAGCTTGCCTGAAGAAATATGCAGGGAACAGCCAAGACAGTAAACACAGAGTGCACTTAGCCTGAACCGCTAAAAAACACCCCAAATTGGACTGGATTATGAGGCTCGCTGCCATTCCGCTGCACTACACCCCTAGACAATTTCCATTTTCCAAGTGGAGTTATTAATTTAAAGGCATGTCTTGAAGATGACGGCGAAAAGGGAATAGAAAGGTCCAGGCAGGTGTTTTGCGACTTCAAACAGAGGCATCTTTGCGTTCAAGCTTCCACAGACACAACGGTTCTTAGCATTCACCAAATTCCCATTTTAAAAGTGCCTTCAGGGTTTCGCTGCGTACATGCACATTTGGTTTGGCCCTTTTAAACCCTTTTAACCTTGCACGTTCATAAATATTTAAAATTCTCAGTGCTTTCTTGCTTCATTCAGGATTCTGCTACCAGGTGGCTGGAGGTGGTCAGAATGAGTTTTGTTCTAGTCACAAACGAAGTCAGTAAAATACCTGCAATACTAACAACAAGTCACCTTTGTGCTCCATTACACTATGATAAGGGGTGTATAATGCAATATAACAGGTGTCACGGTGTCTGCTATTTGCACAGGGCAGTAACATGTGTCATAAACCCATTAGGCTACGCGACAGATAATTATGAATGACCAACAGTACGACCTTGTGCAAGCAGGCTCCATTCCATCCCATATGTCACTGTGGGCACACTATCAATGAAGCATCCTGACACATTTAAGACAAACCATAATCATAACTTAAACACGTCAGCAACTCTAAAAGCATGAGAGAGCATACCTTAATTAAATATTATGCAGATGGCATTTGATTCTAGCTTAGCCAACCATTCCAGCTACATTGCAATTGTGTTGCCTGTTCAATGTATTTTCCAGCTGTTGGAAATCGCCATCAAACATTTGTAAATTATGAGTGATCAAGATGTCCTTGACTGTTGTCAACCCATCTACCTCAGTTACGTGATGTCAAAGCCTGGTGAAACATCTTTACTGAATGTACAGACCTTTTGAGAATGCATTCTTCAGATTATGATAGGTATGATTACCTGAGGGTAACCCTTGACTCTCACCATCCAAAACCGTATACAAAACCTCACAGAAAAGTTCAACCAAAAACTGTCTCAAGGACATACTTGCACTCTACAAAAAGTAAATATCAAGCATTGGCTTAAATGACTTGAATTGAGGAAATGTATCTTGTTTTGAGCGGTTTTCACTCATTTAGACACTTTTCCTGATCGGACCAAGTTCACTTTGCTTGTTTGAGGACATTTCAGACCAGTTCTAGGGTAAATCTCGCTTGAAATAAGAAAGTAAAATTGCCAATGAGATAAGACCAATTTTCTTACCCCATTGGCAAAGAAAATGACCTGAAATAAGGACGAAATGTATCGGAACGAGTCAGAAACATCTCAGAACAAGTGAAATAATCTAGGACAAATGCCCAAGAACTTCTTAATTAGTCAAAACAACTAAAATTTGGATTGTTATGCTTGAATTGAGATGTTTATACTGATCTAGTTAAATACTTTTTGCAGAGCATGCCATCATACTCTCCACCCTGTCCTACTGTCTCCCAGTTTGGACGCTCACAACTAAGGAAATGCTGGCACCTGTGGCTAGACTCTACAACAGAGCATACAAGAGCCACCACAGGCTCCCTGGTTGGACCCACCATTGCACTGCTTTATCGCAGTCTGTGGCCTTGACTTTCCAGAACTATGCCCTGAGCCATGGGACTAAGCTCTACTTCCACCTGCTCAACAACTGCCCATCGGCTTCACTGTCTGCTCTGGTCCCAAGACCCAGCTATCAATCCGAGCGTTCAACCAGATCCACCACAAACCAAATCTTACCCATACCTCACTCAAGGAACACCTTACCTTTTCTGTGAGCTCACCAGGGCCTGGAACAGGATCCGCCTTACCATAAGAACCATACAGTGACCTGGACTTTTTAAAAAGGCTATATGCTGAAACATCTGACGGCTATTGTTGTGACCACCAGCGACGGATACTGTAGCCTCACACCAGGGTGTTCCTCCTTTTGTGTGTGACAATATGTCATTGTATCGAGTGTTGAGCTGTTGAATGCTCTGTTTGTGTGTTTCCGGATAGAACGGTTAAATGGCACAATTTGGATTTGTAACTATAGATGCTCATAGCCAAACCGCTTCTTCTTTTGATGTAAAATTACACCTGCAGTAATACCAGCGAAAGCTTAATCGATGAAGTCAATTGTTACTCACCATCAGCTAAAGCGCAAACTCATCTGGATCTTTTCAATCCTTAAAATGCATTGTCTCACATTCACAGTCACAGTCATATTCCTAAAAGTCGTGCTGCTAATGACAAAAATGCGAATATTCTTTATTATATATATTCTTCCCTGAACCCTCTCTTCTCTCTATACTATACGTGAATAATCTTCCCCTTAAGGAGTCACAATCCCTAATCCGATCATTCTCTGACATTGTGAATGAGCCTATTTGAAGATACAACCTGGGAAAACTATAATGTAGTTTGGGACATTCCGACTCTTGCTTGCGCCCCATCGTTTTCTAATCTTCACCATTCTACTCCAAACACAAACATGTTGCTGCATTGTTTTACATTTTAAACACAGCATGAAACTTAGGTACTTGATGTTGCCAATAGAAATAAAACCATTTCCATATCAGCGCCACTGAAATAACTTTCCCAGTGGCTCCGGTCTATTGATTTGCTGTATCATCAGGCTGGAGGGCTGTTTGTTTGAGTGTGGCAGTTCTCCAAATATTCCTTCTGTTATAATGGGCCCTGATAGAGTCACTGCTTATGATTAATCACTCAGTTACCTCACAGACATCAGAGATAGCTTGGACAGGGGTGATACAATGGTTTGTCTGTAATTTATATCAAAGGGCAGAGGGCAACCTGGCCATTTCAATAATTAATAGTGATTTGAATGGGGAGTTGCAGACAGGTGATGGCGCGCTGAGGCCTAATGAGGAAATGAGAGAGACAACTAGATATCAGTACTATTGGAATTAATTGGTCTCCAAATGGATATGCTTGATGACAGCCAGTGTGTGAAACAGGGTTTAGTTACTGCTGCAGGCAACTCATAACGTCGCAACTCTTGCAAAGAGGCAAAAACTGACAGCTTTAAGATGTTTTTTATCTTCTACATCACCGTGTAATTCAATTCCATTAGCTTTATCGTCATTTCTGTCACATGTGAAGCACATGCAAAAGAGCCGAAATTGTTGCTCTCAAACCCATGGTGTAAAAAGATAATAGTTAGCACAATTTTCAGAGCGTTATCGAACACGTATATGTACACAGTGGGCGGCACGGTGGTGCAGCTAGAAGGTCCCGGGTTCAACTCCCACCTGGACGGGGGCCTTTCTTTGTTTTTTCCGGGTACTCCTGTTTCCCCTACCACTAAAAATATGTACAATAGGTTAATCCTCCGGCCAGGTGTTCCTGACCGTTAGCCTGGCTTCACATCTGGAGACGGATAACCCCCGCGGCATTGAGGATGGGTCAAATGCAGATGTAACCAGGTGGTTAAATATTGTTTTACTGCGAGTTTCAAAGTTCCTATCTGCCCGTGAACGCACCGCCACTCTCCGCCCGTGCTACTGATTGCGCGATTACAAAAAGGTGCGCGCGTGAGTTGGTTAGTGTCGGGGCTGGTATGCTGGCGTGTGGGCGCCTTTTTCGGTTTATTTTGTGGAGTTTGCTGGGCTGATGCTGCTCCTCAGAGGTGCCCCGAGCCCCCTGTTTGTGTTCCTCCTGTCTGCCTAAGTTATGTCCACGCTGCTCAATTAAAGCTCCGAATTTGCCAAACAAACGAATTTTACCAAGAAATAATCCTGTAACTCAAAGCACTTAAAGCACTACAGCACCTTAGCGGGTTTTTGGGGGATTTGTTTGCGTTTGGTTTCTATTAACGTTTTTCATTTGTTTGAGTTGATTTATTAACATTTAGTTTGTTTGTGAATATTTTCTATTGGTTTAAATTCCCCATTTACTTTAGCTACGTTTTAAGTGTTTGTTTTTTTGGTTATTCGAGGGTTATGTTTTAAACAACTTTAATAAAATTGAACTACAAATGTAAAATAAAAGATTTATATTTTTACTACCTCTGCTTTGGTTCCTTTGTTACCAGACTTACCTCGGGCATTGGGTTGGTTTAAATGGGGAACCCCTAGCCTAGCCCCGTGGTTACAAATTGGCGTTTGTTCGGCAGGATCTGGTGTACCAAGCAGAGTGTAGTTTTAATTTTTAGAAGAGCTGTTTTGGTGCTTGTAGTGTGCGTTCTAGCAATTTAGAAGTTTTGGTAAAACTTTATAAAATTCGGAGCTTAATTGAGCAGCAGCTGGTGCGCCGTGGGACGGGGTCCGAGAACTTCGGCTACCGACGTCCATTCTACCAACCATGGCGGAAGAACTACAGCAGCTCCGGGACCAGATCCGCGAGTTGGAGACCGAGCGGGACCAACTACAACAGGAGCGGGATGTCGCCCAGGCAGGGCCTAGTCAAAGAGGAGCAGAAAACACGGGAACTACGGACCGGATCATCTACCTACCACGAGAAAGAAAGTGCCCTATGTTCCGAGGAAATCACGGTATCGGGATTGATGAGTGGGTTGAGGAGATTCGTGCAAGCATGCGTGTCAGGCATGTTGGACTGGCTGATCAGCCTGGGTTTATTTTTGATCATTTGGAGGGTGAAGCGCGGGATGAGATCAAGTACAGAACTGTTGGAGAACGTGAGAACCCTGAGACTGTTTTCAAAATTCTAAAAGAGCTATACGGGTGTCAGAAGCCTTATATCTTGTTGCAAGAAGACTTTTTTTCTAGAAGACAGTTAGAGGGAGAAACTTTACAAGAATTTTCACATGCACTGTTTTGTCTAATGGAAAAAGTGGTTGCCAATGCTCCCCATAGAATGACCAATTCACCAACATTGTTGCGCGATCAGTTTGTTGAAAATGTCAATAACCCTAATCTACGGCGAGAGCTCAAACGCTTAGTCCGGGAAAATCGAAACTATACGCTACTTGATGTCCGGTCAGAGGCCATTAAGTGGGAACGTGAAGGGGGTGTTGTTGATAGTACGTCAAATTTCCATTCGGTGCCATCCTTGTGTGCGACTCAAAGTGCTAAAATGCCACCACAGGGCCCCTCTACTGCCGATACTGTTGCGCAACTGGCCGCTCTTACTGCTTTAGTTCAGAAGCAACAGGAACAACTTGCAGAGATCACTCAGGCCCTTACTGCTGTAAAATCGCCTCCACCGACTTCTTTGGGTTCCAATAGTGTTATTTGTCATCGCTGTCAGCAGTCAGGCCATATAGCTCGATACTGTAATGCCCCGTTTCGTTCTAGGCCCCCTCCTGTTTATTCCTCTCCGGCTGCAGCCCCCACTAGCCTTCAGCAGACGGAAAACTAGCACCCCCTACTGTCAGGAGCCAGACATTAGGAGGGGGTGGGTTAGGCTCATCAGTCCCAGTGGTAGATGTAGAAGTGGAGCATTTAATTGCCCCTTGTCCCCAGGTTACAGTCAAATTGGCTGGGGTTCCTGTTCAGTGTATCCTAGATACTGGGTCAATGGTTTCAACCATTTCAGAGTCCTTCTTCAGGCAACATTTTCAGGATAAATTAAAGTCATGTAATTGGCTTGAGTTGAGGGCTGCTAATGGGTTAGCTATCCCCTACCTAGGTTATCTTGAGCCTGATGTAGAAGTGGGTGGGAGAGTGGTCTCTAGAAGAGGAATCTTGGTTGTAAAAGACCCCCCAGGACAGGATAGCGCTAATTCTGTGCCAGGTATTATTGGCATGAATGTCATAAAAGCATATTACCAGCAGCTTCATCACCAGTACGGCCCTGATTTGTTTGACCTTACCCTTGGGTTAGGAGTCCCCACCTCTTGGTTACCTGCTCTTCAGTTGTGCCAACAGGTCACTGTGCAGGATGGCTCCATTCGAAGTGGTTTAGCGAAGGTTCGGGGTCGGAGGCCTATCGCTATCCCTGCCGGAACTACAAAATTTGTTGCCGCGACTTGCTCTGCGGTAGATGGGTCTACGGTTGCCACCCTTGCGGAACCCCTGGGCTATGGGTTTAGTCTGCCACCCGGGCTGTTGGTGTCGCCCACCCTAGTTAATGTTGTTAGAGGGACTGTTTATGTACCGGTGACTAATGTTGGAACGTCCACTGTAACTTTAAAGTCTCGCTGTCCCTTGGCCCTGGTGTCCCCTGTTGAGGTAGTTAGTCTACCGTCGGGATTGCATGAAGTTCCCGGTGAGCGCGAATCCACTATTGCTACAGTTCGGTCTCACACAGCGAAAGAGGGTTCGGTGCGGGAGAAAATATTGGGGCTTGATCTTTCCATGTTAACAGAGGCTGAGCAGCCAAAGGTCAGGGCGCTGCTACTTAAATATGTGTCAGTATTTTCCGCGTTCGAAGGCGACCTAGGTTGTTCTGGGCTTATTTCTCACGAAATCCCTCTTTTGGATAATGTTCCGGTGCGTCAGCGCTATAGACGTATTCCTCCATCAGAGTACGAGTCTGTTAAGGCCCACATAAACCAACTTTTAGACGCCCAGGTAATCCGAGAGAGCAGTAGCCCCTACGCCTCCCCCATTGTCATCGTACGCAAAAAGGATGGCAGCTTGCGCCTCTGTGTGGACTATCGGCAACTAAATAAGAAAACCAGAAAAGATGCATTTCCACTGCCCCGAATTGAGGAGTCCCTGGACTCGTTGTCTGGAGCCCGGTGGTTTACCACCATGGACTTGGCCTGTGGCTACAATCAGGTACCAGTTGCAGAAGGCGACAAACAAAAGACTGCTTTCTGCACCCCCTTTGGGTTATTCGAATTCAACCGAATGCCCTTTGGGTTATGTAATGCGCCAGGGACTTTCCAGAGGCTCATGGAGCGAATGTTTGGCGCCCAGCACGGCCAGTCACTTCTACTTTATTTGGATGACATTGTTGTTTTCTCCTCCACTGTTGATGAACACTTAATGCGTCTGGAAGTTGTGCTGAACCGTCTGCAGCAAGAGGGACTCAAGGTGAAATTGGAGAAATGTGAGTTTTTCAAACAGGAGGTGCAATACTTGGGACATCGCATTTCGGAAGAGGGAGTGTCCACTGATCCTGGGAAGGTTTCTGCCGTGTCCAACTGGCCCCGTCCTGAAACTGTCTCTGAGCTGCGGTCCTTCCTTGGCTTTTCCAGCTACTACCGAAGGTTCGTGGAGGGGTTTTCCAAGCTGGCTGCCCCTCTTCACCGGCTAGTCGCAGAGCTGTCTGGTCCCAACCACCGTGGAGGAAGAAGAACTCGCTTGCATGACGCCTGGTCGGAGGAATGTGAGGGGAGCTTCCAAGAGCTGAAGTCCCGCCTTGTGAGTGCGCCCACCTTAGCTTTTGCTGACTTCTCTCTGCCATTTATTGTTGAAGTAGATGCGAGCCACTGTGGACTGGGAGCGGTACTATCGCAGGAGCAAGGAGGGAAAGTGAGACCTGTTGCCTACGGGAGTCGCAGCCTGCACCCTGCAGAGAAAAACTATAGCTCCATGAAGCTGGAGATGTCGGCCATGAAGTGGGCCTTGGCCGACAAATTCAAGGACTACCTGTGGGGCCACCGCTGTGTCGTATGGACGGACAACAATCCGCTGAGCCACCTGGACACTGCCAAGCTCGGAGCCACGGAGCAGCGCTGGGTTGCGGAGCTGTCTGCATTTGACTACAGCGTGAGGTATCGGCCAGGACGGATCAACCAGAATGCGGACGCCCTCTCCAGGCAACATACTCTTGAGGATGGTGATGGGGTCGAGTTGGAGTCCTACCTACCTGGCACCCGGGTTCCGGAATCCATTGCAGAAAATGTCTGCCAGCGTCCACAGTGGGAGGCCACTCAGTCTGCCATTACCGCTCTTCCGTCCCGCAGTCCAGCCGACCTGAGAAGACTCCAGAGGTCGGACCCGTCCATCAGTGCTTTCCTGCCCTTCTGGAGCCAACAGAGGGTACCGAGTCGTGCCGAGCAAGAGAAGCTAGGTCCTGGAACGAGGGGTTTGGTGAAGCAGTGGGACCGTGTTGTGCAGAAGGAGGGGCTGCTGTACCGTCGTCTGCTGAGACCCGATGGAGGGGAGGAAGTTTTCCAGTTGCTGTTGCCGGAGTGCCTGCGGCCAGAGGTGTTGCAGGAGCTGCACCAGAACCATGGCCACCAGGGGATCCAGCGGACTACGGAGGTGGTGCGGCAGCGTTGTTACTGGTCAGGAATGGACCGTGACATCAAGGACTGGTGCCAGAACTGTGAGCGCTGTGCGGTTGCCAAGGACACCCAACCAAAGGTCCATGCTCCCCTTGGCCACCTGCTTGCGTCCAAACCCAATCAGGTGCTCGCAATCGACTTCACACTGCTTGAACCAGCCCGTGATGGAAGGGAGCTGGTGCTGATCATGACTGACGTATTCTCCAAGTTTACACAGGCTGTACCTACCCGTGACCAGAAGGCAGAAACGGTGGCAAAAATGTTGATCCGAGAATGGTTCTACCGGTTTGGCGTCCCGGCACGAATACATTCGGACCAAGGAAGAAACTTCGAGAGTGCATTGGTCCAGCAGCTGTGTGCATTGTATGGGATCCAGAAGAGCCGCACAACCCCTTACCATCCGCAGGGTAACGGCCAGTGTGAACGGTTTAATCGGACCCTGCACAACCTGCTCCGCACCCTTCCCCCAGAAGAGAAGTCCGATTGGCCTAATCACCTCCCACAACTGGTGTTCAACTATAATGCCACCTCCCATCAGACCACTGGTGAGTCGCCTCACCTATTGATGTTCGGACAAGACCCCCACCTACCTGTGGATTTCCTCCTTGGCAACCTGCCCGAGCCTGAAGCCGGAAGAGTGTGTGATTGGGTGGTGGAGCATCGGAGGCGCTTGCAAGTGGCTATGGATGTTGCACGGAGTCGGATGGAGTGTGCAGCGAAGCAGAGGAAGGAGAGGCATGATGACCGAGCTTTGTGTGTGTCACTGGTGGAAGGCCAAAGAGTGTACCTTCGGGGTGTGGGCCCGGGACGCAGAAAAATCCAAGATGCCTGGGGTTCTACCATCTACCAGGTCGTGAAGGCTCCAACCCCTGGAGGTGTTGTTTACTCCATTGCCCCAGTGGACGGGCTCGACCAAGTAAGGCAAGTGCACCGTACCGCCTTGAAGCCTGCGCTCCCCCCACCAGAGACTGACCAGGAGGTCTGGCCACAAGGACTACCTTTAGAGGAGGAGGCCAGTGATGATGAGGTTGAGTTGGGGGCTTGGCTGAGGGTTAGAGAAAGGGTCAGTGCTCCATCCACACCAGTTGAGATGCTCACACACGAACTGCCTCAAATTCCACCTCCAACGGTTCCTGTCGCGCCTCACAACTCTGGGTCTGCACCAAGGAGGTCAACGCGGACGACCGCTGGACAGCATACCAATCCGCATCGCCTCCCTGCTCCGGTCCGGGGCGAGGAAAATGGGGCTGCTGCTTCTCGGACCCAAGGTGCTAGCAGCCTAACCACTGCAATATTTCGCCCATGGTCATAGGTCATTTTCTAATCGTTGGGCCACCGATTCATTTGGGGGGGGTAAATGTAACCAGGTGGTTAAATATTGTTTTACTGCGAGTTTCAAAGTTCCTATCTGCCCGTGAACGCACCGCCACTCTCCGCCCGTGCTACTGATTGCGCGATTACAAAAAGGTGCGCGCGTGAGTTGGTTAGTGTCGGGGCTGGTATGCTGGCGTGTGGGCGCCTTTTTCGGTTTATTTTGTGGAGTTTGCTGGGCTGATGCTGCTCCTCAGAGGTGCCCCGAGCCCCCTGTTTGTGTTCCTCCTGTCTGCCTAAGTTATGTCCACGCTGCTCAATTAAAGCTCCGAATTTGCCAAACAAACGAATTTTACCAAGAAATAATCCTGTAACTCAAAGCACTTAAAGCACTACAGCACCTTAGCGGGTTTTTGGGGGATTTGTTTGCGTTTGGTTTCTATTAACGTTTTTCATTTGTTTGAGTTGATTTATTAACATTTAGTTTGTTTGTGAATATTTTCTATTGGTTTAAATTCCCCATTTACTTTAGCTACGTTTTAAGTGTTTGTTTTTTTGGTTATTCGAGGGTTATGTTTTAAACAACTTTAATAAAATTGAACTACAAATGTAAAATAAAAGATTTATATTTTTACTACCTCTGCTTTGGTTCCTTTGTTACCAGACTTACCTCGGGCATTGGGTTGGTTTAAATGGGGAACCCCTAGCCTAGCCCCGTGGTTACACAGAGAACAAATTTCCTTATGTGGATTAATAAAGTATAACTTCAAGCGACTACACGGAGTTTAAAAATGTTAAAATTAAGTATTTTACTCCCCCTACATGCTTCAATAATGTCCTAAGGTGTAGAATGAGCCCAGACATATTTACCACAACTGCCTCTAAAATCCTGCACTGTCACTCAAAAAGGTGTTAATTCGGGTCCAAAGTGCCGTCATGCACGAGCTTAATATAGAAGGTGCAGTTACACGTATGACCTGAGGTGGCAGTAGTGAGTATAAAATGGCTAACTTGCAACTAGCCCCTTTAACTGAACACATGGGGGCAGCAGAGAAGGGAAGGAGAGAATTCAGCTTTTCTAGCAGTCACACAGACCTTCAGTCAGTTGGACCAGTCACTGATTGAGACTCCACAGTCTTCTCCCTGAGGCAGGAGTAAAGATGCTGTGAGAACAGTGTGGTATCTCCAACTGTGATAATCCAGCAGGAAAGCCAGCTGTATGCCCTGTCCAGATAACATCACGATAAGGATTTAAGTCACAGCATTTTTCCAAAACAGGCCCTTAGAT
Source organism: Gobius niger (assembly GCF_951799975.1). Taxonomy (NCBI): domain Eukaryota; kingdom Metazoa; phylum Chordata; class Actinopteri; order Gobiiformes; family Gobiidae; genus Gobius; species Gobius niger. The sequence goes on from NC_136858.1 coordinate 16,614,576, forward strand.
GTGGGCTATAGCTGCTTAGCTTCTAGCGTTGTAGCATTTAACACCCTGAGCAGCTAAAACACTGACTGACGGCACTGCAGACAATACAAACGCAAACAATCGCAGAGAAAGTATTTGTATTACCTCACGGATGCAGAACTTTGGCAGAATCATAGCTGTCAAACCTGTGCACTTTGTTTATAGCCATGCGCTCTTGGGCCGTGTTTTTTGTGTGTGATTATTAAAATCAGGAATAGTTTCTAATTTTACCGCACATAATGACACCACACCTTTTGATCAACAATTAGCTTGACAGATTAGCCTTATCACAAATGACAGGTTCAACTGCCTTAACCCAGTTTCCTATGATCAAAGTACTATTATTACCACCAAATGAACCAAAACACCTTTCTACTTCTGTTGTTTCGCTGATGCAAACTTGCCATCACACTATTTGCCTTTTATTTCCCCAAACATATCACCCCTCGCAGGTAGAATATGAATCCATTTATAAGCCAATGATATTGTTTTTCATTCATTTCCTATCACCGCGCCGCGTGCGTGGAGTAAATTAAACCGCTCCTAATGTGAGGCAAAGAGGATTCAGCCGCCCCTGTGTTCTTTACTGATAAGCTTTTCGCAAAATAAAAAGGGATAAATAAACAACTTTTGAAATGAGCACAGTTTTGGCTGGGATCGGCTAAAAGTGGCATTATACTCTAGCAGCGCATTGCGGAGATAAAGGGTTATGGTTTTCAGAGGGGAGTGTTATTAATAAGGGCACACTATGAGCTGCTAGAGAGATATCTAGAGCGGTACTTCTCCACTGGGAACGCACTGTGTATCGAACATATATCGCCGCAACTGTGGATTCTTATTTCCCTCAACCATTAAACACGCCGCGCTCAACTGCACATTATTTTATGGGAAATAGCAAGTAGCATTCTTAATGAATTCGGAAGGCTTAATCCGTCTGAGAAGATGTAAAGACGCCCAACTAGCGAGCTTGAAGGTGGATGTCCAGACTGTGCCACATCCAAATATATTTATATATTTATGGACTAACCTTCTAACTCACATTTTTTCACTGTAAATGCACACTGTAAATGGCAGCAAATTTGAATAAATGAATGAATCGTCCCCTCTCTATCTCCGGCAGCATTCCTACACAAAGAGTGCGGTGGAAAGGTTCGATAAGTCCTCCCTCCAGTGGACAGTGAGTGGGAAGCACATACCCTTTGCTGACTTTGGCCGTCAGGTGTTCATTTCAGCCCACTAGTTAATCTATAGGACACATGATAACACTGAAGGGCTTACCTTGCTTCTGGGGCTCTTGCTTCCCCCTGAGTATTTGCGCAGGTCCACTCAGTGATAAATACTCTTATCTCTATGTTCTGCAAACTTAGGCTATTCGTAACTCTCACACATACATGTATTGTCAGTGTTGCAAGTTTTAAAGTAGATTAAAGCTAGGAGAGCGATAAAAAATGTATTACTCCAGAGGCAATGAGATTAGGAATATGGAGGACCATGTTCTGTGCTGATATGACATAGCATATTGCCACAAAACATTTTTGAATGTTAACGTAGTAGGTGTGTAAACCTTCAAGCGTCATGTTGCAAAAGTCCGAGTGGATTCTCCTGAGTTACGGTTGCTTATTGGACTCATCATATATATAAATAAAAACAAAACAAAATATAGTATTTATTAGGACTGGGACAATACACTTTTGTCACAATCCGATACATATCACGATACTCAGGCTAATGCATCACGATGCTCAGGCCGATACATATCACGATACTCAGGCCAAAATGCATCACGATACTCAGGCCGATACGTTTCACAATATTCAGGCTGATACATATCACGATACTCAGGCCGATACATATCGCGATACTCAGGCCGATGCGTGTCGCGATACTCAGGCTGATACGTTTCACGATACTAAGGCCGATACATGTCACGATGCTCAGGCCAATACGTGTCACGATAGGCTGATACGTATCACGATACTCAGGTCAATACGACTCCTGATACTCAGGCTGATACATATCACAATACTCAGACCGATAAGTGTCATGATACTCAGGCCGATACGTATCACAATACTCAGGCCAATAGGTATCACGGTACTCAAGCTGATATGTATCACGATAGTCAGGCCAATAGGTATCATGGTACTCAAGCCGATACGTATCACGATAGTCAGGGACCGATCCAATATTGCAATACACTAATTATATTTGCCTTAAATTGTGCAAAAAGTCATGTGTCAAAAGTCAACTTTATAAACCAACATTTATTGAAGTGTTACGATTGTAACAAAGTGCTATTACTGGAAAACAAAGGAGTGCATGTTAAAAATGCCTCCAAACACAAGTAGTAGTCCAAGTTGTCCCAAGTATATTGACCAATTCCAAAACAACACAATATTTTTGGGTCATTTTTTTCTTTTTTTGTCATTTGTTTTTTCTTTCTACTGTATTCCATAGAACTATTTGTGGCTCTGTTTTCTTCGTGATTACATTGCAGTGCATTTGGAAATTCATTTTAGGCCAAAAATGAAATATGCAATTTGAAATTGTTATCAAATGTAGAGTACAGAACAATACTTATTTTCTTTTTCTGTTACATAAACTCTCCCCAGAGCTTTTGACGTGTGGCGCCGCACCAGACATCATAGAAAACGCAACGCTCCTCAGATATAATACATGTAATTTCAGCTTATTTACCAGCATCATTATCTTTTGCTCAAAATGCACATTATTACTCACAGCATCTGTCTGATTCTGGATTAGTGCATATTTTAAAATCTCATCTGCTCTGATTGTACCTCTGCCAGACATAATTGGCTCAGAGCCTGTGTGTGTGAGTGTTTTTTTTTTTTCTTTTCCAAAAGAAAAAAAAAAAGGAAAAGCCCTCTTTCTGAGACTGGTCCAGCAACTGCGTAGTAGTTCTGCTGCAGCTACTCCGGGGGCGCTCTAATAAACCATCAGGAAAATGCCTTCTCTCACTTTGACATTTCCTCAGCAAATCTAATCAGCTCAATCATGAAACCCCTGTCAGATACACAAGCCAAATCTGCTCTTTGAAATGGAAGACAGTCGTGGAAATCTAGTCCAAAGCTATATGGCTATCTGTCTGCCTAAGCGGCCGCATCTATGTGGATCAAGCATTCTTTGGAACATAATAAACAAAGAAAAAAAATAAATAAATCTTGACCTTGATCCTGTTGTATGATGAGTGATGTATTTTCTTTAAATTGAAGAGCACAATACTGTACATTGAAAAAAGCCGAGGAGCAAACGTCATGTAGCAAACTTCATTAGTGGAAGGCATTTAGCAAGTGCAAAATGTTGACCCAATTACCGCTGACAGTGAGCTTCTTCTTTGCTCGTGTAGAGTTTGTGCAAGTTAAAAGTCCAAGGCGTGAAGTGCAAAGTGGAAGAAAAGTCTGCGGTAAAACTGCGGGGAGAGACTGTAATGTGCAAAAATTCAAAGTTCATGTTAATTAAAGTCTTGAAGCGCCAGTCCAATACACACAAAGTGCAAGGGTGTAAACGTAATATGCTTCTTCTTTTTTTTTTTATTTTAGCTTTGATGGCAAAACTCTGAGAGCCGGCCGTCATTTCCCAGTAACTGAAAACGAACAGTTAAACTACAAATGCTGGTGGGCTCAATTTCAGCTCGGTGTTCCTGGACAGAGCTCCCCCCCAAATCCCAGCGCCTCACCTCCACCTCCACACACAGGCTTTGGCTTTTAAGGTTCATTTTTCTTGTGCAACTTTTGAACATAAACATTCCCTGTGTTTTCCACCCTTAAATCTGACTACAGCCTTTTTTTAAACAACACTTGAATCGTTCTTTTCTGTATTCTTGTTGCGACTCTGCCTGATGACCCTAGCGCAGGAAGGGGCAGGAAGTTTGGGACGTGGATCGATGGCAGATTTGATTAGAGCTCCGGCAGTTATGAGGTAAAAGCACCTCTGACAGATGAGGTGAAAGTCTTGGGAAGTTAGATTTTTTTTTTCTTCCTCTCTCCAGCAAACCTCCTCTTTGTCTCACTTGAAGCATTTCCGTGCTTTTTTTTTTTTTTTTTTTGCGACCCGAGCCTATGTTTTGGCCGGCTGGCCTCTCTCCATTCATTATCCCTGCTCCTGTCAGCTTCTATCCATGGTCCCTGTGCTTTCAACTAAACTTGTGCAGCCCTTCTTTATACTGCCCGACACCAGACGAGTAACAACAGCATGCTTTTAAATCATCTGCCACAAAGAATACAGTGTACCCTATAGTTCGGGGACATCAGTTGAACACAATGGCGTATGTGCCCTTTTTTTTTTCTTCTTCTTCTTTTTTTTGCATTGGAAAGTATTTTCAGTGTCAAAGTTTTTGGCAGTCAAGAATGTTTAGCATTTAACTTTTGCCAATTATATTCTTGCACAGGGAGGCGATGCGTAAAAGTGGTGTTTTAAGACTGCATATACAAGGCTCTGGGATACTTCCAGGCAACGTCTTTTGTATCCCGGTTGCTTTGTTTTTGTACTTAAAGAGGTCAACTCAGATGACCAGAAATCTGCCACACGACAGTCGACCACTGTTCCACTGTACACGAGGGCCAAAGGCACGAGACTGAATTTTTAATATGGTAGTAACACAACTTCAAAAGCAGGCCCCTCGGCTGTACAAAAAAAAAAAGAAATCTATGGCTCGGCTGCAGAATTCAATAAGGCTCCTCTTAAGAAAAGTCTTAAGCTAAGTCTTGGTGGGATTGCCAGTGCTTTAATACTCAGAATAACTCCTCACACAACTCCTCTGTTCTCATAAGGCGGGGGAGTGGCTCACCAATACCCGCAACTGCATAAAACCATGAGGCAGATCCGGGCATCTATAGCAATTAGACGGCTAACTCAAAATGATTACAAAGGGAAGATGCTTTGTCATGCACCAGATTAGGCCGCTCCGGTCTGTTTTTGAACTCTTCCGAGTCGGAGGAAGAGCAAAGAAATTGTAGGAAATTGTAAAAATATCTTGCTGACGTCATACTGATGCATTAAAAAAAATGGTTTCAATTTATATAGTGCTTTTCTGCCTTTATCAGGCCCAAAGCGCTTTGCAGCAAGGAACCAGTCACCCATTCACACTCTCGTTCATACACCAATGTACGCAGGAGGCAAGGGTGAAGTGTCGTGCCCAAGGATACAATGACAGTGTGCATCTTCAGGAGCTGGGATTCGAAACCCCGCCCTTCCGCTCTATGTTACAGATATGATTTTTGTTGTACAGTTCATGTATAATGACAGTGTAAGTGACCCAGCGGACTTTTCTTACCTTTATTTACTAACACAGTGGCCTCTATGATGCTCCAGGATCAATCACTTTTCGAGTTTCTGGCCGGTTTCCACGGCCGACGGGCCCTCCCATCGGAAAACCTACAAAACAATGGACCCTGGAGTGCTGTCGAGGCCTCTGTGACGGAAAGTAAAGGTGCCATGATAACCACCCATGCAGCCATTGGGTCACCAAAAGATCAGTTACGCACAAATATCAAGTTTTTATTTCCACATAAAAAGTTCCAAACTTATTGTCACTGAGGAATATTATGAGGTTGTAGTATTACTAATGAATCAGGGGTCCCCATCTGGCGGACTTTGGTCCAGATCCGGACATCCAGAGGCTTGAGTCTGGACCCTAAAGCCTTTCTATCCTCTTTATATACTTAATATCTCTGAATTAAGCAAATATTTAAACAACATTAATAACATTGAAATACTCTGCTATTTAAATAGACAAGCTGTGCTCATGTTTTAACATTTTTAAGAGCAATGACTGCACATATTCGGACCCTGGACATATGTCGAAAGTTACGAAAGTAAAGTTTGCGGACCTCCAGCCGATTTAGTTGGGGACCCCGTTTTAAATCAAGTAAAAAATGGGAACCTGAAAACATAAAACAAGGTTTAAAAAATATGAATAAAGTGGTATTTCAGCACTTCAGTGTTTTATGTAAAAGTGAATTCGCCAACACTTTAACCTGAACCAAGGTGAAAGTGTTGCTGAATGCCACTTTTAAATAAAACAATAAAGTGTTGAAATGCCACTTTATTCAAATCTTTTTCCAACCTTTTGTGTTTTCCATTCAAGGTTATAACCAACAAGTCGCACCCATTCCACACCACTGGTTTTCTTCCTGTCGCTTCCAGCCACATACGAACAGAAGGCTGGACAGTGTACAATATCTTTGAAGACAGTGTATAATAAACAGAAGGTTTCCTAACTAAAGGCCGCTTGGTTGGTTGTTTAAAATGAACCATAACAGGGGCACGCTATACCACTCAATTTGTCATTATTCACACCAAGAACCCATTAACTATCCGGTACTGTATGCTCAAACATGTTCAAGGCGGTCATAATTAGTTACCATTACTTGAATTTGCATTGATTTGCATATATTCATGGGGGCTTTGACAGTGATGAAGAAGGGTCAGCAGACTGTAACAGCAAAACAGGCGGCCATTACGCATTAAGTACACTCTTGTGGTAAACATCAGCTTTTGTTTACCAGGTCTACTGCAGTAATCAGTTGGGTGCGTAAGCTCCATGTACTCAGAAATAACCCTCCTCCGCTCAATACTATAGCTCCTCTCAGTGACGCATGCATGATTAAAAGGCACACGCAGGAATAGCCTGTAAAGGTGTTTTTTTTTTTCCTCTTTCATAATACTACTTACATGTGCAAAAGGACAGTTAAGACCCGGGTAAGAGTGGCTGCAGGCTATCATCAAAAAGCAGCACATCAATAGCTTCATACATAATAAACCAACATGGGAGAGACAAAGGGAATTTTTCATAAAAGTGACAATTGAGCATGGATTCAAAAGGGGTTTGTAGATTCTGATGAGCCATAAGATGATGTTTTTCAGTTCGTAATGTTTCACCTCTCAGGAGTTAGGACATGAAAGGACAACACTGTGCATCCGGCCTCGTGTTGGTGGAACTTAAGAATCGACAAAGTCTCTTAGAGGAGAAGTCTTCAACTCTGAAATATCCAGCTCCAAATGACGACTCTTTGAAAACGTTTTTAAATCCATGGAACACCCTTAATGGCAATACACAAACAATCACTATCTGTTTGGATAAGCAATAATAAGTCTTTTTTTTGCGTATGCTAAGACAATATTCACATGGTTGCATCTGTGCTAGAAAACAATGATCCAAGTAATGTGTCAGGCTACTTTCTGCACCAGGATGCTTCTCCCTCCACTGATCCAGAGCCCTCTCTGTTTGCACCAGCAGCAGCGAGGGGGAGAGAGACAGAGCAGCTGAACTTCTCTGACCGCTCGGGTCCCAAAGTCGAGATCCTCCCCACACATGATGCTATCGGCACATTCAGTAAAATGGATTATGAGACAATAGAATCTATTTTTCAGGAGAGTCTGAGCCCCAGAGGGGAACCTATTGTACGTATTTTTGAGAAGCAGAGGAAAACAGGTGGTTTATTTATTAGGATCTAATCAGCTAATCTTCCTGCAGATGGAGGGACATTATGCACAAAGAAAGGCCCCATAGCAAAGACATTTAGACATATTCCTAGACCAGCCATTCCAAAAGGTCACCTAATTGATCCAAATGTTTCTCAGGGCGTCCCAATAATAATAATAATGAACTCTATTCAATGAAATGTGTTATCGTTTTATTGATAGAATTACTTAAAAAGCAACATCTAGCAATGACAGTGGGCTAAATGCTGTCTTAAAGTCGTACTGTTTTTGCAAATAAATGTATTTTTCCCTTCAAAATTCTTCTTCTTCAATGTGTTTGTTTTGTAGCCAAGCTTTGGAGAGCCCCCTGTAGTGCCTCTGAGGTCCCCCAGTGGGCCCCACACCCCACTTTGGGAACCACTGCCCTCGACAAACCGTATTGTTGATTTGTTTACTTCTCTGCCGCAGTTAACTGAGTGATTTGAAAACTGGAACGCACCTGGGTTATCTTGACTCGTACTAAAATAACTATCATTTTATTCCACTTCACACTGTCTATTTATCTTCTGTTCTGCTGGCACGATGACAAAAAAGGACCATGCCGTACTTTTGTTTTTGCCTGTATGTACTGAAAAACTTTTGCTGTTGCACCGCTCAGCTCTAACACAAACTCTAAACATAAAAAATACATACATACATATACTGTACGCCGGTATTATTTCAAACACATATTTATTACTATGTCACACTTATATTGATCTAAATGGCTTGTCACTGCCCAGATGATACAAACCTTCTGTCATGCCAGATGCTTTTGTCTGCTGGCGTTCGGTGTTTGGTAACCACTATCTTAACTTGCCATTTCCTCGTGAGACCTGAAACTGTGGCTAAACATATATCTTACCACCACCCAGCACGGAGTGAATGAAAACCCCCTTCCCATGTGTGTGCCAAGCGCCTTCTGTGACTTGTGCCATGTGAAAAGCACTAAACAAATAAGATTCCCTTCCCTTCATACCTCTCCAGAGCCTATATCTTCAGACCATTCCTGTCCCAGTGGGCCCATATCCTGCGGCTCTATATAGGATTACACACATGTCCACACAGGTCAATTTCACAGCTTGCAGGGATTTTACCATTCAGACACTACAGACACTACAGAGGTATATTTTTCATCCATCCAGAGAAAACTGCTGTATTGGATTTGAGAAGAAATGTGGGGGAAGGAAACTGCAGCAAGGAAATAAACACCCAGTACAGATAAAATCACAAATGCTCTGATCATACACGCTATTCTTCTGGTTATAAATGCTTGGATTAAAAACTATATAGAAACAAGTACATGCGTAATGCGGATTATGGGTGTGACGTTACTAATTCCAGTGTGAGGTTTTACTTTTCTCATCTCTGATTGGGAATCTCTTACATTTAGTTGAAGTCTGCCTTGGTCTTTCAGTCTTTAGTGACAGGATATAGCAGTGCCTGTGGTTAAATGCTTCCTCGCCTGTCAATAATCTGCCCCTCAAAACCTCAGACGATGGAGAAAGTGCAGTGTGCCATCTTGGAATGTTTCGAACACTTTTACAGCTGTATTAGTCTCCACCTTCGGATCATCTTAGGGCACTTGGCACTTTTCCTCTCCACCTGTCGTTGGTTATGAGCTGTAGCTTTGTCACACAGTCTGTTATGCATAATGAATTAAATTAGCGGGCAAATTCAATTAACACTGGCTTCCATTTGATTTGTAATGACTTGGATAGAAGCTGATTGTTTTATATGTTTGGGTTATGAACAAGAGGAGTTACAATATGACTGTTATAAGAATGCAGTTCATGTTGGGATGGCAGCTCACTTCATAGAGACGTTCTGTTTAATGATTGCACTGATTCAATGTTTCTCTATAGATTTATTTGGGAAATCTTAATTTCACTGGCCATTTTCTCAAAATACATGTTTGTCACATTGGTGCGACAACATCTCAATATCAATATAGACTTTATAAACTTTCCACTCTTGAACTTAATAATATTTTGAAGGTTTTTTTCTGAGGAATTTTTTAATATGTAAATCACAACCTGATTTGATTGAGTTTTGATTTTCAAAAAACAAGGCGAAACTTAAATTTTTACAGATTTTTTTCACTAAAAAACTGATTTTGAAACAAAGATCCCCTCTAAAAAGTATTTGTTGCTAATATGCCAACAATATAAAACCATAAATTTAAAGCAATACTAAGTAACTTGTTTACCTTAATAAATCCTTTTCGTAGTCCCTCTGGGGGTAATACAAGTGTTAATGGGATGATTGGGGGGTCTTTCATCTCCCCCTGGTGTCTCTGGCCAGAAAACCATAATTGCAACTTCCCTGTCACCGGGTCGGAGGCCCCAACACACACTAATGGAATCACGAGGAAGAAGCTAACAGGCTAATGGGCAAAGCTAACTGCTTTACTTTACTTAAACAGTATTTACAGCCAGGTTTGAGTGAACAAAATGATCTCCATAGTGTAATTGGATGTACAATATCACTCTCTCCCTTTGTTTTTTCTGTCAGTGTAGTATTTACTCTCACGGACAATTAATGAGTAAAGAACCGTAACACGCTACGACACCTGCAGTGGCGCTTATGGCCTCTAGGGGCATGAGTTACTTAGTTCTGCTTTAAACCATGGCTCTATCCATTATTCAGATTTCGTTGCCAAAAATATAGGTCATTGTGGACATTTTTATAAATCATAATATTAATAATAAGCCAAAAACTTGCAATAATTTGTCCTCATATTTATATAAACTACGCCTTAAATGTCACTGGAACTCATTAATCAAACTGGCATTACATGTACATTTGATGAAAGAAAAAAGCACAGAAATTATGGTCCAAAACATATTGAACTGCAATTTTTCTTCAAACGTTGCCCTTTGTTCCCTACTTGCTTTTGCATATCACATTTTCCCCCTCATTCCCCTGTTTGATGGAATGAGTGCAAATCTTAAGAAAAGAAGTATGCACTGATTTGGTGCATTAAAACTACTGTATTTGGTCATTGAAATGGCTTTCGAAATATTCAATTTATTTGGGTTTTGAATTTCTACGGGGCACAATGAAGTCGACTGTAAAATATGCATTTAAAGTGCATTTTCATTCCAACTATCCTCTCGATAAGTTCGAACTTGGAGTCAAACTGTTTGGGAGGAACAAATATTCTTCCAGGCATCTGAAGCACAGATTATCAAGAGTGTTGTGGTGTGAAATTGGTGAGTGGTGTAGTGTGAACCGCTAAGAGTGGTGCCGTGAAAGACAGTGGATTCTCTCTCCCTCTGTCTCTCTCTCTCTTTCTGATCCAGGCTGTGGAAGTAAAATGTCAGGATCCTCTGCTGGTGATAAAAGTTTCGAGAGATACAGGACTGCAGTCAAGTGCAACAATAAACACAGAGCCAAACAGCCGCTTCACTTGAGCACCGTAACTGGCCTCTCTCCCCAAAAGTCAAGGCAGGACACTATCCAGATAATACCAGAGAGTTTGCATTCAGAAAGATAAGCCAATATGAAAGTTTTTTAACAGAGAATCAGACTGATGGACATATTTTGCTGACACAACCTGTATTTCTAAACGGGTATTATCAAAGTACAATACAGTGCTGGGAATGATTGATACAAATAAAATGTATAGTTTGAATCTAATCGATACTTTTCAGCACAGCTTCATCTGTAACCTTTAGATTTGTCTTATACTGGGGACTATAAATGAGACAAATAGCTAAAGTGAGAATGAACACAATGTGGTCTAATGCATAATAAAAGCCCTGTTTACCGCCACTCTCAGAGACAATAAACAAAATGCCTGTTTTATGTCTTTACGTGGTGTTTACCATTTTCCCTGCAGCACACAGCTCTTAGGCTCTAAACACTACATGTAATTGTATGCAGAGCTAGCAGAGCGGGGAAGAAAAAGTACAATAAGTGAAAGAAATAGTTTTGCTTTGCCTTGAAAGAAATTGTAAACATTAGTTTACACCTGGAATAATAAAAGAAAAAAAGTGACATGTGCATTTTACCCAGATGCTTCATAGTCATACATGTGCTGCCTGTCATCAGCTGATAACAGGCAGACAATGTTCTCCTGACCAGGATCCTACTTCACAATCTGAAGAAGTGCCTCGAGGTGCTGGATTCTTGCTGACTTCTGTCAAGGATTGGGTCAAGAGCAGGGGATAGATTTTATAAGTACAACTAGTTACAGAAGACGGTGAAAGTATAGCCAGCCAGATGGACAAGGCGGACCAAGCACATTTGCTGGTTAAATTTAACAGCCATGGCTACATCTAAAACAAATTCTCAACCTGAAGGAGCAGCGGCTCTACCCGAGCTCCTCTCTCGTCAATCTCACACTGTCCCGGTCCCACCTTTTTTGCGTTCGAGAACCACGGCCTCGGAGTTGGAGGTGCTGACCTTCATCCCAGTTGCTTCACACTCGGCTGCGAACCACCCCGGTGCACGCTGAAGGTCCTGATTTATGAGATGAGATCCTGAGGTTTCCCAACCGGACACCCCCCTCCGGCCCCTGGCTGCACCTAGAAATTCTGTCCATAAAAATAATGAACTGGTGACAAAACCCTGGCGGAGACCAACACGCACTGGGAACAGGTTTAACATCTGCCGCGGTCACACAGGGCACCATGAGGGGCACAATCGAACGCTTACTCCAGATCCACAAAACACATGCGGACTGGTTGGGCCAACTCCTACGAACCCTCGAGCACCCGAAGGTGGGTATAGAGGTGGTTCAGTGTGCCACGACTGAGACAAAAAAAACGCATTGCTCCTCCTGAATCCGAGGTTGGACTGTCGGCTGGATTCTCCTCTCCAGCACCCTAGAGTAGACGTTACCGGGGAGGCTGAGGAGTGTGATCCCTCTGTAATTGGAACACACCCTCCGGCCCCCCTTCCTAAAGATAGCGACCACCACCCCAGTTTATCAATCCAGGGGCACTGTCCAAGATCACCTTGCAATGTTGCAGAAACGTGTCAGCCAAGACAGTCCTACAACATCCAGAGACTTGAGGTACTCAGGACGAATCTCATCCACCCCCGAAGCCTGCCACCGAGGAGCTTTCCTCGGCCTCAGCCTGGGTGATGGATGATTCCCTCTCCGACTCCTCAGTCTCTCCTTCCTCATCGTATGTCGTGACGGTGGGATTGAGGAGATCGTCGAAGTATTCCATCCAGGAATACTCTGACAACATTCCCAATCGAGATCAACAGCTTCCCACCCACACTGTAAACAGTGTTGGTGAAGTACTGCTTCCTCCTCCTGAGGCATAGGATGGTTTGCCAGAATGTTTTCCTGGCCGACCAAGAGTTGGGCAGCAGTCGAAAGCCGGTGCTTCGGCACCCAGGTCCACGTGCACAGCCTTGGCTATATCTACTTTTTTTTTTTTTTTTTATGTTGCGTGAGCCTTCTGGACGCACAAGGCTCATCTGAGCAGAGCACCAGTTTGTTCATGTTACCAAAAATGAATGTTGCCATCAAAAGTGCATTGGAGTCCATGAAGCAATACAAATAATAAGCTTCCATTTTGTTCAATTTTTACATATTATTTTGTTTTTAACCATTGTCCTTTGTTATACTTTTAGAGTGTTTATTCACAGGCAGTTTGTGTCTCTGAGAGTGAACTGCAGATAAAGAGTCCGATCACACGTCCTTTGTAGTGTCATCTGAGAGCATAAAACAGTGGTACTTCTCCAGAGGACACTGCATTCTGTCGCAGTTCTTAGGCCCTGCAAATAAAGTGTCAATCCTTCATCAGACCATTTTGCACACTGCTGTTTGGGGAAATGTTTATGTCTTACTAAAGAGATCAGCGTGTCCGTCAGGGATACAACTCGATGGATGACTAAAGGAAGGGAGCTTTCCCAAAGGGGTGTTTGGAAGTTCTTACATTTGGCAGAGATTTTGGATCAATGGCAAAAGCAAATATCCAATTTTCAATTGCTTTGTATTCAGGAATGGTTTCTTTGACACATTGTTGGTTCCTCATCAAAACTAGACCATGGCAACTGTGCCCCTCATACTTGCTATATTTCCGACATTCTCACAGTTAATGTATTTCATTTAGAGGTCAGTTTGTTGGAGAGTATTGGAGGGAGGGAATCTTATTTTGTATGTTAACCATTGTATTTTATACCATTTGCAGTTTGCTTTTAATTTTCATATAATGACATGATATAATTACAGAGAAAAAAAGTCCTATTAAATTGCTTTGAAAGATAAATTATCAAAGCAGCAGGATATACTGTACGCTGTTCAGTTCACTAATTGATATTCAGCCCCAGAGACCATTCCTAATAGTCTTCTTACAATAATGTGGTTTTATTGGTAGATATCAGAACAGAGCAGTTCTCCCAGTAAACCATTGTTATAGCAATGAAAAATAGTCTTCATTTAAAGTGTGCCGTTTTGCATGTTTAGCCTTATTATCAGGGTTCCCCAGTGTGTCTGAGCACATAGGAGATTTCATATTAATATTCAAATGGCCTTCTTTAGCACAGACATCCATCATTGGCCACATGTTGCTGTGACGCCCCAACTCCCCATACGTACATTCACTGTCCTTGTGGGTACCCTTGGGTGCAGCCTAAAACAATATGACAATTATCAACTTGCGCAATTTCAGGATTACAGCGGCGAGTCTATTCACTGGAATACATACAAGAAACAAATGGCCACCCCTGACATTAGCGTGGAGCTAACGGGATCCGGTGGAAACTATAATCTTGTAAATCCACTGTTCCAGGGCCGGGAAAGCACAGCATCAATGATTCATGCACTCACGTCTTTAATGTAAAAAGATAATGGAAGAGAAAATGGCATGCCCCAAATAAAATGCCATTAGTCGTCTGCGGTACGGATACATGATTTATGTCTGCAGCTCGTATCGCAGGCTCATATAGGAAAATGTTTCACGGGAAACCTTTGAAGGGTCAACGGAAAAGTGAAATAGGAGTTTTAGAAGGAAGTGAACTGAATGAATAAGATTTAAATTATAAAACTGTTTGTGTGTTGTGTGTTTTTTCAGGATTTTTGACAGCTCGTAGCTTTTGTTCAAAAGATGAGAAACATCAAAACAAAAACTTAACTGTAAGACTTTTTAAACTGGGGTAATTATCTGATTTAGAAATTTTGACTGAATCCTATAGAGAATCTCAAACTGCTTACTTAAAAATCCCAGAACCTGTAATATTGATTCTTGGGCAGTAGAGACCTCATTAAAAGCAAACGTGTCTACCCAAAGGTACTGTATCTCCATTTCATCCAAACTCCAAACCTTTTGCTTTTCACCCCCTCAAAGGCAAATGCTGCAGTCTGTTTGGTGTTTGGTTAAAAAGCCGCTGACGCCCTGACTGTTAGCTCGGTATGATAATTACTGATAATTCAATTCATTTTGTTTATTAGAATAAATAGACAGGAGATGTGGCGTCGGCCTCTCTGAGAGAGCTGGGATTCCCTCTCCCCATTCATCACTGCTTTGTGATTAATGAGTGAGTCACTATGTAATTTCACCACAAGCACAGCGCTGGATTACAAGATGGGAACAAATAGAACCTAATTCAGGTTAAATGTCAAGAAATTTACATAATAGTTATTGCATTCATTGCTCTCTATAACCATTATCACCTTTCTGTCATTTTCTAAGCTTGGATGCGTTGAAAGGATTTCATTTTGTTATTGCATTACCTAATGCTTACACAAACCTATAATGACCATCACTATAAGCTGTAATACTACCCTATAACCTTTTTGCCAGACTAAGTACTCTCAGGCCACCACTACAATTTCCTAATGCAGTTTAACTATTTACTCTGTTTCGCTTTTATGTTTAGTCCAACATGAACTTGTTTCAATCTTTTGATTTACAACATGACATTCAATGCTCCAAAATGCTTTCTACAAAGTGGCCTCCAGTGTAGTGGTCAAATGTCACTGGGTGGAGTTATAATGTTGAATTTGGCATGTACAGAATATGGGCTAATGGTGCCACTGACCTCTTATGTTTGTGCTAGTCTCCGAATTGTCAAATGGACCAATCCCCAGCCATCAGTAGTCAGGAAACCAGGTTATCAGGACTGGCCCATTTTGTGCTGGGTACCTTTTCTTTCTTTTTTTTAACACCACACACTTAACCTTTTCCCCCTGGATAAGCAGAATGGATTACTGTATTTTTCTCATAACATTTTTGTCTTACCCATTGAAAAATATAATCCATATTTTCAAGTAAGACTGCCTACACTTACAGCAGCCAACTTCTCCTCTGTTAAGCTTCCAAACGACCCCACGAGGAGACAGCCAAGAGCATGAACCAGCCCAATGGAATCAAATGGGGCCGTTCCAGGTCCATTAGGAGCAGTTTTAGAGGATAGTTGCAGTCGGTGGCCATGTTTGCAAAAACCCAGCACTACAAACAAATAATAAACAAGGCTCAGTTCAACATGCACAGAGTTAATGTTTGATTGGGCTCCATTTGCTGTCAGCCAGTCTTCTCAAACATGCATGTTTGTACTGCAGCAAATGTTCATGTCTGGCCTCACTGTGACAAAGTTAGTACAAAAGCATTTGGCGTACACATCTCAAATGTTGCTTGATCTTCTAAAATAAAATTGAAAAAACAAACGAGTAATAGTTGGGTTAATCAAAGGGACTATACGGAGTTTAACATTTTTAAAAAAATATATGTATTTTCCTCCCCCTACATGTTCCAGCAATGTCCTAAGGTGTAGAATGAGAATGAGCCCATACCTGTTCACCACAACTGCTGCTAAAATCCTGCACTGTCACTCAAAAAGGTGTTAATTCGGGCCTGAAGTGCTGTCATGCACAAGCTTAATATAGAAGGTGCAGTTACACGTATGACCTGAGGTGGCAGTAGTGAGTATAGAATGGCTAGCTTGCATCTAGCCCCTTTAAAATAGACTAATTAAACCTGCCAACAAAAATAGACAAATGATACATAAAAAACAAGTCCATTGAAGATTTCAGTCCGATTCTGGCACACAGACACAGTGCTGACTGTAGAAGAGGCTTCTTGTAATCATGCTGGTGACTAGGATGAGTAGGAAGTGTTGTAGCTGCTATGTGATGTTTCTCCCACATAACCGAGGTCTCTGTCTGTTAGCGGACTGCATTGTTAAGTTGCCAATATGTCTTTTTTCTTCCGACTTCTGCCAAGACACTGTATGTGTTCGTGTTCCTTACAAATGTGGCACCATTAAAGAGGAAAACAAAATGGTTTATGAAGACACAACTTTTCTGCCAAGAAGCAGAAAAAATGTGTAAAGTTACGGTACCTAACTTTTTCTTGCAGTTAAACGAATGACACTATTTGCATCTAAGTATAGTACATTTTTTATTAACGCTAAGCATGCAAAAGTGTGCATCTGCCAAACCTGCAGACACGACTGACACATTTATTTAAGAGAGCTAGAAATGAGTTGTGGCAGAAGCTAGCAATTAACCTTTTTGTTTTTTACCCTTCTGCTCCTGCGTTTATTATGGTACCGTCAATTTGGCAGCATGCCCCGGGCAAACACTACTGCTTGTATAATCTTTATTGAATGTGCAATTCCCACTGTTGCCTGCAAAGAGCGCTCCAACTACACACTGAGATGCGAAGTGACAGTCCACAGTGACTGAACCTCACACCAGGGATCTCCAACCTTAGGCTTGGGAGCTCCCTGTTGTCCTCCCTTTCTAAGTAGCTCCCTAAAGGCTTTCTACATTTGCACATATGTTTAATGAGCCACATTTTAGATGAAGTTTACTTTTGTTTCTGAACATGTTGAGCACTATATCAACACACATAAATAATAAGTAAATATAATAAAGTATAATAAGGACTCATTCAGCCGGACAGAGCTGAGTGAGTGTGGTGAAACGGGCTAAACCAGAACATCAGAATCAGAATCATATTTATTGCCATTATTTGAGAACATTTTCATAAACTAAGAATTTTTCCATGAAACAACACAGAATTTAGATTAAAATACGCTATGAAAACTTTAAAACTATAAGGCTATAAGCGCACCCATAAAGAAGATGAAAAGAAAAATTAATAATAATAATTTAAAAATTGTAATGTGATAGGACAACAATTTGACATAGAACAGCAGCGGTATTGCATTCACAGATGTGTAGGTGTATTAAGTGATAGCAGCAGATATGAGTGTGACATACCATAGAGCAGAGCAAATGGCTGGAAGAGGTTATTATGTTCTGATATAGTCTGATATAGAGTTATTGGATCTTAGGGCTGTGCAATTAATCGAAATTCGATTACGATTTCGATTACAACAGTTAACGATTACAAAATTAGCATAATCGCAAAAAATCGATTATAATTTTTTTTCAATTTTTTTCTTTTTCTCAATTTTTTTTCAAATCTTTTTTTTTGCAAAGCAGACTTGCGTTATTTCAGGGCGCTGGGATTATTTTCCCTTCGCTTTTCACGTGCCATGGCTCGTGCTTTTGTCTGACATAATAACAAACAGCGCTGTGTGATGATGTCATCAGGCCGCGCTGCTCAGTTTGCTTGCGCAGGTGTGAGGGCTGGCCAGCAGGGGGCAGGTGTGAAACAGGGACCTCTCTTTAATCAAGGCGTACTTGAAATCATTTGTACTTTTATGACTGTCCAGAAAACATAAAATATCATCATAGTGTTTTGATTAATAAATAAATAAAATAAAGATAGACTTTTTTTCAAAGGCAACAAATAATCGTTTGAATAATTGTGATTTCAATTATGACAAAAATAATCGTGATTATTATTTTTTCAATAATCGAGCAGCCCTATTGGATCTTGTTATTGCTCATGAGTGGGAAGGAAAAAAAACTGTTCAAGTTGTTGGGTCTGTATGGTCCGTAGCCTCCTGCCTGAGGGGAGAGGGGTGAATAGTCCGTGTCCAGGGTGAGCAGGGTCAGCTGTGATCCGACACACACGCCTCCGGAAACTGGAGATGAACAGGACTTGGAGAGATGGGAGCTCACAATCACAATCACATTCTCAGCAGCACGCACAATGCACTGCAGTCAATGCTTGTCCCGGTCTGTAGTGCTGGGGTACCACACCGTGATAGAGGAGGTGAGGATGGACTCGATAATGGCCGTGTAGAACTGCAGCTGGTCAGCAGCTGGGCTCTCTTGATGAGGGAGCTGATGGTTTGCTCCCATTTGAGGTCCTGGGTGATGGTGGTGCCCAGGAAACAGAAGGAGTCCACAATGGAGATGGGGGTGGGAGAGTGTGTCAGGGTGAGGGGGGACTGTGGGGCTGTGTCTTTCCTAGCCAGCCGGCCACCTCCCTCCTGTAGGCGGACTCATCACCGTCCGAGATGAGCCCAATGAGGGTGATGTCGTCCGCAAACTTGATCAGTTTAACGGACTGGTGACTGGAGGCGCTGCACTTTGTGTACAGAGAGAAGAGCCATGGGGAAAGTACATAGCCTTGAGGAGTTTGCTTGTAATCCGAGTGTCCGAGACGATCTTCCCCAGCCACACATGCTGTCACCGGTCGAGCAGGAAGTCAGTGATCCACCTGCAGAGGGAGTCTGGCAGAGCTGAAGGTTCCTGGTGTAGGTTCCTGAGGAGTCCAGATGCTCCACGGTGAAGAGGAGGGCCAGATTGACTGCATCCTGTAGGCTCTGTAGGCGAACTGCAGCGGGTCCAGGAGGGGGGCGGTGATGTCCTTTAGGTGTGGCAGGACCAAGCACTCAAAAGACTTCATGACCAGCGCCACCAGCCTGTAGTCATTAAGTCCTGTGATCTGTGTTTTTTTTGGGAACAGGGATGATGGTGGACGTTTTGAAGCAGGCTGGGATGTGCCACTCCAGGGAGGTGTTGCAAAATGTCCGTAAAGACGGAAACCAGCTGATCTGCACAGTGTCTCAAGGTGGAGGGGGAGACACCATCAGGCTCGGGGGCTTTCCCCAGGTTCACTTTTAGAAATTGCTGGTGCACTTCCTCCATACGCATGGAAAGGGCAGAGGGGCAGGGAGGGTCTGTGGTGGCCTTTGATGAAGTGGCTTCAGCAGTGAGTGGGGAGGGGACCTTTGATGGTTGGGGTGGTGATGGGGGGATCGAGCCGGCTGGATGTACTGCATGTGTTAATGCTAAGCTAAGAGAGAAGTCGAGCCATACGGCAAGGCAAGGCATGTTTATTTATACTGCACATTTCGTATACAAGGAAACTTAATAAGCCTTGCTTTTCTCAGACAGTTTGTGAAACAGCCCTCAGGTTAAAAAGCTGGGAGACCACTTATACACACTTATAAATTGTAAATCATAGGCAGGTTTATATGCAACAATTATGCTTGATATATCCAATTTAAGCCTAGAGTATAATTAACCGGCATGCAATTACTATACTACGTATTTATTTATTTGGGTATGTGGGTATGACTTCTTTCTGGTAAATTTTGTGAGTAAAAAAAAAATATCTCCCTTATTTTTGGGGAAATAATGTCAATATGTTTCCCATTCTTTTCCTTTGCCGGCAAGTTGAACACTAATCATTAGCACCACATTGAAACAATAATCGTGGCCAACTGTTGCAGAGTAAGCCTAGCTGTGCAACCCGACGCTCAATGGAAACAGCTTGTTAATTGGGCCCTCCACATCACCACATCACCACTACTGGGGTTATTATAGCATAACACTGTTAGTGCTATGGCTGCCTCCTACAGTATTTGATAATGGGCTTATGCAAGAAGAGAGTGTGATGGAGAGGAGGCTGCAGCACTGTGATTTACCAGGCTGACAGGAACAATTAGAAAGGCCGTGCTCCGGGGCCTATTACTCATCACAGGGGGACACCATGAAAAAAAACACATGCAAAAAACACTGCACGTATACATCACCGCTGCCCTGACAGGGGAGAGGTGGCACGGATACTCTTTCTTAATAAGGAAGGAAGAGACTTTTGAAAGATTGTAAATTGGGCTTAAGTTGACTCTCGGGAAAAGTACAGTATGTCACAGGTCATAGTCTGTGTAGTGAATCCGATGTGAAAAGGGAACTCGTATAGGGATTTCTTGAGTGGTTGCATGCTAAATAAGTCAGAAAGTTATTTTGTATTGTATTTGTTGGAACCCACAGCTGGCCTTAAATATGTTCTTTCCACAAATGTGTCTTCAGCTCCAGCTTCAGTAAATTATGGAGTATTGTACTATGCATTATTTGCTAATTGCTGTTCCACTGTGGAGAATTCGGTTTGTATATGTAACCTTCTTCTACAGTGTATTCACTGCATCAAATTTTGTTTTTTAAGTCACAAACATTTTTACAGGATACATTTTATGCAACCTAATCTGTGTATTTCGCATACTTGTCGCAGGCAGTGTTCTTGTGCAAACACTTTACTGAAGCTGTATTGACACAGTAAATAGTGACACTGTTGTAGTACTTACACCATGATGTGTTTGTCTCATTATTGCAGCATCAAAGGTTCCGAACAAATAGTGTTCAGTATCATATATTAATATAAAAGGGCTTTAAGATTTTTTCCCCTACTGGAACCACCACCTTAACGTGGTGGAGGGGTTTGAGCACCAGAATGGTCCTGGGGGTTATGTTGTCGGGGGCTTTACATTATTGGCCTGACAAGATGAAAGTTGTTCACAAATGCAATCAATTCAGCCAATAATGTGATATTGCATGAAATATTTTCCAAAACTAACAAATATACATTATTTTTGTGCAGTTTTCGCCAAAATGTTAGATGCCCTGTTATTTTGTGGGTTTTTCATCAACCTTTGTATTTTACAGTTTTCTTCATTTTTATTTAGTAACTTATCAGCTCATATACATTATCCTACAAGAGTCGGCTCAGATGGTAAAGTAAAAGGTTGCCGGATCAAGTCCCTGCTGCAGGTGTACACCGTCGCTGGGCAAAGTACTTCACCCTCTTTGAGTGAGTGAATGTAACCACAACTTACTTCTTCTAGTTTGTGCAATATGCTAAAAAGTAAAAAAAAAAGAACCTTTTCTTTCTTAAAAATATTTAATTCCAACATCATGGTAGAGCAGCTCTACTACTGTAGCCACAACTGCCCTGCCCTGGTGTAGACCAGCCACTCCCTCACTCATGCACCAGATTCATACTTAGGCAAAGTGGGTGAAGAGCCTTGCCCAGGGACATAGTGACGATGTGCAGGGACTCGAACCGGCAACCTTTGATCATAAGATGACCCTCTTCATCATCTGAGATACCATCATAGGAAAAAGCATATGAGCTGTGACAATTTATCTCAAGTGAACAAGAAAGCTACATTTTGAAGAAAAACACACAAAATAACTCATCTAACATTTCAGAAAAAAACTGCACAAAAACTATGTATATTTGCTATTTGCTTTGTTTTTGATAATAAAGTCAGATTGATGTACTATTACTTTATTTGCTGAATTTATGACATTTGAGCAATTTTCATCTTGTCAGGCCAATAATGTAATAATTATAGCATCATTGGCTCAACAGTGTTATTACCTACTTACTTATTGGCTTATTACATTTTGAAACTGCCCAAAGTTATTTCGTTATTGGCTGTTATTACGTTGTCGGTTACTACACACCCCCTTAGACACACAAATACAACCAGGCCGCAGAAATATTTCAAGTGGTCCCTGTGGGAAAAAGGTTATAGACTGCTGTACAGTTTACTAACTCCACATTGAAGCTGTACTTACTTTAATTGATTTCAGTGTTACTATCAAAATTGTATCATCCAGTAATTACACTATAGCTTTCCTATATTTATGCTGTACTTGTAGCCACACATGTGAAGGACTATGGCACCTCTGCCATAGTCCTGAATAAATAAAGATTTCTCTCTAAACATGCTTTGACAGACGATCACACCAGAGCCAGTGAGCAGTGCGTGCCTCCGTGGCTGTGTCCCATGATCAAACACTAGAGTAGAATACAGATCACTTCGCGGACCTGTGTTGACAGTAGCAACGCCGCTCGATTCATTTCTCCAATAAAACAATCGAAAAGAGGAAACACCAGGGCTGGGCTGTGCTGTACGTCTGATCATTGCACCTCTCATAGTGGAGCCGGTGCAGCGCTTCCCGCTCCAACACGTCCTCTAATCGTTTCATTACTTCCCAATGAAAATCTATCCTCATTACAGCAGTTGTTTTATTTACACTCGGCCTACCGCACAGCTCTGAGCACACATAACAGTGCACATGGGCATTATATGTGTATTCTGTATCATTTTCCTCAGAACAAACTAAACATTATCTTGCAGCATCGATGTTAGTCCATTCACCCACAAATGCAAAGGTTTATGTTTCAAATCCAGCTCAGACCAGGCCTTGGCTAAAAATCGATGTGGTGCGTGGACGATTGGCAGTGGAACTTCAGGGTCGCAGGTGCAGATGTGGATACAGCAGAGAAGGAATAATGAATAATACAGAAAACATTTAAGGCTTCCAGCGCCGGGAAAAGTGCTTCACAAAACAACTGCATAATATTCATCCAAGAGCATGCCGCCAGTCTCTCTATAAGATTTTTTATTGACATTATTTATACATCACTAGTTAAATTTAGTAATTTAGGAGTACTGTATTTTTTATGTGTTAAACTTCACTACGCACAGCTTGAATAGAGCGCTAACAGTTGAGAAAAAACTGAAATACTGGAGCGGAATCACATTCTATTCAGAACATGTTTGCAGAGGTGTAAACTACAAGGTTAGCCAGTTTTAAACTTGATCAGTTCTCATGGAGACGGGGGACATTATGTAAATGTAGCAGAGTGGGATATTGGGGGTCTGATAAATTATATCAAAATAAAATTAAAGCCAGACAACGCCACCTAAGTTTAACTTAGGACCAAAAGCACACAGGTTCATTGATTGAGGCAGAGGCAGAAGTTATATTTAAGTTAAAAGTTTTTATTTTGTTGTTCATAAGTTAGCTTAGTTTCTGTTTATTTCATCAGTTTCGTGATTTTCACAATTAAAAGCAAAACCACATCTCCGTAGTCCATGATGACATTTTGTTCTTGAAAAAATAAACAGGAGCAGAACAGCAAGACAGGCAAGGCAAGACAGCAGGATGCAGACTGAAGAGATCCATTTTCTGTAGATTGGATATTTTAGTTAGCTTAAATTAAAGTAAGTTTATCTACACACCGTTTTAGTGAACAAAACATACCGCCTTAAAATACGCAGCCGTGCGCCATCAGCGACTTCATTATGGCCCGGGTGGCAATGACGCCCTCAACACCGGCCACCACACCACTGAGACGGACGCACGCCATGGCCCACAGTAGAGCGCCATACGCTGCTCGGCGGGAGCTCACAACAGTACTACAGAGGAAACTACGTTAGGATCTTTGCTGACAATAAGTTTAGGACAGAAATAATCTTGCATCTACTACCTGGCATCGCAGAGGATGGGGCACCACGGCACAAACGCCACAACACACTAGACGGAAGTCAGAGAGCGCGCAAAGTTACGGAGATTTTATGTGCTTGCGCGCTGGCGCCGCCTTGTGGTGCGAAGTGCACCCTGTTACATAAACAATTCATTTGAGATGTTTAAAACCGTACTAAGTAACTTATTTACCTGAATAAATCCTTCTCGTAGTCCCTGTGGGGGTAATAGACGTATTAATGGGATGATTGGAGGGTCTTTCATATCCCCCTGGTGGCTCTGGCCAGAAAACCATGCTTGCAACTTGACTGCAACCTGGTCGGAGTCACCAATACACACTAATGTAGTCAGAAAGGAGGAGCTAACAGGCTACCAGGCAAAGCTAACTGTGGGCTAGCACCACTTAAACAGTATTTACAGCCAAGTTTGAGTGAAAAAAATGATCTCCATTGTGTACATTATCCCTCTGTCCCTTTGTCTTTTCTGTCAGTGTAGTATTTACTCTGACGGACAATTAATGAGTTAGCGCTTATGGCCTCTAGGGTCATGAGTTACTTAGTTCTGCTTTAAAATTCAATTGTGATTAACCGTGCAGCCCTATCTGCAGCTTTACAAAGACAGATTAAACTCTTAACCACCACCTGAACCGAGCACAAAAAAAGCATGAAAATGGCAACAAAAACAAGAACAAAGATGAAAACGCAACCAAAAAAAAAGCACCAAAAAGTGACTCAAAGCCACACAAAAAGCCACAAAAGAGCAAGTGGCAAAAAAGATCCATTAAGATCAGTTTCGTAGGTCTTTGCTTTACTGGTCTGTTCACCTTATTCCGCCTCGCCCGTTTTTACCTGTGTAAACTAAGGGGCGGGCACAATTCATGATGACGCCCACGGGAACTTCCAGAATAAGGTTAATAGATTGTAAGCTCCAGTCCAGAAGCTTTTGGATTTGGGTAAAGCTGAATTGGAGAAAATACACTCTGATGTTTCTCCAGATTCAGGTACAATGTTTTTGTGCCTGCAGGCAAATTGTTGTTAGCGTTATTGTGACAATGATCCCATAAGTTGTGAAGCGTGCTTATTCTCTCATCCCTATGAAGAATTGGGTGTTCGAAATGCATTAGGAATTCAGTATTTGCAAACAAAGTTATCCACACAAAAAAAATCTGGTAGAGCCTTTTTAAAACTACACAATGAACATTAAAAAAGTTTTCCACAGCGGTATACAGTACTTTCTAGCTTCCCCCGCATCTCCACGCATGAATGCCACAAAACTGTGACAACAAACTTATAACATCTGCCACTACAATAACACAATAACCCCTTAAATTCATGTCACTCGGTATGTATGGTTCGTTCCTCAGCGCTAATTGCTCTTTTACATTATTTTGCAGTAATTGTGGCCCATTACCGGCTGTGTAAAAGCGGTGGTGAAAAGGTTAATTATGTGGATTCAGTGCTTTCCCAGACACCTTCCACTCTGCCATTAAATGAAGTCATTACCCCGATCTGTCAACATTGTTCTCCTCTCTCCTGCCCTTTAGCTTTACATTTCAGTGCTATTAATCTGATCTGCACACATCCCGGACTATAGGCGTCGGCGCCATTAGGATTTAGAATTATTGCGTTTAACACTGGTCTGTTTGTGGTTATTAAAAAAGTTTATAAGGGGCTTAATACATCTTAAACATTACTCCGGATGTGGGGAGGGTGGTGTGGAATGCAAAAGGATAATCACTGCAGTTTGGTGCATTTTCTGTTCCAAACCATCCAAACAAAAGTTTGGGTTTATTTCTACCTTAGTACAGGAGTAAATGTTTGATACTGAAGGAAAAAACACAATGAGGTGATCCAATTCCAGCCCTATTTAGCTCAATCATGTGGTTTCATGTGCTTCAATCATGTGGCGTAATATTGCTCGCTCCTTTACAGTAATATTTTCATGATATAGCACCTTCTACCATTTGGGTTAAGGCACAAATTGAATACTCATGAGTTGATTCCTCACACTCCTCTGTCTTTTCAAATAAAGCCACTGACTGAAATAAATAAAAGGAAATGGCCAATTAGCAATCTTTTGTTATAGTGTGAAAGATTGGGTGCAGTTGGGGGTTCATGATATTGGTCTGAATATTTAACATTGCTGAAATGTAATAAAACTGTCACGGTTTGGTTTAGGACCCAAAAGCAGAACACAAATTGGCAAGTGCACAAAAGGACATTTATTGCATTGGTGAGTTGGTGGCTGATAGATGGATAACAGGCAGGCCAGTAGGTGGACGAACATGCAGGTACAGAGCACGGCAGGCAGACAAACAGGTCCTGGACAAAAGACAGAAATTATTTAAGGCACAAAAATCTTCACCAAACTCACAGAAGCTAAAGCCAAACTAACTGTGGTAGTTTCACTGACGAACTGGCAGCGTGTGGAGGAAGAGCCAGGCTTCTTGTACAGGTCACAAGGTGCAGGTAACGAGCTGTGGATTGGATGCAGGTGCGTAACAGGTTGCAGATCTGATGGCTCCGCCCAGGTGAGGAAACAGACAAACACAAAAACAAGAGGGAGGGGAGGAGTGGCAAAACAGGACCATGACAGTACCCCCCTCTCAAGGACGGATCCCAGACGTCCAACACAAAACCGGGCGGGCGGAGGGGGTCAGGAGGAGGGAATACAGTCCGAGCAAATGAGTCGGGGGGCCACGGAGGTAGACAGAACACCAGGGGAATCAGAGTAGGGACACAGGACAGACCAGAAGACGCTGATGAGTCTGGGGGCCAAGGAAGCGGAGGGGACAGAGAAGGCACTTTAGGAGAGTCTAGGGGCCATGGAGCTGGAGGTGGCAGGTCTGGAAGGATGGCAAAAAATCCTGAAGGTAGAGACAGGCTCACAGGAGTTACCTGGTCTAAAAATGCCAGAGGCAGATTAGGAGAACCTGCTGAGGGGCATAATGCCATGAATAGGCTGGAAGGACTCACTGACAGAAACGGGCTGGGGGCGCCCACAGACAGAGGCAATCCAGGAGCGCCTGCAGACAGAGGCGGGCCGGGCAGAAACGAATCTGAAGAGCCTGCAGACAGAGGCGGGCCGGGCCGACGCGCATCTGGAGAGCCAGCAGACAGAGGCGGGCCGGGCAGAGTTGAATCTGGAGTGCCTGCTGAAGGCACAGCGGGCTCCAAAGACTGTAGCGGGTCCAAAAGCTTCAGTAGAGGCAAGTCCGGGAGCTCTAGTGGAGGCCACAAGGATCCAAGGGTAAGATCAGGAAAGGATAGCGGTTGGGACGTACTCAGACAAGCAGTGACAGGAGCTGGAAGAGCCCACGCCAGATGTAGGTCTCGGTCCAATGGCGACCCCAGGACAGGAGGAGCCCACCCTGGACGGAGAAGGGTGTCCAGCGGTGGCTCCGGGACAAAAGGGGCCCACCTCGAACAGAGGTCAGGATCTGGCAGAGGCTTAAGGACAGAAGGAGGAAACCGCCCCGGAAGGACAATATCCGGCGGTGAATCAGGAACAAGAGGAGACCACCCCAGACGGAGATCCTTGTCTGGCGGTGGGACAGGACTGGGAACACGAACAGGAGAGGCTTGGGGAACAAGTGAACATTGAGGTGGAGTAGCTAGGTCCTGGTAGTTAGCAACTGCAGGAGCAGAAATAGGTGGAGCCGGGTTGGAAGTTAACATCTTGATCATGGTGCTGACCTTGGCAAGTTGTTTGGTGATGGCTTGCTGACTCTTCATTAAGCCACAAAGGGTTCGTTGAAGATGTCCAGAATTTGCGAGGGCTTGAACTACTGGGTCTGTGTCCGCTGGGTCCATGGAGGCCAGTTCGTACTGTCACGGTTTGGTTTAGGACCCAAAAGCAGAACACAAATTGGCAAGTGCACAAAAGGACATTTATTGCATTGGTGAGTTGGTGGCTGGTAGATGGATAACAGGCAGGCCAGTAGGTGGACGAACATGCAGGTACAGAGCACGGCAGGCAGACAAACAGGTCCTGGACAAAAGACAGAAATTATTTAAGGCACAAAAATCTTCACCAAACTCACAGAAGCTAAAGCCAAACTAACTGTGGTAGTTTCACTGACGAACTGGCAGCGTGTGGAGGAAGAGCCAGGCTTCTTGTACAGGTCACAAGGTGCAGGTAACGAGCTGTGGATTGGATGCAGGTGCGTAACAGGTTGCAGATCTGATGGCTCCGCCCAGGTGAGGAAACAGACAAACACAAAAACAAGAGGGAGGGGAGGAGTGGCAAAACAGGACCATGACAAAAACACATGTTCTTCTTTCTTGACACCAATACCTGGATAGACTCAGACACAAAAGCAGTGATTAGAAAGATGTATTAACATAAATATTTTGGTGATCAGACCCTGGCAGTAGATATCGCTATATGGATTATAGTTAGTATGGAGGTTAGAGCTTAGGGATGTCTTACCCCGGAGCCTGGACACTGGTGGTGGTATGGGAGACTGGTGAAGGATGTATCAGGGTGAAGCCACAGGCAGAAGAGGCGCTGAAGGGGTGGAGGCGGGTCGCAGCACAGCTGAGAAGCTGACAAGCCATAAACGCTGGTGCTTAAAAGCAGGGCTGCGGACGATGATTGTCTGTGCTGATAGGCTGAGATGGAGGTGTGACCCTCACAGACGCAATCCTTAGCTATCATTAGGTATGTTTTTGATAAGAGAACATTATAACAAGGTAGAAAACTCAATAGAGTGGAGTTTGCTCAAAGGCTGTTTACATGACATTCTTTTCTATTCTGATTGTTGATGTTGGGTAGTCAATACAGTATGTGGCATAGAAGGGTTTACCTTTTTTCATCAGAGACTACAATAGATCTGTAAAAAGATGCTAAGTTGCTGAAGAGGCAAAAACATCCTCAACTCTAAAACTACTCAGCACAGACGACAGCTTGAGAAAAATGTTCAGCTTGTACAAACATAATAAATAGAATTTGTACTTTGGCTCTTCTGAAAAAACAAGCTAAATCCAGCTTTTGTGTGTGCGCGCATCCCATAATGTATTGTACTCCAACAAACAGATCAATGCGAGAGTGTGGCACATTATGCAGCGCGCCTTCTGCACCTCCTTTGGGTGCAAAGTGCAAGCTCTTGAATCAGTCCTGGATCACAGACACTATCATTTTACAAGCACACTGCATCTCTCTGCAGGTATACGCATCAGTATTCACTCTAACACGCGCATACTACATCTAGCAGAACTCTATACGACGCGACTGTAAATCAAAGCTAAACAATTCTTTTACTAAACACCATCAAGCATGAAAAACTGTAAAAATAAACCTAGCGCGAGGAATGAATTGAAGTCAACAAACCCACCCTCTGTGTTATTCCAGTTTGTCATCGAAGAACGTTTTATGATTTTGAATAAATTTAAAAAGGGCATGTACAACAATAATGGCTTTGTCATTTTGGGAACTTGATGATGCTAGAACCAGATCAAGACTATTCTATAATGCGTTTTGGCACACTAAAAGATGTGCTTATCTGTACGGCACAAAACCGAAGTTACTCACCCCCCCTCTGCATGTGGAAAGTTGGCCAGACTAGCACAATATCTTGAGTTCATTTCTCCGAGTGCTGTACTGAAGGTAACACACTTTTCCTGCACAAGACATGATTGCCTGTTTTTCATCTACATCCTCTCAGACTATTGAATCACCCTGTTTGTGGGCAACCCCAAAGAGTGGTTCGAGCACTTTGAGACGTCCGATATTACTGTGGAGAGTCTGGGCTTTTGAAACAGACACCTCATGATGTCTGTTTCCAGGTATGTTTCTTATGAGGAAACAACATAGGTTAAAATGTTGTGTAGGAATTTCAGTCTGACATTATTCTAAGAGCTTTCTATTGTGTTGGAGAGCACATTATGTCTATGCTGCACCACAATGCCCTGTCCATACGAAGTCAAGCTGAGGACCAAACGCAAAGATATTTTATCAATCCAGTGTATCGTCCTGACGAGCCCGGCGTTTTGGGGGTCTGTAAACGAACATTTTCCAAACTAGGTCCCAGAATGGAAAGATCTCAAAACGCTGTTTACGTGGTGCAGTTGTTACAATGTCTCCGCAACGTCTACTGACCTTATAATGAGGATCTATATCTCGTGGATCTATATCGGTTTTACTCCGCTCCTCTTTGCTCCACAGCAGTCCGCAAGTCTGACAAGTAGAAAAACATGGCCGAGTCAGTCTTTTTGAGTGTTTTTGGAGTCAAAGTCCGGTCACTGCCAGGTTTTACTGCTCCCGTTACATCAGAAGAATAAACTCGCCTCCTCAACTCTTCTGTAGATCGTAAATCCTTGAATCAGTTTCATTTTCACTGTTTGCATTCCACAAAAGTTACTGCGCATGTGCCCACTACATCTTGTTCTATTATCTGTGTTGGTATCACAGCGCCACACACAGGCCTGGAAGATGAATTGCGCCGTTTTCACAGACCTGAGTCGACCCCCACACATTTACTAAGATGGCTTCATGCTGACAAAGAAAGTTTCTGAAAATATAAGCGTTTTGTCTTCGTGTGGACATGGCCATAAACCACCACACTATTGGCACGTGCTCATCTGTCTTCTAAAGCTGACACAATGCTGGGTTCTGTAACAAGTGCAGTTTCTGTAACCATTGGCCGTGAATGGGCTATCTTTTATTGGGACAAGATGAGTGATGTTGGACACAGTTGCTATCTGTTCCACCCAGCTGTGCAAACAACAGCTTGAACATACTGTACATCTCATCTCTAGAGTTGCACCGTCAGCTTCCTAATTATTATTGTTGTCTTGTGAAGATTAAGCGTCAAAATGGCAGCATTATGAGGGGGGGGGAATAGACTTTGCAATCTCGCACTCACCCAGCATTAGGATGTGGCATTCGGCAGCTCTTTTCTAATTATGAAAGCATCCCATTTATACGTAACACTGTGAGAATCAGCAGGTAATCGGAAACATTCGATTGTGATTTTCTTGTGGGAACGATTTGCCGCTGACCCACGTCACTGATATGATTATCTACATCCAATTAGCGCCTGATAGGAGCTTTATACCTTGTAGCATGCTGTGATCTGAAATTCCTGCTCCTGCCGCGGTTGCGCTTGAGTTCAGTTTGCTCATTCCACCCGCACCGCTGAGCAAAAGTTTCAGGAAAGTTTTCAACTAAGCGCGGTTTTCTTTCCGTCAGTTTCTCCATCTCCACAATGAATCAACGCTGTTTTCTCAATTCCTCTGTCTTTATTGTAGTTCCTAACATATGTAATGCGACTATTGGATACAACCACTAACAGGCGCAATGACATCATGAAGGTATCAAATGCTTCAAAATGTGAATATTCATTAGCATATTTCTTTCCAATGTAAAGTTAAAAGTGCCTTGTTTACTCCTGAACAAAAGATTCAGGTTCATTTTTGATAATTATTAGTTCGGACTATTGCCTGCAATTGTAATTAACATGAATAAATACCTATGGCAATGTCAGAGGTATAATGTTAGTGAGCTTATACTTCATTTCCCATTGTACACTTTTGCTTGCTCAGCTACACTTGATGTCACCAATAAGAATGAATGTGCAGTGAGCTGTTGTGCTGAGTCACAGCAGCCGAGCTAGGACGCACACCTCTAAACAGACCTCTCCACTGCTACTGTAGCAAGCTAGTGTCACTAGGGATAGTTTATTTATTTTTTGCAAAGTCTGGATGTCAGGGATCATCAGTGGGTGCTTGTGGTGTGGGTGTTCATTGGCTTAAGTGCAAGGCCTTGAAAAATGAATGGAGTGTTGGTGTTGAAGGGGTATGGGGTCTTCACAACGTCATCATAGATTTCCCAAAGCAATCTACTGCTTTTGACGCAGAATCCACTGTTACAATGTAAGAAAAGTCTGTAAATCATACAGTACAAAACTGTAAGTTACTTACAAAAAGAAAAATCACGTTAATACGTTTACGGCAAATGATTGTTTATTTCACAGTGAAATACTTTTCACTCAAAAAGGACACAGAACTGTAATTATTACAGGTTTATGCTGTATTTTTTACATATTGATTCTGTAATATTATTAACAGTTAAGAGTGTAAATTTCACAGTTGGATAATGGATAATGTACATATTTACACCATTAAATAACTACAATGTCTATCATTTTACATGCATTTTTGAAAAGTATTACAGGTTTACTCTTGATATTCTCTAAACTGTACTTTTTACAGTAATGTTGTAAAGAATGGCAGCCGAGTCGCTAGTTTTATACCGTAAAATTGACAGTATAAAACTGGTAACTCAACTACTGTGCTGCTGCTGCTTTTTTACTGTCAAAATTAAAAAAAAATATATATATATATTACTGCATATTATTTTATTTTATTTATTTAGCCAGGAAAATCCCACTGAGATTAAGAATCAACGTTTTTTTAAGGGGAGTCCTGGCCCAAGAAGGCATCCTATTGTACATGTTTTTAGTGGTAGGGGAAACCTACACAGACAGAAGGAGAACATGCAAACTCCACACAGAAAGGCTCCGTCCAGGTTGGAATCGAACCCGGGAATTTCTGGCTGTGAGGCACGAGCGCTAACCGTTGCGCCACCGTGCCGCCCTATTATGAAAAAGTTTCACACTAATTCCTGCCCATGGCCAGCCTAGTCAGTGTACCGCATCTGTCAACATTTCAAGTGGGTATTTATGATGATGGAAAAAAAGTTATAGACCAGGCGTCCAACCATGACAAGAGATAATGGGGAGAAAATGAAAAAATCTGTTTCCGTTTTGTTCCTGCCAGAATTTGGAGACACATGCCACTCAACGCGCCGCAAATTGGTCGCAATTGCCACACTTTGAGTTAACTGCCTTACAGCATGCTGCAACTTTGTCCAGTTTTCTGACCTTAAAATGTTTGCGGAGCACTAGCACAGAGCAGGTATGTAGGTCGGTAAGATAGCAGCATCTTAATGAACATGATTTAATAATACGTTAATGATCCACCTACATCAGAATCAGAAAATAACTGCATTGTTTGTGACACAGTGGTGACATTTACCCTGCACAAAAACACGATTCCTTCCATTGCCACGCACATTCGCATAATCATCTGGAAAAGGGTTTGTCGAACATTTGTTTTAATATAACTTTTGGGCTCTGCCTATAGGGACATAAAGGATGCGTCGGAAAAATGCAGAAAGAGAAGAAAACCGACTTAATAAGCATTTCAAGCCTTGAGCTGCTAATACACATGCCTCATCTTTATTAGAGTTCATATTCCGCCAACCCACTTTATGAGCTGATAATGCTCCCAGCCATTTCTCTGCCTATGTTTTTCCATGGATGTGAGTACATGCGTATGTGTGTTGAATGTTCACTCGTCTCTTAATGGATGGTTACAGGTCATATCACATAATGTTTTGTTTCATCTCTCTCACGCTCATCATGATGTTCATTAGCATGCTTAATTGAAAAAAATCTTTTAACGGGATTCACATTTGAGCAGTAGAAGAAGGTTGGGGTTAGCTGTCAACTGTCTCTTCTTCAGAAATAATGCCAGGGATCTTCTTGCTACGAGGAATGATGTTAGGTTTATTGTGTGTGACATGATGTTCGATAACGGCCCGAGCATTGAGGAGAATCTTTTTTGTTTATATTAAATCTCTGAATCACGAGGATTAATCCAGGACAGCATTTCAAGAGCAGTGCTCTCCATGTCTGCCTGACTGAATGGCCTCTGGTGCTGGAGAAGACAGAGACAGCCCAAATGGAAAAGGCGAGTGAGCAAGAGTGAGTAAATTTGCCAAGGAACCAATCTTCATGCGTGAAATTTTTGAAGTCAGAAAAGAGCCCCCTCTGTGACTGCAGATCTGGACGCTGCTTTTTTCACCAACACCAAATTCTCTCTGGTATTAACTTGTGAATTTATAATGTTTAAATAACTTCTTCTTCCTAAACACTTGTGTGGTGCCAGAGGTGGGGTTAAATAATTAGAGTTAAGACTATGACAGTCTCATCATGTCTTGACAGCACCATGTGGCAACTACTGTAGCAGTAGCAACTTCCCAATGGATTTATAAAGAACCATGCAACCTTCACCTAAATTTAGCCTTGAGTTAAAATGACACACAGGTAGGTGAAACTGAAGAGGACAACATAATGCTTTTATCACATTAGGTGTAACAAAGGCAGGTAATAAACAGCTTTGTTTTACCAAATGTCTCCCCTCTGTGGCTTCCAAAGCAGTGAGCTCCATGCCGTCGCTAGAGGTGAGACCTAGAAGATGGCAGGAAGCATTCACCCATTCGTATACTTTCAACATACGCAGACAAGGGGTGGGCTGTGTGTCTTTCCCAATAATGCAACAACCGTGAGTCATCTTGGAAATCAGTGACAAGAAGAGTTTGCATTTGATGTGGATTTCTGCATGCAACATCACATGTGAAAACGAATATCTCATCTGTCACAACAATACAAGCAGCGGAAAAAACAGATCCCAGAGTCTGCAGTAATGTGAGCAGAGGGAGAGGGGAAGTGGATACATCCAGCTTCATCCCTCACTTTGAAGTGTTGTCATCCGCTGCCTGCAGACGCTGTTGACACAGAGTCAGGAGCAAACAAAATCTGGGCCATTATGTGTTTAATGATGGAGGAGGGGGTACAGTTGCCCCCGGAGACCGGTGCTGCTCCCCTCTCCTCTGTGTGGACAAACTCTGTCAGCACTCCTGCAGAGACTTCAAAATAATTTGACAGTCTCAAGACCGTTATGTGCAGAATATGCAAATATGTAAGTGGCCGTTAGGCAGTGCACTGAGGAATGGACCGGCGCTGGAGTGACGGAGTCTGAGCGGCAGCGCTAAGCACTTTAGTGTTTAGTCTTTCTACTTGAGCACAATGCCTTGGTAGTTTTTCAAGTGCAGCATTTCCACATTACAAAAGGTGTGCGAGTTTATACTGTATCATAAATAAACCTCTAAAATCAATAGTTGGTTGTGTCACATTGGGTCGGGTGCAC
Source organism: Gobius niger (assembly GCF_951799975.1). NCBI lineage: Eukaryota > Metazoa > Chordata > Actinopteri > Gobiiformes > Gobiidae > Gobius > Gobius niger. Next base: position 16,649,457 of record NC_136858.1, read on the forward strand.
AAACAGCTTTATTGCCTTTGAAGAAATGTTTTTCTTTGACTTATTCTTCAATTGCACTAGACGTTAAACCTATCAGGGCAGTGGGTGCCCAAAATTCAAACCGGGATCTGAAGTTCACAACCCTGATACAAACATGTTTGCATGTTTATACTTATGTATATTATATCTATGGACGAAACCCAGAAGGCGAAGCCCAGATGCAGCATAGCACCACACTTTTGGAGTGAGGGGCAAACCACCACTTTATTAGTGTGGTGAAAGACATGAATATTGACATGAATATTTGCATCATGATGTTCTCTGTGCGTTACAGTTTGGATCGGAACATCACAATTATTTACAATGACCATGTATACAAAAATATTGTGGCGAATGTTCACAGCATGTAAACATAGTCATTGAGTTCATGAAGACGCTGGCTTTGGGGACAAGGGTGACTGTCCTCTGGGTTTAGGACACATCAGCCTGCATTCAGAAGGGAACCACCCAAATGATGAGTGGAGAATGTGTGATAAGTCTTTCTCAGTCAGTCTGATTGTCTGCTGATCGTTTATGACCAAAGATGGCACAGGTTGTCCAAATATGGGTGTTCCATTTAGAAATACAACTAAATAAGCAACTATTTAATAGAAATGATATTATTTTATAATCTGAAAGTGGTCAGGGCGAGGAGGGGCAATCGTGAGAGTGACGAGGGCCTTTATCACCACTTGCAGCTTTAATTATTAGAATAATGGTTTATATATGTATTGCTCTTTACAAGTCTGTGTTACCAAGCTTCTCAAAGCACCACACTGTAGTTATTATTAGTTCATGCCACACTTGGTGGTGGTGAGCCACTGTTGTAGCCACAGCAACCCCTGGGGTAGACTGACGAAAGTGTGGCATCGGCCGCCCTGACCGCCACCAACCACTCACTCACACAGGCAAACACACGCTCATTCATTCTGGCCTATTAGACATGTTTTTATAAGGGGAACCGGAGTACCTGGAGGAAACCTATAGGCACAGGGAGAACATGCAAACTCTACACAGACTCCCCCACCAAATATTTCTACTTCGGGCTCCAAAGTGGCTTTGTGCCACTTTCACACAGGCAATAGCATGGAAAGAGTTGGACTAAAACCACTGACCGTTCAGTAATGAGACACCTGCCAGCCAACTATCTGAGTCATCCTCATCTCCCAATAAAAATCTATGGGGAAATTCTAAACAAATGCCTTTCTAGTCCCTCCCATCACTCAAACACATCGCTGATCTTTACCTTGTGATGTCAGCAACCCACCGTCAGTCAGAGCCTACAGCAGGCTCCTCTCAGTACCTGTCTGCTGCTTGTTGAACCAGCCAGAACATGCCAGTGGTGTCCCCAATGCCAGATTAGCTGTGTTTGAACATGGTCCCGGGAAGGCTGAGTACACTCTGAATATGCAAACACGCTCAAAGACAACCAATTACACTGCCAAGTCCCAAAACAAAGGGAATCTGCCATAGAGGAACTGTCATTTTAGGAGAGTTACACAAAAGTTCAAATACTGCATGTGTAGTGAGTTGTGGTTTGGTGACCTGCATTCAGCCAATAGGATGTGCACGATAAATGGAGCCGTACCTGACCCCTCCTCTCTCCGACGTCAGCACTCGGGCTCGGCATGCAGTGGACGAGTTGTTTACAAGTTGTACAAGTCGTGTTGGAGCATCCAGTTACATAATTCAGTGGTTTCTCCATTATTAACATACAGTGTTTACTGAGCATTGGATGTGACCCCACAAAAAGCAGAAACTTATGATATATTCACCTCATTCCGGAAGTTCCTTTGGGTGTTGTCAATGAATTGAACCTTCCTATACGCAGATTACACAAGCTGCGTAGGGCCCCTGCAGCCGCAAGGGCCCCGTAGCTCAGTCAAATTACAGTGTCGTTTCGCTTGTTAATTAACACGTTACAGCGGGACGCTCTCTGACAGCGCTCACTCACTCTCCACTTAGTTATGTAACACCAAAATGGAGGAATCTGCTCAAGCGGATGCACAAGAGAGACCTTTCACCTTCCCCCTGTCACCCCCCCCAGACACGAGTGCATCTCCGCTCGTGCCCCTACTCTCCTGCTCGGCTGTCTCCCGGCTCTGTAGTTTGGGCCAATGGAAGTGAGCGAAGCTGTTGTATTTGTCTCAAAGGGGAGCTGAATACACAAGTCAGGTTAAGGTTTCAGCCAGGGGACTGAAAAACGGCCTTTGACTTGTTTTTTCATTGCTTTTTCCATTGCTTTGTTGTCGTGTTTTTCTCACATTTTTGGGTCACTTTTGGTGTTTTACTCACGTTTTTTTGTGTTTTTTGTGTTGCGTTTTTGTTGCTTTTCCGGCACATTTTTGTTCCATTTTTATCTTCTTTTTCAAACCCTATTTGGATGTTTGTCTTTGTAGCGTTTAGATTTGATAAAGCTCAGTTAAGTAAGAGGTTAAGGAGAAAATCGAGAGGCCAGACCAGTGGCCCTCGAGCCATTGGCACTTCCAGAATGGACATATGGCCAGTTCACCCCTGGTTTCAGCTAGTTTTAAATCAGTGGGGGGGAGGGTCAAGGACCAGAGGTGAGAGAAAGTGACCATTTACTGTTTTAAAAAGTGGGTCTAAATAGACTTTGAGTGAGCAGAGCAAGAGGAGGAAGCGGTGGGTGCATCTTTACTAGTGTTGCTCATAAATGGTGTGATTAAAATGGATATTATTAGTAAACAGACTGGCACCGTGCAAGGTAACAAAAACACTGTCAAATGTGCTTGAAAAATATAGCCACTCTCATCAAAGTAGATAAGATAAGACTTTATTAATCTCACAATGGAAAGAATCACTTGTTTCATCAGCTCTCAAGAAAAACCCAAGGGGTGCAAAGTAGACAGGTATTGTGCGATCAAGTAATAGTAACTAGGAGTATCTTCTATACAATGACTGCCACTAATCTTATTCCTGACAGATGTCCACTATCATTAATTATTACTTTAATTAAAAAAACATGAATAATTACAATAGCAAATCAATCTTCTTTGGCTATACTGCGTGTGAATAAACCATCATGCCCTCCAAGATGAATAGGTTTTGATCATAGACTCCTCGATAGGAAGAGAAATGGGAGGACAAGACAGAAGGAACGGGTGCTCGGCTCGCACATCGGAGACGTCCCGGAATGAAAGTTAAAGGTGAACAGCAGAACTTACGAGTCGGAGCATCAATGCACTGTCTGCATAGGGACTTTTAAAAGACATGGGGCAGACTCCTAAAAGCTGTTTGATGAACAGCTGCTGTGAACCGCTCCAGTTCTATACAGACGAGAGCAGGTAAAGGGTGTTTGATTTATGACCACCATGAAAAACAACACGATTATTATTTATGGTGGGCTAACTGCATGATTCTGTCCAGCGTTTCTCAAACATGCACATTTTTTTTAACAGTTTTACCTCACGTAGTCTTGATGAATACGGCAGCACCCTCTAAACAATATCATTGGCATTTTCTCTGTCTCAAATTTTGCACATTGTGGCAAGCAAAATTTGCACTGCTGCCAGTGGCGTAGCAAGGGTACCAAGGCAAGAATGTCAGTAGGGGGCCCTCTGGTGGCCGTACAGTAAGGACGTAATTTTGGCAGGAGCGGGTCACCTGACAACTCCCATAATGCAGTCCTCTGCATAAATTTTCCTCAGAACAGAAGGCTGAGGTTCTTTAGGTCATGAAGAGCGTTACAATAAACTGGTTTCACTATTAGAAAGAAGTCCACTGCTCGTTATAAGTTAACATTAGGGCCAGCAGCGCCACAGAGCATTGGTGGAGAGATTATGTAACTGAATCACCAAAATCATTAGTAAGACTGTGTATATCTAGTGTTTACTACAGGCTTCTGAATAATGGGTTGGTTCATGGGGGCCCTTGACTGTTGGGGCCCCAGACAGCTGCCTGCCTTGCCTTATGGCAAGCTACGTCTCTGGCTGCAGCCTTTCAGTGTTTATTAGAGACGCATATGGCAGCTGCACTTGCTTTTTGCCACACTTTAGTACACACTATCATGTGTAAGAGGAACTTGGAAGTGCTCCCTCAAGACAATGCTCCTTCAATAAGTACAATGTAGCGCCAGGCTAGGAATCAATAGCCTCCGCATGTTGCCAGGCAAAGGCATCCGACTACAGACCAAAGCATTCAAAAGGAAAGTAAAAGCAAAAGTGTTGAAAAAGAGCGGTTACATAAGCTCTCATGTAACGCAACAAACCGGTAACAACAAAATTATCGAGTTACCCAACAATCCTTTATTCTATTGATTCTGCTTTAGTGTTTACGCAGGCGAGCAGCGTGTAATCCAAAATGAGTTTCAGCAGCGTTAGCCGTAGCTTCACCGTGGGAGTTTTCTACACATACTTAAGCCAATTTAGCACGGCCATTAATAGTGATTAATGGCGTCATGTTTTTAATGCTGTTTGCGGGGCCAACGCCGGGAGTGGCGGGGAAAGTACGCTGAAAACTAGGCCACGGAACAAAAGACGGGAATGTAGAAATCGGTTGTTACTAAAGAGCATATCGTGCGTATTACGGTAAATTGGGGATACATGCTGCCTGTTAAATAAGACGGGGCATCCTTTGAGTGAGCAGAGCCAGAGGAGGAAGTGGTGGGTGCATCTTTGCTGGTGTTGCTCATAAATGGTGTGATTAAAACGGATATTATTAGTCTGGCGCCATGAAAGGTAACAAAAACACTGGATGTAAAATGTGCTGGAAAAATAAACCAACATTCAAATTTCATCAAACTATAGTATATGTACCTTTTTTCATATATAAAACCTTAAAATGAATTAAGTGGGAGTAGCTATGTATTCATTACTTATGAACCAACAAAGCAGATATAAGGAAGATTAAAAGAAAATGGATTCATACTTATTTTGTACACACTCAGAACAATACAGACTCATGACATGTAAAGTGACATATGTCAAGCCTTTGTTTGTCACAATTTTGATGATTATGTCTTAAAGCTTGTAAAAAACCCAAGTTCAAAATCAGGAAATTTGAATATTACATGAAATCAATCAAAAGAAGAAAAAAACATTTTAAACAAAGAAATGTCAGCCCTCTGAAAACTATAATCATGCTTAAGTACTTAGTACTTGGTCTGAGCTCCTTTTCTTTGAACCAATGCGGTGTGGCATGGAGGCTCTCAGCCTGTTTCACTGCTGAGGTAGGAAGACCAGGAGGCTTCAACAAAAGGAATGTGACATTTGAAGCCCATGTCCAGGATCCGTCTGTGTGTGGTGGCTTTTGATGCACTGACTCCAGCCTCAGTCCACTCCTTGTGAAGGTCCCCCAGACTTTTGAATGACCTTTTCCTGACAATCCTCTCCAGACTGTGCTCATCCCTGCGGCTTGAGCACCTTTTTCTTCCACACTTTTCTCTTCCATTTAACTTTCTATTAATGTGCTTTGATACAGCACTTTCAGAACATTCAACTTCTTTTGCTATTACCTTTTGAGGCTTTCCCTCTTTATGGAGGGTGTCAGTGATGGTTTTCTGCACAACTGTTGGTCAGCAGTCTTCCCCATAATGGTAAACTACTGAACCACAGAGAGAATATTTAAAGTCTCAGGGACCCTTTGCAGGTGTTTTGGATTAATTGATGAAAGGGTGACACTTTGAGCCAACAATATAGTCCTGATTCACAATATTCTAATCTTCTGAGATATATCAAGCCTTTATTTGTTGTAATTTTGATAATTATGGCTCACAGCTTGTAAAAACCCACTCCAGCCACTAGGGGGCTGCTTATATAAAAATGAAAGGAAAGAATTCCACACGTGTCCAGCAGAGGGCACTGCCATAATGAAAGAGCAGGATATGAACAACACATTGTATCCATGTGGGAAATGGACAGTCTGCCCAGGGCGGTCGTGGCTACAATAGCAGCTTACCACCACCAAGTGTGGAGTGAATGAATAATGAGTACAGAACAGAAGTTTGTAAAGTGCAAGCTGTTTTTATGAGGCTACAGTCCTATCAGGCTCATTATTATTCATTTATTGAAAAAAAAAAAAAAAAAAAAAGAGTTTCCTCAATTGTATATTCCCAATCAAAACATTTTTACTTTGGAGCGTTTGTTTATGGACCCCTGGGACACACTACCAATATATTTTGTCCCCCAGGGAAATTTTCTTGCAGACCCCTGCTATCGCTTCATTACCCACAAATTCCGTTTGACCAATAGGGTAAAGTTTAGCAGAATAAGTTTGAGTTATTGTTGGTGTGGCCCTCCAACTCAATTCAGTCTTCTCATGTGGCCCCTAATGAAAATCAATTGCATACCCCTCTTCATATATTAGTTTCACATTTTAAGTTGTATTACAGAAATAAATGAACTTTTTCACGATATTCTACTTTTCTGATCCTGCGTATATTAAGATTATTCAGTAATTACTGTAGTAGTGTATTTTGTTCAAAGTAGAGCTGAAATACTCTATATGTTGAAATAAACAGTTTCACTTTCTTTTCTTAATCTGAATTATTCCAAGTACCCCCTGCTAAGTAGTGCTGGGTTTAATTCATTTTCAATTCATCGATTTCAATAGAATTTCCTTTGAATAGCCCGATTACAATTCCAAAAACGTTGACCAACCTACCTACATCCTAGAGTTGACTGCTTTTGCTGGAACAAATATCAACCGACAACAAACACTACACATATAAATAGGTGCCACAATAGCTAAAATGGAGGAATGAATAGTATTTTTCAGTAAGGCCTTTTGGTGCTCTGAAGGCTGCACGGTGAGAATCCCTTGAGAGATGAGACTATATTGCCACCTGATAGCCAATTCCATAAACTGCACCTTTTATATCACATGTGACCAAGAACAAGTCTGAATACTATAGCCTGTGCACAGACTGAAAAAAAAAATGTGTCGTGTTACATTAGAGTCAGCTATACGGTGCAAAATACACTGAATTTATCTTCCAACTCCTATAGGCGCCACCAAAGCCGTAGAAAACCTCGTTTAACCTGATTATGATCTATTATATGAATGTTTGCCGTGATGTCAGCTGATTTGAAGGTCGCTGCATCTGGGACATTGCTCACCACCAACTTTCTCCTGCAGGTGCCTTTAGCGTTGCGCGTGTGTGCCAGCAAACCCGTTCAATGTGTGGAAGCCCTGTTTATTTAAGGATTTAGCCCATCCAGTGATCCTATTGGAACTGATCTGGGTGAGTTCGCCGCATACAGTGGGGAAAAAAAAAAAATCGCTCATGAATAATTGAGATGAGAGATAAAAATGAACTGTATGTTTACGGCTAGCTTGTTTCATATGCTAATGCAAACATGCTCCTTTCACCCAGGGATTAGGCGGGATCTGAGAGCAGCTCCTGACTCTGTTCACTCCTCTCTCACCTACACGACTCGCGAGAAAACGCGCTTGTAATAAATAACGCGTTTCCCCCTCCTAATCCGGGTAATGCTGTCAATCCTCTGTGTGGCGATGGAAGTCTGTCGACGCATAGATTTCGTGCGACTCCAAATGAGAAGAAAAGTTTGGATGCTGTGTTAAATGGGCATGAAGACGAAATTTAAAAAAAATCACATATTACAACAACCACAGCTTTATTATGGGGGGTCGGAGGAAAGAAAGAAAGAAAGAAAGAAAGAAAGAAAGAAAGAAAGAAAGAAAGAAAGAAAGAAAGAAAGAAAGAAAGAATGGTCAAAGAGAAACACAAGAATGAGAAAAAAGTTCTGTTTCGGGCATTGGCCCTTCAAACATTTGGTGTAAGTAATAAATGCTATTTTACAGTTGTGCGGACACTTTTTTCCTCATTAACGTTTGATAATAATATTTGCTAGTTGAAAATGTTTATGATTAAGAACATGCTTGAAAGTTCTTTTACTAGGACATGATGTGTCAGGATTGAGAGTAGTACCTTGTAGTGTGTCTGTATATGTTGACTGTGTGTGATTATTGTAGTCTATTGTGTGAACATGAAGAGCTCGAGGAATGATGTGTTTTAGCCTCTGTTATGTGATGGCTGGCGAGCGCCAGCCAAAATATCACACATGATATTTAGTCTGGGGACCAGCCATTCATTTTCTCGTAGGAGAGGTGTGGTTTACGATTGTATATAGTCATTTATTGGGCGCTACGAATGTCTATCATATGCGTCTGCATGTAGGCCATAGCCAATTGTATCTATTATATCCAATGATGTATGACGTACCCACGGTTCTTCTTTTAAAATACACTTTAGAGCTAAACTATTTAAAACATGGTCTAAAGCTTGATCGAGAGATGGCTTTGCGTCTGCTGCTGTCATGTTGGATCCGTAAATAAGCTGTCGAATAGTTCGTCATCGTCTTGCCGTCACTCCCTGTTACGTGAGAGAGAGATAGAGAGAGATAGAGAGAGAGATAGAGAGATGTTGCAGGCCTCGATGAGAGCAACACACCTATGAGAGATTTAATGAGAGGCAGATTTAGACCGGTAAAGAAAGTTTTACTATACCAGGGAAATGATAGTTTAATGAAGCATACTTTTCAGAATTAGCGCGGTAGCATCTTAAATTTTCGGCATATCATTTTGCCGCTCGTTTCTTCCTCATTCAAAAACGTTGAATCCTTTCAAAGTTTGCAGTGCTGGCCAAAAAGGCTGAGACTGTCCATCGGGACTCAAGCCAACAGTTAAGCTGACAGTGCTGAGGGGTTCATGCATAAATCTGAACACTCCCCACAGTGTTTGGCTGCTCAATGCACTGAGGGGGCCTACAGAAAGTGCACAGGGGATTTTCCGCACTTGTCGACTTGGGCTTGTTCCACTCGTCACACATAGCCATGGCGACATTGAAAGGGGTGTCACGGATCAGGCAGAAGCGGGGACCAGGCTTGTGCGGTCATAGGTCTGTGAACATGCAGCGCTGGAGGCAAAACACACACACATTTAGATCAATACAACAATAGTCAGCAGAACGGCACCGGGTACAACTTCCCCTGTGGCTTTTTGGGAAATGCAAGTGTGACTTCGATTTGGCTTACATGAGCTTTGAAGAGTTCGGTTGTGTGTTGGTGGTGTTATGAAATCAGACTTGTAAAGTAATTGCTGAAGTAAACAGACTCTACAGCAACCAATTCTTCAGAGTAAAGCGCCGCTGTGGGATTCTAGGTCTGTGGCACACCATCAAACAATTATTGCTGTTGTGGGTCAGCTACATCTGGTCCATTAAAAAACAACAACATTCAGATGGCCATCACAGTCAATCATCTACCTTCATCTAATCCTATGCTCTGCCCCTTATCATGTCATGTCTAAATCTCTTGCCCGGCAGCTCCAACCTCTACATCCTTGTACAATACTCACTAGGTGATCTTTAACTCTTCGGTAAGCAAAAGCTGTCTTGGGGCAGTTTGACAGAGACACAGGAGCTGCCATTCTGTGCCAACACTCTTACCAAACACCAACAATCCAAAAAATCAACAAGGATGAAGTTGTTTAAATTTTCTCGCCCCAGGATGCAATGAAAGAATGAACTCTTTTTCTACGGTTTTGCTGCAGTGAAACTTCGGCGGATGTTTTTGTCTGCCGGCGCTCTGCGAGGGGGGGATAGGCTGGGCTACAGATCAAGACGTCAGAAAAGTTCTTCCTGGTTGCGTAAAGGAGGCCAAAGGAGGAGGCCAAAGGAGGAGGCCAAAGGAGGAGGCCAAAGGAGGAGCTCAGAGAACGTTGTAACGTGGAAAGTCTGTGCCAACGGAGCCAGTGCCATTAACTCACTGACGGTCATTGGCGTCTACAGATGTCAATTATGTTTTAAAGTGGGAATGGGTGCAGTAAAGCCGAAGGCAACTGTGCTCTTTGGATGCTCGAACACAGGTAGCAGAAGTAAAAATCGCGGGTGGCTACTTCTTTAGATATACCGTGATCACAGACGAGGGAAGGACAATGACTATGAGAGTAGAAGATCGAGAGAGAATGGTGAAACTTACAGGAAAAATACAGGCAACCTACACTTGAACAGGTTTTGGTTCGTGGTGGTTCTCGTAGTAAGAGTGTTGGAGGTGATCATGATGATGATGGTGATCATGGTGGAGGAGGAGGGTCAAGGAAGCTGACAGGTGTTCAACCCAAAAGCCGCCGACAAGCATGCTAAACCCGAGCCCACGTCCGGACATAGAGTCCAGCGGCACCTTTCATCACAGCTCACAAGAAAGAGAAGCAGACTTTTGCTGTTTTATAGAAGGAAACCACTGTACCGATGTTTGAGGTGTAATTAAAGCAAAAATATTAGCGTCAAAGCCACTATTCTGCTTGATGCGTTTGCTTTTACAAGAAACACATTTTTTCAGCTATTTGGTCAGAAACTGGCGTCTTCAGTGAAACTTACCCATATTCAACTGGTGATTACGGAAGAACGAAAAAACTAGATACCTTTTTTTACTGATGAAAGTAGAAAGTCTATTCTTTCAGAATCTGTTTTCAGATTTTACATAGTCATAGTACACAATATTCTGTGGTAAGTGAAAATCATCTAAAACGCCTGGTAATATGGGGTTGGCTGTTCTGAAATTGGCTGGCAGCCAATGAGTTAAAATGATAGTCCTGCAATCTTACAGACAAATTTGAGACAAATTGCTAGCCACAGATAAGCAGAGATAAGTATCAGCACTAGTAAACATACCATTACGTTACATAATATGTATCATCTCTGCACTCTGATCACTCTAAATCCTATTACTTGAAGGGCATATGGATGGGCTATTTGCAGCGGAAGCACACATATGTTATGTGAGAGTCTAAGCCATTTGCATCGACTGACAGTTTGTCAGCGCAGCGTTTGCCACACTGTCAATCAAAGAAGGGTCGCACATCTTTCACATGAGGACACAGCAAAATGGACAGAAATCAATTTTCTGTCCGTTTTTTGGCATTTGAGGAATTAGAATGAAAATAATAACCCCCGCTTTATCAAACACCTTTTTTCCTTTGTACAGAGAATAGCTCTGTTGGGGTTTATCTTGGTTATCATTGTTCTTGCTCATATCATTATTATTTGGTTTATTTTCATGATGTCCAGGGATTTTCATCATTGCCCTTTTTTTTTTTACATTAACAAACTTTACTAGAGAAAGAAAGCCAAAATACTAAGTCAATACACTTGATCTAAATGCAAATGCCAATGTGGTTTGTTGTGAGAGGGGTTAGTCAGTCCGTGTCCTAAAGAGTTCTAAACAAAGACACTTGGAGCAGTTCCACAGGAAATTAAAAGTGGACGTGTACAGAGCGGATTTATTGCCAGCTGTCTGCGAGACCTACTTCTTTACCTTTCTCACTCCGGAGATTTAGAATGAGGATTCAATTAAATGTGGGTCTTGCAAATGTTGAAACAGAATACAAGTGTGTCTCTGTCTCTTCCTCTCTTTTCCACTGGCACGAAAACTTCTAAGCTTTAAGGAAACAATATTATGCAGAACTTGAGACATGAATGAGGACAGATCTAAGCAGAACAGAGCAGTATTTTGAATCGTCTAAAGAACTAGGTGTTGAAATTACTTTGAAACCATGCTTTGTCAAAAGAGAGAGCAACCGAGATGGCCTTTTCTATTCTGGGCTTTTTGACTTCTTCTCGTCAGCCATGGCATATCAGGTTTTACAACAATAATAACGTATGCATGTGAAAAGCAGGTAAAGCAAGACCATGCAATCCTCATTTCTATGTATACACAACACCTGGTCCCATTGTCTGATGCAATTACAAGAAAGTGACGACATAGAAGAGGTTAAAAGAGGACCACAAGTATCCCATGGACGCACAGTATATGTGTCTTGATTGCAGACTGGATAGCTGTAGGGTCGGCTCATTTCATGTGTCTCTCGTGGGCACATGTGATTGGATCTCCCTTCCCATCTGTATATGGACAAGCCAATGGACAGAATCCTCCTCGGTCGCCTTTGGATCGAGTGCCAGTAATTGCATCGCCGTGTCGTTATTTGCGCCGCATTTTACTATCAGGACTGCGCCTTGCCAAACAGGACCATCCTTGTCCACTTTTTAATTAGACACTGCACTCAAAACCGCAAAGCTAAAGTGATTGTTCTGCATCATCTCTACTTCTATTGTGTCAAATGAAGGACTGAATATGGTACAATTAGAGTATCAAAGTTCTGTGGGAGAAAAGGCTCAGTCTGTCCCTATAGTCCTGGCACATTATTGACTTTTGGGGCCACTTGATGGGCATTGATTATGCTATAAAAGGGATGATGATGTATCGCTACATTGTAAATTTGGTCTGGCTGCATTTCCCTTCGAGCAGGCGATGAGTTATGCGCTTCAACCTTGGCTTTACTTTCTAAAATATCTGGTATACGGGCGAATGCATCCATGCTGACTAATTTCAATCAGTCTCGGTGTCATCAGGAATACTTTCTGCCCAAACTTAAAGCGAAACCAGACCAAACAAGACAGGTCACACTGCGTCTTAGCACTTTTGACTGCTTTTATGTACAAAAAATGGAAGAGAGATACTTGTGCGTCAAAGAAACGTGCATAACTATGTGACAGATGGGGTTCACCCTGGAGACTTCAACTCAGACGAAATGACTTTGCACTTAACTCTTTACCATATTTACCTTGATGTTTACAGATTGTGCTCAACATGAATTGTGCTCAAAAAGAAAATCCATCTGAAATGTGACTCATTCAGCTTAAGGAGAAATGTAGCCATGTGGAATATGCAATATCTCGTCCCTATGGAGACAATAAAGTACACCTAAAATGTAATCTCTTATTCTGTCCTCACATTGATGCGTTCGAAGAAGGCAAATGTTTCTGTTGGAGCATTTTCTTAGACACTTTGGTGAACTGTGTGTGCATTTCATCAAGCATAAAACTTTTTTACATAACCACATAAACAAGTAACATGACCTCCAATTAAAGGGCATGTTTATACAGTTAACCTTTAAACCCCCACTTTAACAGAGTGCATTTCCTCCAGTTCGGCGAAAAGCTAACACCTACAAAACTGATCCAAGACTTTTCCTCGTTTCCAGGCATTGTTGCTGTGTTGTCGTCACTTTTTTGCCCCGTTTTTGTCCCGTTTTTGTGACTTTGTTGCTTCTTTTTTTTTATGCCTTTTTGTTGCTTTTGTCACGTTTTTGTTGCTTTTTTGTCACATTTTTGTTGCATTTTTGTCACATTTTTGTCACTTTTTGCACACGTTTTTGTCACTTTTTGTCACAGTTTTGTTGCTTTATTGCCACATTTTTGTCGCTTTTTGTCATGTTTTTGTCACTTTTTGTCACAGTTTTGTTGCTTTATTGCCACATTTTTGTCACTTTTTGCTCACATTTTTGTCGCTTCTTAGTCATGTTTTTGTTGCTTTGTTGTCACGTTTTTGTCACGCCTTTGTCATGGTTTTGTGTCTTTTTTGTTGCGTTTTTGTGACTTTTTGGTCACTTTTTTTGCATGTCTTTATTCAAGTTTTTGTCCCTTTTTGGTCACTTTTTTTGGCATGTCTTTAGTCAAGTTTTTGTCACTTTTGGGCATGTTTTTGTCACTTTTTTTATTCACATTTTGTAGCTTTTTGTCAGACTTTTGTTTCTGTTTTGTCACATTGTTGTTGCTTTTTTGTCACGTTTTTGTCACTTTTTGGTCACCTTTTTTTTCTTTTTTTAATTCTTTTTTGTCACTTTTTGGTCACATTTTTGAAACTTCTTGGTCACTTTTTTTGGCATGTCTTTAGTCAAGTTTTTGCCACTTCGTCACTTGTCACATTGTTGTTGCTTTTTTGTCACGTTTTTGTCACTTTTTGTCACGTTTTTGTCACTTTTTGTCACATTGCTGCTTTTTTGTCACGTTTTTTTAACGCTTTTTGTCACGTTTTTGTCACTTTTTGTCACAGTTTTGTTGCTTTATTGCCACATTCTTGTCACATTTTGCTCACGTTTTTGTCACTTCTTAGTCATGTTTGTGTTGCTTGGTTGTCACGTTTTTGTCACACCTCTGTCATGGTTTTGTGTCTTTTTTGTTGCGTTTTCATCTTCGTTTACGTCTCGTTTTTGTCACTCTCTTTAAGCAGCTTTAAGATTTGAGTAATACCTGGATACTAACTAGAGAAAATGTGCTCTGTTAAGGTGGGGGTTAAGAGGTTTTAAAGTTGACATTGGGAAATCTCAAAAGCCCGTACAATGAATCAAACTTACGGCTTACACAGTATGTGTTGTGCACTTTGCTGCGGGCCCTTTTGTTTTGCGACACACACCTTTGAACGCTCTAGAAGAGGAACGGCTGAATGAGACCTGTCAATCAACGTCAGTGTCACCTTTCACACAACGTTTACTTTAATTAGGTGGCCAGGATTACGTATCTGGATGTGAACAGGGTGTGAGCATAAATGAGTTGATTAACCTCATCGTGACCCAAAGCACTTGCCGTCAGTAAATGTGCAGATTTTGCGTTTTCACAGGATCAGCTGCGTCAGAAAATGTGTGTTATTTTTACTAATTGATACTTGGACGCCTTGACAAGTTAATTTTGCTTCTGTCGTGGAAATGCTTTTAACCTTTTAACCCCCGCCTGAACCGAGCACATTTTCTGCAGTTCGGTATTACCCAAGTCTTAAAGCTTCTTCACGGGAGGGCAACAGTGTAACGCCTCATCGGAAAGCTAAGACCTATAAAAAGGGATCATAACTTCACAGCTGCCGCATTTTTGGCAAATTTTTAAACTATTTTTGTCTATTTTTTGTTGGGTTGTGTTCCTTTGTCATTGTTTTTTTTGGTTGCGATTCTGGCTCATTTTGTGTTGCTCTTTTGGTGCATTTGTGTGTCACTTTTTTGTCATGTTTTCGCCATGTTTTTGTCGCTTTTTGTTGTGTTTTTGTCTGGTTTCTGTCGCTTTTTAGTTGGGTTAAGAGGTTACCGGAATATACGTCAAAATATATAGGCTACGTCATACATTTTAGACAGTGCTTAATTTGATCGCCCGTTTGGGGGAACGCATTCCCCCAATTCAATTTTTTTCAGGGTAAAGGATCCGGGAAATATTTTGGAGGATCCGGCAAAAAATGTATCTGATACAATGATATCTAATGAGAGTGTTCCGGCAAATGTTTTGGCCTGTTCCCCCAATCCATCACATCAGACAAAAAGTGTTCCTGAAAATACTAATTTACAAATTAAGCACTGATTTTAGAGCAGGGGTCTCCAACAGGTGATTGAATCCGGCCCTTGCCTTAGAGCATAAATTCCTGAGTAGGCTATGTCAAAAAAAAATAATAATAATTTTAACAAATGTTTAAAGAAATTACCAGGATACTCACTCCAGCCACTAGGGGGCAGCTTAAATAAAGAAAGGAGAGAATTCCACATGTGTCAAGCAGAGGACACTGATGTAACAAGAGATCAGGATATAAACAACACATTATAGCCACGTGGTAAATGCACAGTCTGTCCCAGGGCGCCTGTGGCAACAATAGCATACCACCAACAGAGTGTGGAGTGAATAAATAATGACTATAGTGACTACTTGCAGACACTTGTGACACAGGCTTGTTAAGTGCAATGCAAGTGTAAGCCGTATTTATGAGGCTACAGTCCTGTCAGTCAATACACTCCCAATATATATTTGGCCAACATCAAAATGTACTTGGAGAACCCTGTTTTAGAGGTTGTATCCTTGGGGAATCCTTTTGTTCTCTCCATTGGCCCGTCTTCCGATACCACTGGGGGTAACCTGTCACAAGGGAGTGCAGTCCTTTCTTGCTGAAGTTTTTGTGCAAAACATTTTACCTTCCCCAACATTACACGGGGCTCAAGACACAGAGATCTCGCTGACACTTCTCTGAAAATCCAACCATACCAGATCATATACTTGCTGTCCGGCTTTTGCCTTCCTGACTGCAATTTTTTCCATTATTAATGCACGCTTTGTTCTATACAGCTGGTGGAATTACTGTACAATGCGCCAAACACACAGTGACTTCACCTCAAGTGCTCTGACTGAGCCTGTCTAAAAAAAATCTATGCTTTTATATACCACCAAGCAATTAATCCCATATCGGATCTGAAAAATCAATGTCCTCTTCTCTTTTTTTTTCTTTTTTTTCTTCTTAAGGCGTCTCTATTACTTCTCCTCATCATTTCAGCCTCTCTGATTCTCATTAACACTCGTGCCCTCTTGGCTCTATCTACCTTCTTCTTCTCCTTCATCCCCCCCTCCATCCTGCACGCTTCCATCCAGCCACGTCCTTTTATGTCCCTACTTCGTGATTAGGAGCCGAGCCACCTTTCTTTCTAAACAATGTGTCAGACATATGAAAGCGCAGACATCCAATTAAAACGCGTTATTATTATTGCGCCTTTTTTCCCGGAGCCCTTTCGGATTATATAACAGTTCAGTGTCAACATCGAGAGTTGGAGGAACGGCGATGATGCGGATTGGCGACTCCGCGGACTTTCCCGTCTGCGCGCCTCCGCGTCACTTTATCCCACACCCCCCCACCTCCCACCCCCTCTCCCTCACCCTCTCTCTCTCCCTCTCACAAGCATTGCAGCACCGGCTTTCTTTAGCGGAGGGATGGAGACGCCGCCGCTGCCCTGCTCTCCATGGAGTGTGTGTATGTGCGCGTAAAAACCGGCTGCTGCCCGCCGTGGGGATGAATGAGAAACACTGGCATTGATGATAACCGGGGGTGCACCACTCTCAACCAAGGACGTTATGACTTTTTGAGGCAATGTCTACTACTACTGTCTGCTCTGCGCGTCCTGGTAAAGATGATGCACCGCTGCTGCCGCTGCTGCTGCCGCCGCCGCTGCCCCTGCCTCTACTGCTACAACTGCTGAGGTCTTTCCGGATGTGCAACAACTCCGGCCGTTCCAGTCACCCCGCAGCCTCCTGCCCGGGCTGCCTCTTCCCCCGCTCTTCTTCTTCTTCTTCTTCTTCTTCTCACCTCTCCTCTGCAGCTGGATGGACGGGTGCCCGGCGTCTCGTAGCGCATACATGGATGAACACTCTGGACCTGCGCTTTGACGTCCTTCGCGCCACTAATCGGCTCTCCGAGGTAAGTTAGGGGGAAAGTCATAGTTTGACGCCGGTGCTGTCAGGTGATATCGATTAATCGCATGCCACGGACTGTAGGTAGATTCGCAAGACTAAATGATCTGTCAAGACGATGGATTTGTCTTCTGTCATTACTTCTAGCGCAGTCTTTGACATCAGATAACACACACGCACGCACACGCACGCACGCACACACTTACAAATTCCATAGGTGAAGAATATTGATGAGTGGCCCCTAACGCCTTCACGTGTATATTGTACTTTGAAAGAGTGCCGGGATCCTGATCATTTATTAAGCGTGCTGTGGCGCAGACTGTATGGCACGTTTGATATGCAGGCAGCAGTGTCACGCTCAAGGCTGCATTTGATGAATCTGTGACTTATCGTGAGTAATGGCATGTGTGAGAGGAACGGTGAAGCCCCCCAGAGGTGCCCACCGCATCATATGCACAGTGTAGATTGGGGGTGGGGGGGATTTCCATAACCCCCCCTTCCTTTATGTTGAGTGCACCTCGATTCCTATACACGTCATCCCTCCACTTGCAAATGTACCACCGGCAGAGTTGGGTGCAGTTTTTGGGACAGCGGCGCAGTCAGTCAAGTTGGATTTGACAGACATCATCAAAGGTGCTTCATCATGACTCGCACTGGCTTATAGGCTACAAAAGATGGGCGGCTAAGGCCTCAGAGCGTGAAAAAAAAAAGGAAAATGTTTTCAGTTGTTGCCTCCAGAGATGGCCACAGTTCCATCCACTCCGGCATCCGCTTGTTTTTACGCAGACAAACTTCACGTCCTTATTCACGACGCCGATCAGTCTTCTCCATGACCGCTCAATGTCCGCTTGCAGAAGATATTAACCGTTCCTTACTACAATATTCACGTCGACGTTGTGCTCTTTGCCTTTTTAATGTGTGACAGAATGCTTTTGCAGATGACTATCCTCATATTGGTCTATTTATCTTGCAAAAGTCCTATCCCATGTCTTACCTTAACCCAGCGTGTTTTCTCCAGTTCAGCTTTACCCAAATCAAAGAGCTTCTTGACCTGGGAGTTTACATAATAGGCCAGGGTGACGCCTCATTTGAAAGACCTACAAAACTCATCTAAGCTTCTTCTTTGTTTTGTTTTAAGCGATTATGTTGTGTTTTCGCTACTTTTTGTAGGGTTTTCACCACAATTTTTGTCACATTTTCGTTGTTTTGTTGCGTTTTTGTCACTTCTCGTACTTTATTTTGTCACGTTTTGGCCATATTTTGTCTTTTAGTGTAATGTAGCTGTAATAAAGCGACAAAAATGCAAACAAATAAGGCGATGCACTGGCCCATGGGCTGTAACATCTCAGGTCAAGAAGCTTTTAGGTTTGGGTCAAGCAGAACTGGAGAAAATGCACTCGCTTGAGGCGGGGGGTTAAAGGTTAAGCATGATCATGTACTGTACAGTGCACATTGACAGAGAATCCAGTCCATAGTAACATTTTAATGCAGTAGTTATAAATGAAGGAATGAAGGGGTCTTGACATATCAAATCCACATTATTTATTAAGTACAGGATGAGGTTATTGAACAAGTTGGGAGTTTTAAAATAAAGATGGGAATAAGAAGGCAACCCCCTCTCTACTAGACCAGGATATATTGTATATATATATTCACCCTGCTGCGAGGAGACCATTAACTACTGAGTTTATCTAAAATGTTTAGACTTTTTGGAATCATATAATCATGTACAAGTGCCTGGAAGAAAGAGATTAGACTTTCATACATATTTCAATTACAGCGTGTGTGTTTTTTTAGGTAATAACGAGTATTTTGCAGTCTTTGTATTTTGGAGTTGTATTTTATCACAGTATTCCCCAAGGAACTTCCTGCTTTGGTCACAAACAAAGACAGAAGCGGCCCCGCTGGACAAAATCAACAATTCTCTTTTCCCTAAAGTGCGTGCATTGTTTTGCACCAGACTGCTGACAGAGGTCCACGGAGAACTGCTCTTGTATGTCGGGCTATATGTAGCTGCAACACAAGCATATTTACAAGCATGTATTTTATGACCTCATTCAGGTGATGCACTCTACATATCTTCACTTCATTTACTACATGCCAGGGTCACACGAGCTCATCTTTATCGCTTAAGCAAAGCTAGAGGTGGGAGCTGTAAATAATCGTTAAAATTACTGTAAAAGTATTGAGTGGAAGGTGCTCAAATATATTGGAAAAATGATGAATTATACAGGTATGTTTTAATAACCTACTACTGCTGCGATTTCACTGCTTACAACTATTAATTCCACTAATGCAGGCAGATGGTGCACGTTCAACTAAAGCTACAACTACTTTATTATTATAATTATTATGGGCTCCTGGCACAAAAAGAGAGAAAGAAATCTGTGCAAGATGTTCTCTGCTAGACATCACACATATCACTTACATTGCCCTGTTCAGGTGGTGGCCACACAAGTGTGAACTTTCGGCTGGTCACTCAGAAGGACATGATCGAGGAGTAGTAATCGGGTACTGCAGGACTTGTTAGAGTGGCCTCCCCTGCAAAAAAGAAACTCACTGGGGCTCTTATGGGCCCGGGGATATGCCAAGTGTGCTTAAAGAAACCACGATCCAGTCATCCTTTGTCATACTAAAGATGTGTTGCAACTCATTTAGGCCCCTGGTATCTTCCCCGACTTGCTACATCTCCTGCTTTCCTACTAGAACTACTTTTTATTTGTTTTTTACCATCCTAGCCCAAGACTATTCCAGTGTGAAGAAAAACACTTACCAGTACTTATATATTTGATAAGCTTCAAGGCAGGTCACCCAAAAGGTTTGGAGCCACCTAGTCGCGGATGGGTATTGCGTACTCCTGCTCAGGGGTGCCGCCAGAAATTCTGGGCCCTCTACTTTTTTTTTTCAGATAAGATTTAACCCTTTAAAGAGATGTACCATAAATTACACATATAAGCCACATCAACATAATCTATGAAGATATAGATATTTTTTTTAACATATAGGCCGCACTGGTCAATAAGCCGCAGCTGTTCCAAGCGCATTTAAAGCACTGGAAATACTGGACTTTTCTCTTAGTGTGCAGTTAAATTTACCAAGAGAACAGTGGCCTACAGATACATTTACTTTTATTAGTGTGTTACGAACTTCGATTATATTAGTCTTTAAACGCGCATGTGTTCAGTGAAGCCGAAGCGCTGCCCGCTCAGCGACTCCTCCTCGGGAGTGTGGCCGTGTTTAGAGCCACCCTTCTCGCCGTGTTTGGGCACACGGCCTCGGGAGTTTCCCGGTGTTCAAAGCTGCTCGACTGCTCGAAGGCTGGCTTTTGATTCCCGCTGGGCCCTCCATAATATTTTAGCGGTGTGAGAATTAAATGCATTAATTTGCACTTGAAGCAACGTTAGCTATAGCGCGGGAGGGCATCCTGCTGCCACCACTCCGGACAGAGATGGAGGAAGACAGCAATAGAGTGACACATGAAACAATATTTAGTGTAAGGTTCAAAGACTGGGAAAAAAGTAGCGGCTTTTACTGTGGAAATTACAGCACTTAACACATTTCAATGTTAAAATACAGAGTATAAAGCCTGAAAAATAAGAAAAAACTATGGAAATGTATACTTGTTTACATGAAAGGGAGAACACTTCCGATCTGAATTGCAAATGAAAAAAACATTGCAACAGAAAACAAAGTAAACATACTATATACTTTACATGAACAACAAGCTTTATAGCTAACTGCTGAATCAGGAAACATCAGATACAAAGCTAGGACAAAACCAGGACTAAACCAGTCCAGGACTAAAGCTACGTGGGCCAAAGCGGCTCAAAATCAGGACACATTAGGTACAAAGCTAGGACTAAACCAGGACTAAGGCAAGGTGGGCCAAAAGGGTTTACTCTTTGGGGCCTTTCATCAGCCTGGGCCCTTTAATCGTCCACCCCCCTTACTTATGCTCCTGCTAAAAGAAAAAAGCTCATTAGGGCTCTATTTACTCGGTACAGAGATATGCCTACAGAGGGCAACCCAGTTTTAGTTAGCCAACATGCAGGTTTTCTCGGGCTGGTGAACTGCAGAAGACGCAATACAACCATACTCTTCACAAAACGCAAACTCATGCAAGGAAAACTGCTTCTACTGTGCTACTTCTGCCTATGTTGCTGCTGCTAATGCGAGTAAACGTAGTCGACATAGTTATTCCAGTGGCAACAACAAAATAAGTGCTGGGTTCTGCAAATATTACTAGCCAACTACTTCAACTAATACTGCTGCTTCTGCCACCACATTGCCTCTGAGAGCTTACGTAATCAGTTGGTGACTGATAAATACTTACTTAATGAGACTCCATATTGTTAATGTTGGCAATAGTGGATGCAACAACAAAACAGTGACTATCCAATCCAAGTGATTAGGCCACTCATTACCACTGCCCTGCTTCTATTACTCTATAATGATGACACCAAGACATCCCCGTATTTGGAGGAGAAACCAACCAAAATCTTCCTACAAAAACTTTATAGCCATTTTTTCCCCCCTTCAAAGTAACGTCTAAAAGGTTTAAAGCTCACTCCAATGCCCCCTCTCTACCTTCTTCACAACTCTCTATTCCCATGGATCCATTTCACAGACAGTGCTCGCAGTCTGCTGATGCCAGTACAGACGGAGAGGAAGGGGAAGTGCTTTTTTTTTTTTTCACAAATCCTTCACTGTTCCCCCAATAACCTAAAGTGCGGTTCTGTGATAAATCTTTTAAGCCAATGTCATAAACGTTCACAGGTGTAGCCCCGAGCTTGGCCCGATATAGATCACCTGGAATGAAATGCTTTTGGTGTCCTTACAGATGACATAACACAGATTTTTTTTTACACTGTGTGGGCCTAGTTTGGGGAAATGTCACTTATCACCTCTATTTTCATCTTTGTTCTTGATCACTATGAGGTAGTTGTACATGTTTTAATGTACTGTATGAAGCAAAAAAGTAGAATATGCTATACCACTTATAGCTTATTTTAGGACTGTGCATATTTTCTGTGCTGCTCTACACAACAAGCATAATAAACATTACATTTTGTTATTTTTGCCCGACTTCAGCTTCTTCTACAGTTGAGTAAAAATCTGTCAGCAGATGTAAATATCTCTCACAGACCGTCCCGCACATCCCGATCGTTCACTTGAGTCCATTACAAGCACGTCTCAGCTGGAGTTCGTAGCGAGACAGAGTTGAGACGTGAACAAGGCGGACCGTCCGAGCTAACACTGTGCTAATTTAATCTCTGACATCCGCTCTCTCGCTGGAGGAAAATGCGCTGTATTTTGAAACACAACAGCGCGCATGGTCTGTTGTTCTTTCATTAATGGCGTTTACAATGTAGATACAGTGAGAACCTTATGTTTGCATACACTTCATAAAAAGACACATTTGCATTTTTTTCTCACTGTCTGACATGAAAGCAGAGTTAACTTCTTCTTTTTTGTTGAACGTGAAGTGGTCTGAAATGTGAATATCAACCCAAGAACAAATGCAAAAGACCTGGTAAAGATGCTGAACCTGGTAAGAGTTCAAGAGCGTCAATATCCAGAGTGAAACAAGTGTTGTACTGACATGGGCTGAGAGGGAACTCTGCCAGGGAGAAGCCCTTACTCCAAAAAAAAACATAAAAAAGCCAAATTGGAGTTTGTAAATAAAAAAATCATAAAGTCTCTAATTTTTGGAAACATATCCTGTGGTCTGATGGAAAAAAAAAAATAATTTGGCCATAATGACCATCGTCACATTTGGAGGAAAAAGGGAGAATCTGGAACTGTGAAATACAGGGGCGGCAACATCATGCTGTGGGGTTGTTTTGCTGTGGGAGGGACTGGTGCACTTTACAAAATAGATGACATCATGAAGAAAGAACACTATGTGGAAATATTGGAGCAACATCTCAAGACATCAGCCAGGAAGTTAAGGCTTGGGCGCCGATGGGTCTTCCAAATGGACAATGACCCGAAGCAAACTGCCAATACTGGTGACAAAGTGGCTTCAGGATAACAAAGTAAAAAAAGCAGGCGTGCTTTTCCATAACGAAGGCCAGTGCCAAACCTGTCTGACCAGGGATAGGTTTTGGCTGTGGCCAAAGCGCACTAACCCGTGCCTGATGTTTTATTTACAATGTATATTAACTCTATTGGTGATAACCTAAAACAAAGCTCCATTCATTTATATGCAGATGAAGCAATTCTGTACTCTATGTCGCCCTCTGCTGCACAAGCAATTCAAAATATACAACATGACTTCAATTTGGTTCACCAAAGTTTTACTGACTTGAAAATGTTGATGAATTCCTCAAAAACTAAATGCATGTTGTTCTCTAGAAAACAGTCGGTTCTGTCACAGAACGTGTCAGTCTCTGCTTTAGATGATTCCATTATTGAGAAAGTGCCATATTATAAATATCTTGGCATCTGGATCGATGAGAGGCTCTCATTTAGTAAACATGTCCAGGAGCTAGCGAACAAACTTAAAGCAAAGCTGTCTTTTTTCTACAGAAACCAAAACTGTATCCCTCCTAACCAGAGACAACTGTTAATCCAAGCTACATTACTTTTGATTTTGGATTATGGTGATATCATATATGCATTCCACTGCATCTGTGTTGAAGCCTCTGAATGCAGTTTTCCATTCAACAATTAGATTCATCACTGGAGATGGTTATAGGACCCACCACTGTGATCTTTATGCTAAAGTGGGTTGGCAATCTCTAGAAGCAAGGAGGGAGCAGCACTGTGTGCTGTTTATTTATAAAGCTCTTCTTGGTGTCCTTCCTGATTATTTGTTTAATCTTATAAATGTCAGGTCAAGGAAAGAAGGCCTTTTGCTACTTCACACCAAAATTTCTGGAATGAGGCACAGAAAACCTTTTATGTGGATAATCTTGTGACAGTTTAAATCCCTTGTAAAGGAGTATCCTCCATGTGTCTGCTCTTGTTTTTAAGTTTTACACATTTTCTTAGTATTGTGTTATAGTCTAATCGTTCCACTGTTGTCTTATTGTTAACTGTTATTTACCTTGTATGTTTTAACAGGTCTCTCTTGCAAATGAGACATTGAGTCTCAAGAGACCACCTGTATAAATAAAGCATAATAATAATGTGACGTGAACAGACTGCTGGCCTCTGATTGGCAATGAGAGAGTGGACAGCCCTCACCGGTCATACGGATTTAATATTTCACAACATCATACCTCTCTGGGGATTTTGCCGATATTAGCATTTAGCCGCTGTTAGCGCAGCTTTAGCTGATGTTAGCATAACATTTGCATGTAGCTTACCTTCAGTTGTATTTAGCGGTTTCTTTTCTATTTTCATACAGCTTGGCACCTCTGAATGATTCCACCACCCCCACAAGAAGGCAGCATTTGTCCACATTTGTTCTCATTGTGGCTTACAAAACTTTTAATGACGATCTGTACAGCGTGCTCCTCCGTGGGGGCGCACCCCACAACAAATGCGGATGTGTGTGCGGTGGAAACAGAAAGGCCTGCGGGATAGAGTCGATATGTGCACGTAGATCGTGGCATGTGTGGTCGGGTCACGCTATGTGGAATGACGGCTAATGTGCACCCAAGGTGGCCTACAAATTTAGCTCAGTTTCACCAGTTTAAAGGCAATGCTACTAAATATTAATGAAATGTATGTAAACTTTTGGTTTTGTAAAAAGCAATAAAAAAATGTGTAGAAAATTATATCTCTCATTCTTCTGGCATTTGACAAATAGAAATAAGTTTTAAAATTATAATTGACCTAAAACAAAATAGAAGTTAATTCTGCTTTCATGTCAGACAGTGAGAAAAAAATGCAAATGTGTCTTTTTTACAAAGTGAAGGTAAATATAATGGTTCTCACAATATATGGTGTTGCTATATATGGTTTACTCTACTACAGGGAAAAAATGGATTACCATTATTTATTTATTTTAAAACAGGCTCAAGATAATGTGATTTCCAATTGTAATGAGAAAATGTAATAGTGAAAAATAAAAAAGTTAGATATATCTAAGCATATCTAAGATAAGCACTAAGTCCTGATCAGGGACCAGTTCTATGAAGAGGTTATGGAGAAGTGGTTACATGGATCTCGTCACTGCAGTTTTATGTTTTTTTAGCTCAGGGGAGGTCTAAGGGTGACTCAGGAGGTGGAAGCAAATCAGGTTTGCCTGCGGGCACCAACTCTTGTCGGTGAGTTGTGCCTCCGGTCCATTTCAGGCTCCACACAGCAATCCCTTCCTACGAAATATAGAGCAATTGATGTAACAATCGATGTGTAAAAATAAGAATGATCCAATGCAGCAATATAATAATTCATCATGTGTCATCCTTAAATCTTTAATGCATAGCTGAGATTCGGTCTGTCTCTGTGCCTTTAAAGCGTAGACGGGGTGATTATTGCTCAACTGTAGGCATGAAAGATGCATGTTCCACACTGTGCACCTTATTAATTCAAGACGGATAGGTAATGTGCAGAGAAAGACTGGCCCAATGACACTTTGAGTAATTTATGCAGCGCGACAATACATAAAAATGCATGGTCTCATAATAATTGTGATACCGTGCCTATACAACCGCGCTTAGCATTTTTTAATCACCAGCTAATTTGGTATGGTGGACGGGATACATCCATGCGGTTACACTGACAGTTAGCCTCCGAGGAGGCATAGAGGGAGGCATCATAGCATTGCTTAAACATTAATGAGAGTGGCTAGACGGGGCTCTCCGGTGCCGATATGCCCGCAGATGCACTCGGGTAATTATTGTGTTGATATTGGCTGACAAGCATGTTCAGCTATGTAAGCAATAGTCAACTGCAACGAGGAGAGAGAAATCATGAGTCAGCACTTTGTAGGCCCAACCTAATCGGATCTGTTACTACGGCCCATGGAAGCGATGATGCAAGGAGGTCATGATGCTGTATTAGGATCACTTTTTCATTATTTGTGGTTGGCTTACTGTGACTTGATGCACTGTGTGTTCGGCCAATTGAAAATCAAAACCAGAAATTAGCTCCTACAAACCCTAAACTTTCCAGTCTTGTACATAACCATATTTTGAAG
The DNA here is from genome assembly GCF_951799975.1 of Gobius niger. Lineage (NCBI taxonomy): Eukaryota > Metazoa > Chordata > Actinopteri > Gobiiformes > Gobiidae > Gobius > Gobius niger. Next base: position 16,675,589 of record NC_136858.1, read on the forward strand.
TGGTTTCAGTGGGATTTTTGAAACATCTAATTCCTGCCAGATTTAGAGGGAATTGAACTGCAAAAAACAAGTTGAAATAAAAAAAATTGCAGCTTTTTTTTTTACAATTAGCGTATTGAAATACTAAACTTAAAGCAGCACTAAGTAACTTGTGCCCCTAGAGGCCATAAGCGCCACTGCAGGTGTCGTAGCATGTTTTTTTATTCCTTAAATTTCCGTGAGAGTAAATACTACGCTAACAGAAAGACAAAGAAAGACAAAGGGAGAGAGTGATATTGTACGTCCAATTACACAATGGAGATCATTTTTTTCACTCAAACTTGGCTGTAAATACTATTTAAGTGGCGTTAGCCCACAATTAGCTTTGTGATTCCATTAGTGTGTATTGGTGCTCCAGGTCGGAGCAGGAAAATCTGCATGTGTGGTTTTCTGGCCAGAGACACCAGGGGGAGATGAAAGACCCCCCAATCATCCCATTAACACTTGTATTACCCCCAGAGGGACTATACGGAAAGGATTTATTAAGGTAAACAAGTTTCTTAGTACTGCTTTAAAAAGTGTCATTTTTATGTGAAAACACAAAATGACATAAAACTATATTTTTTTCCTGAGTATCACACCGCTAAAGTTTCATATTGACGGCTCTATCTTTTTTTCCCTATTCACCTGCATTGTCTCGTCTTAAGACGATAGCGACAGAGAGAAAACAGTATCTATTTCCTAAGCTGCTCAGATGGCTACACTTCCTCTTTTACCTGTGCTTTTCATGCTGCATAGTATATCCAATCCACTGTGCTCCACAATGAAGTGATAATCTGCTTTATCCACTTCACCTGTCTGTCGTCCTAATATTATTCCAGATCATATGCGGGTTGCTTAAGGTATGCTTTTTCCTCCTCCAGGACAGGAATCTTTTAGCGTGAAGGACCGAAGGGTAATTGTAACAGACAAACGCTGGGCTGCCCGGCGACGTAAGGAGATTTTCAGAGGATTACGTTCACAATTTTAGAGTCAATGCATTATTCATAATCCCGTGGACTGGCATGGGCCAAACTAGGGAAGGACCCGGGTCATTAGCCGAGATATAGCGGCGCTTTGAGGAGAACGACAAGGCAAAGAAGATTCCTCCTATCTAAGTATGTCAATGGGGTCTGTCTGGCGGATTAGTTCCATGCATCCGACTAGCTGCTTCCCACCAATAATTAGTAATTGAAGGAGCTTTTCCCCTACTGCCTTTTGTTGGTTGCGGTTTAGCAGACTTCCGTCGGATGCCATTTCTTTATTTCAGAGAGTGCGCTACTGTGCCCCGATCCAGTGTGAATCAATCCGAAACAAATACTTTTTTATCCACTTTCTGACAAAACAACTTCTGTAATCAAAGCACACACTAAGCTCGTGTTTTAGAACAAATACCGGAGAGGGAAAAAAACAAAAAACAAATCCGCAGTGGCAAATCCCCGCCAAACAAGATGATAGGGTTTGGGTTCTTTGCAAGATTGAGCTATACTCGCCGTTTTTATTCACTCATTTGGCACTCAGGGCGAAGTTACAACCGCACTGCTGCTGCCATTTCCGGCGTTAATGGGGAGAAAGGATGAAGCAAGTCGCCTCTAAATATATTCAATTTAATCAGAGCGCTGGCCCCGGCTGAGGTTACGGTGGACAGAGGACAAGGTGAAATGTGTGGCACTGGGCCCAAAGGAACAACACACGCTTTTTGATTATCAGGAACTGGCAACCGTTTTGTTTTTCTGCACTGTGTGAGTTCTCGTTTGCTACTACAATATGGAGCGGGTCAATATGGGTCAGTTAGTATTGCCCAACTGGGTATACATTTTCCCCAATAAAAAAAAGAAAAAAAAGAAGTTCTACGGCGGTAACTTTTTTAATTTATTGTGTGCGCTCCACAAATATTGGCACCCCTGATTAAACCTATAATTGTTTATGCTTGTAAAAAGTTTATGGTGCAAATAAAAAAGAAAGGAGGATCATTTTCGAGGATTTCGCACAACGTCCTCTCTGCCCAATTACAAACCAACCTTGCAAGTGATTTGGCCACCAACTCCCAGGAGCTGAGGCAGAATAGTGGGAGTGTTAACGACTTATATCACCAAATGATGACAAAAATCAGAAAATGGTTTAAGTGGTAGTCAGTAAGTTAGTGAGGAGAGATAATGTGAAATCTGTAAGTAAACAATCAAATTCCTCCCCACTTTAACAAGAAAGCCACTCCTTGTTTGCAAAATGAAGGCGGGCAGGAACAGAATTTTCAAAAGTAAACGATCAAGCTCCCTCCCCCTCCCTCCTGATTGGCCAGTTCACAGGAAAAGCTTGTCTCATAGGTCAAAGTGGTATCCCGGGGATTCTGATCAGTTGCTGAAATCAGCAAAGAGGAGGGACTTTAAAAAAAATATATTATCTAATTTTACTCAAATTGCAGAGCCAGGCAGTGAAGAAGACACAATCTATTCAATTTGCAAAACATTTAAACATACAGACTATCACTTTAATAAGAAAATATCCTACATGCAGGTAGGTTTACCAGAAAGGAACAATTTAACCACTTAACCCCCACCTGAACCAAGCACATTTTCTCCAGTTTGGCCTTTCCCAAATCTCAAAGCTTCTTGAAAAAGTGTCAAAATAGCGGCAACAATGAGCTGACAGCGAGAATGAAAATGCAACAAAAGAGCGACAAAAACATGATGAAAATGTGTGACAAAAGTGCAACAAAAAGAGCCTCATAATAGCAACAAAAGAGTAACAGAAAAATGATGGGGAAAGTGTGTGACGAAAACGCAACAAAAAGTGAAAAAAGAGTAACAGGAAAGTGATGAAAAAGTTTGTGACGAAAAAAAAGTTCAAAACAACTTGATGAAAAGGATCCATTGAGATGAGTTTCATAGGTCTTAGCTTTCAAATGAGGCGTTGCACTGGCCTATAGGCTGTAAGCACCAGTCAATAAGCCTTTAGATTTGGGTAAAGCTGAACTGGAGAAAATGCAATTGGTTAAGGGCGGGGGTTAAGAGGTAAAGTAGAATTAGCCATCACAAGGGCATGTCATTCCCCTCTGGGCCACCCAAGTAAAAAAAAAAAAAAAAAAAGAAAGTCTGGACACAGCTCTCTTCCTTGTTACCAGTTTCTTAAAGGGTTGATAATCCTTCTATACTGCCCACTGGCCTATTCTTACCCTAATAGATTTACTGTAACTGCAATAATATATTCATTGTGCCGTGATTACATGAGAGGCCGTCACTCATTAGGTCATTTAGCTGTGCCGCTGTGACGCCTGGCAGCAGATCAGAATGTGAAATGATGGTAATCCACTCACTCACCGTCTTTTCACGGATTCCAGCGGAGCTCGTAAAGGTGACAGAACACGGAAATCTCCAATATGCGTGTCGAACTAGAACAGTCGCGTTGATGGATTTACCCTATCTAGCAATGATAAAACGGCATTACTTTGCAAGACATATAGCAAAACTGTAGTGCGTTAATGCATGATTCATATGGGCTTTATTTATAGTGCGGTGTCTTGTCTCGTGAAAATGATAAACCAACCTCTTTCTGATGTCGCCTCCCAAGCCCATCACACATCAATGCATTACGATATACTTCATGTACAAGCAGTGAGATCACAGCGATGGCATCAATCGACGTCTGGAACAGTATTTCTCAAAGGAATGCCGTGACATCCAACATTCTGCCTGATTAATTGTTATTAGCGTGTTCAATGGGAGTTTCCGTACGAGCAAGAATTGATTACATGCAAATAACAGCGTGTGCGCCGTTTAGTTTACGATTCGCTGAAGATTAAAAATAAAATATGTCCCTGTCAGAAAACTTTGTGGTTAATAATGTATTTTGTGTGTTGAAAATTTCATGGCAGATCTGGCAAAGCTACAGTCAGCATAATCTCAACACTGTGTCCTACATCAGAGGGATGTGTGTAGCGATTCCAGAAATCACTGCTACATAAAATATCAAAGAGAAAAAAATACACAGTCTTCTCCACAACAATGCGAGTGGATGTTTTTTATGCTAGTGTTTAGTTTTATGCAATGTTTGGAAGTAAGGGATTAATGACTTCACCTGGACTCACGTTATTGACAACCTGTCCAATAAACCTGACAGGAATTTTTATTTAGAATTTGAACTCGCGAAGGAGAACCCCACAGAGCAGTAGGCTTTATCTCAGCTCTATGCTCAGACCACTGTGTAAAACGTGTTCTTAGGAAAAAGGATTGATTGATGTGTTACAGAAATGCCATAAAATGAGATTAGCAGCCACATGCAGTATCTGTCTATCTTTCTTAGCTACCACCACAGGTTAAGTTAGGTTACACCATGGACTTGACACGACCGGATTGTGATTAGACTCTATATGACTTCACACAGACTAATCCCAAGAGAAATGCACTCCAACAGTTATGCTTTCACTACTGTAGCAGCAGTAGTTATCATCAATGGTTGACGGCCGTGTCTGTTCTTATTGATAGGGCCATTGTTGCATTCCAGAGGACGTGCCAATATAGTTGCTTTCAGTTGGCCAGGCTTCAAAATTCGAATGGTTCAAGAAATAAGGCAAGCCAAGATTATTTATAGAGCATAAAAAAAACAAAAATGCAGATACAATTAATCCATAAAACATAAATATAATCATGAATTAATTTGATTAAAAGTAATTAGTGTAGATAAAATTCCAATACAGTTGTCATATGCATAATTGTACCTTTTTACCTGTCACGTGCCATCAGTGTCATCTGTATTCAGTTGTAGCACGATGCATGATTGCTGCCTATAAGCTAACCAAATAAGCATGTACGTACACATTGAACAAAAGGGGTCCAAGGATCGATCCCTGGGGAACCCCACAGATCATTTGGTCTGAGACACAGTTCCCAATTTCAACAAAGCCATTGAGATAGGACTAGAGATTCCCACCAAGTTTTCTTAGCTTTATAATCAGATCACATGGTCCACTGTATCAAAGGCATTGCTCAGGTCTTGCAGAACTGGACTTTGCCTTTGTCGATGTTCAGGCGGACATCATTTGTCACCTTGATCAGAGCTGTCTCAGTGCTGTGGTAGGGCTGAATAGTATCAAAAACATTGTTAGACTGGTTAGCCAGTGGTACTGCTCTTCTCTAGAAAAGGCTTAATGGCAGCATTTTTCAGGCCTTTGGAAATGTTCTTGTCTCTTGAATAACACTAAATGAATAACACATTAGTCAGTCTTCTGTGGTGCATAGCATAGATAAGGAAAAGTATCACGTATTGAACTATATGGATGTCGCCTTGTGTCACAATACACAGGCATTAGTATTGGCCGTCCCTAATAAAGTGGCCCGGACATATTTCATCTGCTGACTTTCTCCCTCCTCCCTCCCAATGTCACACACAGACTGTAATGCCTCTTGTCGGCTGAATTATGCCGGTTGGGCCGTCCTACCTGGAGTGGCAGAATGACAATGCGTCCTGTGGTGAGATCACCACGGGACGCTCCTCATTATTTATTGTGCTATGAGCTTGTTTGCATATCTCTGCACCCCATGTACCCAGTAATGCTTCGTTGCTCTCTGTTCCCATGATCCTAACAGTTCGTCTTTGCATCAGCTACGATGTTCCTTTTGCTTTAAACTAAGGCTTAAGAACATGTTATCTTTAAAGAACATGACAAAAGTCTAACAGGGATTTTTCTTGTTTTAAATGGCACCTAGCAACAAAAATCTATGCCCAATTCCCTCTCTGGCAGCACAACTTAACACTTGGCTTGGTTAGCTTGATTAAGAACTCTCTCATTTATTGTAATGGGACATTGTGTTAACTATTGCAGTTGAGAGCAGTGGATAAAAACAGTTATATCAAATAGCTTGTGTAATTTAGTAAAACACTCTCTTTGTTACCACTCTGAGATCAAATGAATTGTATTTTTTTTATTAACTTTTGGGAACCTGCACATTTGTATTGCATTATTATTGTGAACAATACAACCCCTGGACACCTGCAAAGACTCATTTAGGGCTAAAAAACGGTTGTCACCTATTAACAAGAAAGGATTAGAAGCAGAGACAATTTCAATGCAAATTGTTTTATCTGTATGTACTAAAACACAGAGAAGCACAACCTCAGGATATCCACAGTTCGGGGGCATGTGATTGAGAAGCAGTCAAAGGACTACACAAAACATGCATAATTAAATCAAAACACATCTCAAAGGATTTTTTATGATGAGGGAACGACATAGTAACGTGGTCTAAAGCTCAGAAACGGCAGTTGAGCAGAAACTGGTCCTTGTGAGCCTCTTGTCACAAAAATCTCTCACAAGCTCAGCGAACAGAGGGATCAACGCTTTAACCTTTGGACTGATGCAGTCAGCCCTGTGTGTTTAGTATATACCTTGACAGTTTCAGCTGCTAATACGGCCTTCCTCAGAAGAGTCACGTGATGTTGTGGCAGGCTGGCAGCACCAACTTTCTCACACCAGGGACACAGTTCTGATGGCGCTGTCAGCCTGGTCCTACAAGCAGGAAGACAGCGCTTAAAAACTGTTTAAGTCAGCTGACCAGACACATCATAGCAACATCACGTGACACTTCTGAGGAAGGCCGTATTAGCAGCTGAAACTGTCAAGGTATGAAATAAACACACACAGCCTTTTGTCCTTTGTTGGGGAATTGCAGTTAGGACTTCCTCCACACCATATTCCACTCTTAAATATTTGTGCTAATATGTGTTAGTTGACTTTTCTTTCAACGCAAGCTCTTGTTTAGCCCTATTATGAAGCTGTCAAATTAAAGGTCAGCTCAGACCAACAGAAAGGCGGACAGCTGTTTCAGAGCTCACTGCCCACGCTCATCTGTGAAAGACTATGACGTAGTGCTAAAAATGGTGTTCAGTTAATGCCGGGTCACCAAATAATTATCTGTAATGCATTGCATAAATCAAGATGGCACGTAGTATGTTGATTGGAATCTTAGGGAAAATGCAGGTGTCCGTTTTGAACTCTTGTGTTGCACTTAAAATGAGTTTGTTGTATTGACCTGAGCAGTCAGTAATATAGAAAGGTAATCTTTTTTTTTGCAGTAATCGATCTTAAGCCGGTCTTATGTCTAATTCTTTTTCCCCCCTCTTTTTGCAGGAAATATGGTGAGCAAGGAGGACACAAAATGCATTGTGGTGTCGAATTCAGATGAGTCCGATTGTGAGACGGCCCAATCACACAGCTTCAACGCGGAGTCCGGCACAGAGTCTGGCAAACCACAAGTGAAGAAGAGGAATAAGGCTTTACAAGTTCGCTTTACGGACATCTGCGAGGCCCAGAATGAATTTCGGCGGCGGCGTTCCAGATCAATTTCTTGCAAAGTAACGCATAGGAAATATATGACCATGCCAGCAAGGCGTTCTATTCCCAACGTGACTAAAAGTACCGGGGTGCAAACATCTCCGGACCTTACTAAAAGATACAAGACTTTTCCGTTTGACAGGAAAAAGGGGCATACTTTTAAGCATGCAGCCTTGGTCGAGAACTACAAAGGACAAAACAATGGATTTTTGAGTGATATTAAGACAACAGAGGATGGACAGACTGTGGAGCAATCCTCAAAATACACGGGAAAGATTGTCGGACAAACGAAAGCATTGCTACACCACACGGATGATAGTAGCGACACAGAGGACTTCCTTTCAAGTGCCAACTGTCTGGATGGCCCGTCGTGTCCGGAATCATCGAAATTCCCGGACGGGAGCCATCCGAGCAGCCCTCCATCCAAATCCCAATCTGAATGCCACGTTTCCACGGCAGCGCGATCCAAAAACAAAGGCAAAGATGACGCGGACGCAAGTTTTTCCTCATCCAAGCGTCAACTAGCTTCAGAACGGAAAATCAAGGGTTCCGGACCTGTTGCGTGGAATTCGCTGACGCACGTGGAGTCTTTAGGAAGCCCGTCTGTGAGCTGTAAGAGGAAAAAGAGCGGGCAGCTAAGTGAACAGTATTCTCAGACTCTTCCACATAGTGCTAAATGTTCAGTGCAGTCGCAAGGGCATTGTAGGACAAGGCATTCATCAGCTTCTTCTAAGCTTCAGCAGACGGGACAGGGGGGTGAGGGGTTTCCCACAGGGGACGCAGGGGCGGCCCGGGGCAAGACCAGTGGGACAGCGAGCGGGGACAGTGATATCAAAGCACAGCTGCAGGCCATGGAGACGCTCATCAACTCCAGCCAAGAGACCATCAAGGTACTACTGGGAGTCATTCAGGAGCTGGAGAAAGGAGAGGCGCAGAGAGAAGGGTGAGTGCAGACTGCAACTGAACTCGACACAGTTAGATGGGGGCAAACTATTGATCCGCAATGGAGATAACGGAAAACTTGACTTAAATGTTGCATGGAATATTATGTAGACAGAACTGGTAGAGAAAACATACGTACTGCATAGCAATACTGAGTAATCCATACCTCTACTTTCCTTTTTTTCCCCTCACTTAACTTATAGGCGGTATAGCTGATTTGTTTTTGGTTTACAAACAATGAAAGAGGAAGCCCATTTTTTTTTCATCATCGCAGTATTTTCATCCCCCTACATGTTCCAGCCATGTCCTAATGTGTAGAATGAGCTCAGACCTGTCATGCACGAGCTTAACATAGAGATTGCAGTTACGCATGAGACCTGGGGTGGCAGTAGTGAATTATAAAATGACCAACTTGCATCTAGTTGTTTTATGTATAGCCTTTCTTTCCCTGTTTTTTTATTGTCTAATACTGTGATAACCTGTGATCCCATAAAAAATATAGGCTGGGTTGGTACTTTAGATGCACATATGTTTAAGTCAAGTGTCTTCCACAGTCGGTAGCAAGACAAGAATAGACTGGCAGTTGTGCACAGTACATGCAGCAAATGTCAAGAAAACTGCCTCAAGGCAGATGCTCATTTCCTTCAATATTTTATCGTTAGTTCATGTGACATGAGAGTGCTTTTAGAATGGCAATAATTTCTACAACTTTTCCACAATAAGAATAGCTTGATTTCACTGTGGTGAGTACGTATACTGTATATGGTATATGCTGCAAGTGGCTACTGTGGCAATGAGCCTGTTGGCAAGCACATAATAGCAGGTAATGCTATTAGGTTTTCCAAACAGCATATAAAGAAATTAAACACAGCAACAATTCTCAGATCTCCGCACACAGCAACCCCTTCCTAACATTTAGTTACCAAGCTTCATAAAAGTCTTATATCCATGGCCCGACTTGTGCAGTGGTGCAATTGTAAAGATCATTGTATGTCTCAATCTAAAACCCACAGCTCCACAAAGCAAATTGCGTAAGCCTAAACCATACACACTTCAGAACGAGGCACCCTAGTGGGCCGCAGTGGAAGTTCCATTAAAGGCCCAATTAGTGCAGCCTCATAACACTTCGCCTTTCATCTTCACATAACAGCTCCCGCTATTATGGAGACGACACTGTAGTCCACGAGCAGAGGTGGAGACGTAGGCTGTGTGTATGCTCATTTTTCACTCTGTCAACGGACGGGCAGCCAAATATTACAGAGCGTTGGACACCAATAACACTGAAGCAAGTCACCCTCACAAAAAGCATTAATAATAACAACAATAAAGGTATTAATAATAATCAATGGACCTTGTGCAGCGCTGTTGTAGACTGTCTAAGTCGTTTCATGCATTATTCATTCACTCATTCACATTCAGTGGCGTAAGAATCTGCCAGGTCAGACTGACAAGTGTGATAGGCAACCTGCCCCTATGGCCTGCCTGACTACCATCAATCACTCACACACCACATTCATACATCTATGAACAAGGCCGCTGAGGTGTCTTGCTAAAGACAAAACAACAGTGCTGTCTGGACGAAGTTGAGATCGAACTCGTCAAATTTGTAAGTGCGCTGAGGACGTGCCGTCAGCTCAATATGTCGCTCCTTGGGAACCACTGCAAACCTTCGTGAAAGGCCTGTAAAGGTGTACCCCTCTTTTATTAAGTTCTGTCTTTACATAGACACGAGCACAACACGAATGTGGTGACGCACACGGGGTGACGCCAGAACCACACACTGAGCCTGTGATCTCTGCCCAAGCTGTGAAGCCAAATAGTTTCTGTCCCATTATGCTCTGAACAGTCCCTCCGCTCACGAATCTACTTATCTGTGGTCAAATTATAGATCAGAAAACCCTTTATAAACCATCTGATCCACTCCAAAGAAAGAAACTACTGGTCAGAGAAACTACAAACTTTTTTGTTTGTATTGAAAGTGGACAAGCTCAAACTGCCTGAAGCATTTTACCAACTACAGACCCGCCGGCCATGGATTGGGAATTCCCGAGACGTATCTTCAGTAATGCAACAGCTTCTACCTGCCGTTGGCTTACACTTGTCAATATTGAATAATAGCTGTCAATAATGGAAGAATGTGCTGCTTGCTACACAAGAAATAAAGTTGGTAATACATTTAAAAGGAAAAAAAGATTAAGAAAGGTTGAAAAGAAACTTAATAGGGGCTGGATTGCGAGCAGGTAAAGAAAGAAGAAGAAATTAAAGCCGCAAGCGGCGTCGTGCGGCCCTCGCCCCTGGCATTCCCCCCCTTGCAACCGCCCCTGCTCGCTGTCGCCCCATGCGAGCCCCCCGATTGCTATGCTCCTTGTGAGCCCTTCTGATCGCTCTTGCCCCTGGCGACCTCCCCCTTGCGAATGCCCACGTTCGCTGTCACCCAAACCTGCTTTAGCTTCTGTCTCACACCCAAACCACTCTCTTACGCCTGCTAACCCATCCCACTCTCGCCTGAGCTTTTGTCACACACCGGCCTCACTCTTGTCCCAAGTAGCTTTGGTGCCGGCCCACTGTTGCCTCAGCCTGAAGGCCCCCTGTCCTCAACCTGGGCTGCTGTTCCAGATATGAAGCTTGTAACACAAGCCTATAAGTAATGTAAGTCTATCAAAGATAACAAACGGAAACAGGAGAATCAGAAAAAGACTTTGCAAACTTTTCATACTTGTTGTAGGAAGACACGTTGTACTGTAATGTGGAACGAACCAGAGGGGTGTTTAAATGGAACACCTCTCTGCAATGGTCTGCACGAGTGAAGAGGGGGAAGGGAATACACAATTGTGTGGCATTACTTGGTTCTCATTGTGTACTTTTATCAGGCTCGAAAATATGTGAATGATGTGAAAAAACAAAGAATTGGAAAATTGTCATGGCAGTGTTTGAACTGGCAACCTCCTATGCCAGAGACCAGCACACTATCACTGAGCTATAACAACATACTGTCATTTACCTGATGTGGGCAAGTATTCTCTAGAATAACGCTCCAAAATTAGGTCCCAGCACCTGAGGAGAGGTAATTTTTGGTCAATTTTCCCCCTCCATTTTCTAGATTGTTTCGACATTGTCCCTGGTGTTGCCTCAGTAGTTTCCCTACTATCCTGCCATGTCTTTAGTTATGCAAATTCTGTAAGCGTTGTTCCCACTTTTTTCATGAGGGTGGGACCATAGGTGCTGAATTATGTAATTTCCAGTAGGTGCCGAGAAAAAAAAAAGAAAAAGATAAAAATAGTAAAGGTCAGAATTGATCCAGCAGCCTCATGGTTATGAACCCAATGCTCTACCTATGACACTATACATGCACAGTTAAAATTCTAGCTGAACAAAGTAATGTCTTATGAAACTCCCTGTGCATTAGAAATGTTAGGACAAGCTACCTCCTTCACCAAAGACGACCTTTTACCACTGAGATATAAGTCCATACAAACATGGGCCTGATGAGGGCAAGGCTTCTCTAAATTTCTGGGCCGAAATTAGGGGACAGCACCCCACTGGAGGAGAGGGAACATTTCCCCATTTTTCATGAGGGTGGGACCAAAGGCGGTAAATCATGTTCTTCCCAGAAAGAGCCAAAAAAAAGAAAGAAAGAAAGAAAGAAAAAAAACAAAAAACTCATGAAGATTAGAATTGATCCAGGGGCCTCTTGGTTATAAACCCAATGCTCTGCCCTTGACACTATACAGGCACAGACAATGTATTAGTCGAACAAAAAAATATCTTATGAAACACCCGCACTCATGGTCTTAGGCTGAGACAATGTGTACAGTGGTCCATGTAAAATGAGAAAGCATAAGAAAAGTGTGAAGGCTGTGTTAGGACTAGCTCATTCACTGAAGACAACCTTGCTACTACTGAGATATAAGTCCATACAAACATGGGCCTGATGAGGGTGAGGGTTCTCTCAATTCTCAGGCCAAAATTAGGTGACAGCACCCCACTGGAGGAGAGGGATCATTTCCCCATTTTTCATGAGGGTGGGACCAGAAATTACCGAGTCCAAAAGAAAAAAAAAAAAAGGTGATGGCTGGGATCGATCCAACAACCTAACGTATAGGAACCCAGCACTCTACCAATGGAGCTTCACAAGCTTAATGAACACTGCAGCCAATTTAACATTAATGTTATGAAAGACTGCACTTGTGTATTTGCAGAAAACGGAAATTACAGCTTAAGCATTAATATATTTCATCTTTTTAATTAGGGTAAATTCCTCTGACCGGCCAAAGATTTGATGAGAGGGTGCACCAGCCCAGCAGCGCCCTCCATATAAAGAATATTTCGTTGAGAGCGAAATAGTACGAGGAACACACAGAGGGACGGACAGGAAACGGGTAAACTAAACTTCCTGTCACTATAAACTTTAGAAAAAGTTGATTTTGGAGGCAAAAACATGGAAATTGAAGCATCTGTCTGTGACAGAGGGGTAGTATAAACATGTACGAGCCAAAAACTGTAGCCGTTGTGAATAAAGGAGGAAATTTGGAAAATTGACGAATTTCAGAGAAAACTCTTAGAGAGGCCACCATGCTGCCTGGCTAAGACCTCTGGCCATTTCCACGGAGGATGGGTGGGACCACTTAGAACCACTTAAAACCCACTTAAGGCCCAAAGGCGCGAGTGTGTGTCCAAGTTGGTGGAGGCTCTCCGTCACTGAATTATTTTTTTCAATTTTGCAGGTGGCGCTGTTGTGCCATTTTGCACGTCCCACATTGGACACTCACATTTTCATCAATTTTTCACCAGACCGGATTTTTCGGTGATTTTTAATTGAGTTTTCGCGCACGTTCAGGGGGTCAAAATCCAGTTTTAAGAGTGGGAAAGAAGATTGAAAGAATGAAAGAAAAATAATAATAATATTTTTTGCAGAAACAATATAGCCGTTTTCCCACCCACCACATTTTATACATTTTCGGAAAGGTCTGGCCTAGGCCTATGCGTCTGTCGGGGTCCTAGGTCGCTGTCGTGTCCCTTGTGCGCTCTTTTCGCCCCCTGGTGGCCCCCTGCGTTGCAGAAACAATAGTCCCTATCGCCATGTATGGCGCTCGGGCCTAATAAGGGTTTCCGTTGCCCGAAATAGCGCATATTATACATTTTCGGAAAGCTCTGACCAAGGCGCACGCAACTGTCAGGGTCATTACTCTCTGGCACGTACCCAGTGAATGAGTGATGGCATTAACATGCATATTATAGGGGGCGCTGTTGGGTCCACTGCCACCAAAGCTCATTCCATGTATGCGGGGGTGAAGGGGCAACATGTGTATGAGTTTTGGTAATAATCCGAGCTAGTTTGTGCGAACGGGGGCCATTATTGAGGTCTCAGAAATCGCCAAAATAAAGGTCAACTTTGGGGCTCCACTGGACGAAGACCGCAAAACATAGCAAAATTCCGTGGATAACTTTTGATCCCCAACATGTGTAGATGAGTTAGAAGCGATCAGAAGCTCATTCGGACAAACGCCCACGGAGGAGTTCGTTCAAATGCGACATCAGCGTGGAGGCAATTTGACTTTTGCTCATTTTTCCACTCAAAATAGGGGACTTCCTGTTTGTCAGGGGGCGGGGTCATAATAATGTTTTTTGCTGGTCACGACCTGGACAATGTCTGTGCCCAAAGGCGCGAGTGTGTGTCCAAGTTGGTGGAGGCTCTCCGTCACTAAATTATTTTTTTCAATTTTGTAGGTGGCGCTGTCGTGCCATTTTGCACGTCCCACATTGGACACTCACATTTTCGTCAATTTTTCATCAGACCGGATTTTTCGGTGATTTTTAATTGAGTTTTCGCGCACGTTCAGGGGGTCAAAATCCAGTTTTAAGAGTGGGAAAGAAGATTGAAAGAATGAAAGAAAAATAATAATAATATTTTTGGCAAAAACAATATAGGCGTTTTCCCACCCACCACATTTTATACATTTTCGGAAAGGTCTGGCCTAGGCCTATGCGTCTGTCGGGGTCCTAGGTCGCTGTCGTGTCCCTTGTGCGCTCTTTTCGCCCCCTGGTGGCCCCCTGCGTTGCAGAAACAATAGTCCCTATCGCCATGTATGGCGCTCGGGCCTAAAAAGATAGTGTTCCTTTAATCTATCCGGAGATAGATGGTGTTTGCTTCTACTTGGTGTCCGTTACTAAATAAGTCCATTAGCCCTTGTGGGTACAGCTGCAGTAGTTCTTCAGTGGATTTGCGCTAATAGAACTCACACGTTACAAATGAAGAAGCAGTTCCACATCCTTTCAGGCTCTCTGTATCCAAGAGAAGCCTGTTAGTGGCACTTAAACCAACTCCATTCACTCTTCCACTGCACTTTTTGTGTGTTTTTTTGGGTTTGTTCCTGGGGCGGGGGGGAGGGGGGGGCTGGATGTGTGTCTAAAGCTGCTAAATGATTCACAGTGTTCATCAGCCTCTCTGTTATTTTGTCTGTTGTTTGCTCGGAGGCAGGTACAGTTCACTGGGTTTATTGCACCTGAAAGAAGGTTGATGGAAACAGCCCAGCGACATAAAAACGGTAAAAGCTGGGAGGTTGTAAAATGCAAAACAATTAGTGTAAACAAGGTAATACTTTGATTTGGAGAGAGGGGGATGAGCGTTGGGCCGAAAAAAAGGCACACTGCCAAGTCTAAAATTGTGGTGTTTTTCCAAAAAGAATATTGTTTATTGTTTATTATTTATTTGTTTTGGCAGTCCTGGTCCTCCGTACTGCCCTATGTGATCTTATCTATCTAGCTTTGTTTACAGATTTTCAATAAAAGCCAAACCTCCTGTATTATACATCCAGGCTGGACAGAAGGGGCAATGAGGGGAGCGGGACAAGTTTAGTTGGGGACGGATAAAGGCAGAGCGTGGATTCTGAAAAGGATGAGGACAGGACATATCCCATGGACTGCTGACGTGTGCAAACAACAGCCCCTGAATCTCTGCCAGCGAATGGTCTCCTCCCAAAACGACTTTCAAAGGTGCAGTTATTCTTTACGCTCCGCGAGGCACCGGGAAATGAATCAGTGTGACATTGGCATTGGGTTCGCATACACAGAAGAGACTGTCCCCCGTGCCGAGACAACACATTGATTATAAATTTAGGCCAATGTGCTTCGATTACGAGAGGGGAAACGATGATGGAACGACCAAAACTAGACCCGTTTATGAGGCAGAAAGGTGGATAGAGTGTTGAGAAGTTGTTGACCTTGAGCTGATGTCAGGGATTTAATCAAGACTGTCGCAGAAAAAAATAGAAATAGTGGCACAATAATGCTGTATTATTGCTGTGAGATTAGATTGATATTTGGGGATTTTACAATATCGATTATCGGCCGATCTAAGGCCGAAGGAGACAGAGATTTCCCGTTTTCTGCATTGGAAAGAGTGAAGTCAGCTTTAAAACGAGTCCTCCCACAACTCCCTAGGCTTCAGGAGAACAGAGAAACATTGCGATGAACATTGTGTTAAACACACTGAACCTCAATATGTACAGGCTGCATGCCATTTTGAAGCACAGAGTATGGAGAATTCAGTCGCTGAGCTAGGTTTAACCGCTAAAATGCCGCGGTTAGCAACAGTATACTAATGCTAACGGCAGCTAATCAAAACTGGGACAGAAACTATGATTGAATCACCTAAAGTAATAAAGTAAAATCGGCATCTGCTGGAGTGGCCAAGTATTTATGTTTTTACAGGATCAGAAACCAGACATTTGGAAAAATCTGCCAAAAATTTTTGTCAAGAATATCGGCCGAGCATAACGGCATCAGTCTAGGAAAATCCCATGTCAGTCGACCTCTATGTGTGACCTGCAATGAGAGCCCATCCCACTAACTATAGGTCTTAGCAATACTTCAACAGTAATACTACTAATACTAATACTAATACTAATACTAATACTACTAACACTTCACACAACACAGCCATGTGTAGCAGCCCCTCATGGATCTGCCAGCAGCAGCATTGTACTCATGTTTGGTGTTGTGTCACTGTCTTCTTTTGTACAGTTCAGTGTCAGTGAATGTCATTGTCTTCTCATCGCCTTTTAGCATGTTTTTGTACTTTCAACTGGCCCATCTAGGGACAAGTGCTGCAAATGTGTTTTGTATCTGTCCCTATCAAATAAACCAAATAAATAAATGAACAAAAAAACATGTAGCTACAATAACTTTAAATACGGATACCTGAGTAGTAACACCTTAAAATTGCATAACCAACATAAACAATGCCACACTTTGGCTCCGACATCACGACTTGCTCGGCAGTTGCAGCAGGAACGGCAACATTTGCAAAATGGCTGTGAAGCAATTTAACTGTCGCAACACCTTCAAAAAAGGTGTTACACTTAACTCAATTGAACCCAAGAACTTCTGGCTTAGCGGATGCAGAACAGCACCCGTTGGCTCCTCTACAGATATATTTTTGCAAAAAGACAGAAAGTGAAAGATCATAAAATTGGCTCAATTTGCTTCTATCATTAGCGGAATAGCTCTTTATACTGGGACGCAGTGACCGAGACCTTGTCGTTGGGATGAGTTACCGTTCCGTCTTCCCAGCTGTTCACTTGTTTCTGACGCATGGGGGGGACCAGGATGGATGAACCTGTTGACCTTGAGCTCCTATCAGCATTTTCAACCCCCTTCCGCCCCCCCACCCCCTTCCTCCCAGATCGGCCCGTGTCTCGGTCCGAGCGCACCTCATGTCATCCATCAGCGCCCAGGGCTACACTGACAGTCCACAATTACATGCACAGCCCCTTCCATTGCACAGATACCGCAGCACGGCACGCAGTGGACAGCGGTACAGTATATATACATGTGTGTACTTTACAGTGAGTCCTAGGATGATAGATGGGCTATATGGGAAGCTCTTGGGTACATTTGGCTATGGGCGCAGGTCTCCGTTTTCCTTATGCATTCACCATTGGGCTATTGTAGGGTTCCATTACGATAAAGGAAGCCTGCGGCAGAGTATGCCATAAACACAAGAGAGGCCATTTGTCTTCTCGGTGTCTCTTTGTGCACTTTATGGTCATTATGTCCACAGCAAATTGAGTTGGATGTGGATATGTGCATATAGCTCCATGATGATGACGCAGAGCAACATGCCTCTTTTTTTTTGTCTTTGGTGTTTCGGCCGTGGGGGCGCTCTATACATTTCAGAGTAAAGTACTGCTGTAAAGTCTATGAATCTTAAGCTGATCTTTGATAATAAAACTTCTGAAATAAAGCCGTCGGTAGTCAACGGCGTGCCACTGCACATCAAGACAATCAGGGGCTTTCCCTCTGAGTCTGTATGCACTGGCTTTTACAAATCAACAACATAGACCACCTGCAGTCACACTAGCCTTCGTCGACAATCCTCTTGTGGTCCTGCATTTTTGATATCAGCCGAATCTTAAATCCCAGCATGCATTTGTGAATATCATCAGTTTTCCCCAGTGAGAATGTAAGCAGGTGTAGCTCACTCATTGGGAAGTTTTATACCATTTTGATCCATGAAGCCCATGGGAAATCTGCAAATAGTCGGCTTTCACCCATCATTCAAAGGCTATTGTGGAACAGACAACTGTTCTGTCCCCCAAATGTGGCCGAGAAAGGCTTCAGCATTTACAACAGCGAATGCTTTTTCCTAAAATAATGTACTTTCTTTTTTTTTTTTTACAGGAGACCGCAGAGCTAATCACTACTTTGTTCTTTTACCATAGACCCTGAGGCACATTTATAAGTGGTAGAAAAATTCAATTTTATAGCATTACATTTCCTAATCTTAGTTCAACAAAAAAAAAAATATATATATATATATATATATATATATATATAGAGAGGCTTTGCTCATTCGCAAATCTCCTATACACTTCGCTCCCATTAATGAACAGTGGCTGGACATGTTCTAATTCAATATCATGCTATATTATTGTCACATGAAATAGCTTTTATGTGCCACTGAATATTTAATAATAAATTATGGATGTTGTAAATTCTCCTCTGCAGTTTGCTCCACTTTTTTATTCCTTCAAAACATTTGCAAAACTATGTCAAGGCCATGCAAGTTTGTCTCAACATCAGATATGCACAGCTAATTATATCTGGGAGAAGAGCTGTTGCCTTTTTTACTGCAATGAAGAAATTAATTTGGCTGGGAAAGCTATTTAGGTTGTGGTTGTTGAAGTTATTTTGTGTTTGCAGGTTGACGTACCGGACGGGCCAGGACACGGCAAACTGTGACACCTGCCGGAACAGCGCGTGCATCATCTACAGGTTTGTTATGTGGGGATGGAGGTGACAGACGTCTTGCTGTGAAAGAAAATTATGTGCCATGTATGTGCCATGTAAGGCAAGGCATGTTTATTTATACCGCGCATTTCGTACACAAGGCAACTCCATGCGCATTTCAAGTTGTAAAATCCATTGAAAACCTAGTTTATTAAATCACATTGTAAACTAAGAACAAAAAACATTTTTGTATTGAAGGAGAAGCTTGTTTCAACCCAGAAAGTGAGCAATTGTCTGCTAAAGAGAAAAATAAAGCCTTCGGGCCAAAAAACAAACAAATAAAAAACGAATATATTCCCACGTTGCAGGGATAAAACTTAATTTGTTTCCATGAGAATATTCGGGACAAACAGCTGTGGCTTCTGCACACAAACGAATAGCAAAAATGTAAGCCCTGTGTAACTTCATCTACTGCTACATGATCTCTCAAAACACCTCCATGATTCAAAGGCAGCCGTAGTATGTTGTCATCTCTTGTGAGCTGAGCGATGGCTCTGAGGCAGGTGCTAAATCCGCCGCTGTTGTAACCCTGTGCCATTTGTCACTGGCACCCAGACCTCTGCCACCGCTGTTTCAGCTCTCGTCTAAACAAGCCACCGACAGCTGAAATCGAGAAAACTGTAAAGGTGCACCGCAGACATGAAGCAAGGAACAAGGGAAAAGTAATCCACCTATATCCGACAGTAATGACCACCCTTTTGCAACCTGTGCTGCTTGTTGTATTTACTTTTTCTTAATAGATAGTAGAACTGTGCATGTTACGATGTCAAGAAGTGTTTGTGAAAAATAACTTGGAATATTCGCTCCGTAACTAGAATGCGTTTCAACGTGAGCTCCATTGTCCATCCATCCATTTTCTTCCGCTTTATCTGGGGCTGGGTTGTGGAAGCAAAGGTCTAAGCATAGACGGCCAGACTTATCGATTCTCTTCCACGAGGCCTCCACCCAATAGGACATTCCTGGAATACCTCACAAGAGAGGCGACCAGGCGGCATACAAAACAGATACCTGAGCCACCTCAACTGCTCCTTTTGACGTGAAGGAGCAGCGACTCTACTCCGTCCTCCCGGATAACTGAGCTCCTCACCACATCATGAAGGGTGCGCCCAGCCACCCTGCGAAGGAAACTCATTTCGGGCCACTTGTATTCGTGAATCTTGTCCTTTCGGTTATTACACAGATCTCATGACCATCGGTGAAGGTAGGAACATAGCTCGACAGGTAAACTGAGAGCTTTGCCCCCCGACTCAGCTCCCTCTTCACCACAACAGTCCAATACAGCGACCGCATCACTCCCGACACCGCACCGGTCCGTCTATCGATCTCACGCTCCATCATTCCCTCACTCGTGAACAAGACCTCGAGGTACTTGAACTCCTCCACCTGAGGCAAGGACTTCCCACCGACCTGGAGAGGGGAAGCCACCTTTTTCCGGTACACAGCACAATGGCCTCGGATTTGGAGGTGCTGATCCTCATCCCGGCCGCTTCACACTCCGCCCCACAGCAGCTGAAGGTCCTGATTTGTTGAAGCCAACAGAACAGCAACGATGAGATCCTGAGGTTCCCAAACCGGACACCTTCCACTCCCTGGCTGTGCCTAGAAATTCTGTCCATAAAGGTAATGAACAGAACCGGTGACAAAGGGCAGCCCTGGCGGAGACCAACACGCACCGGGAACAGGTCTGACTTACTGCCGGCAATGCGAACCAATGAAGAAAATGTTCTGATATTTTCGTCAACTAAAATTAACTAACTAACTAACTAAAAATGAAAAAAAGAGACTAAAATCATCCAAACTTCCAACTTTCAATCAAGCTTTCGACTGTGTTCTAAATAGTTTAGCTCAAAAGTTTATTTAAAAAGAACAGTGGGTTTATACGTGCAGACGCATGATAGGTATTCGTAGCGCCCAATAAACGGCTATAGACAATCGTAAAGCACACCTCTCCTTACAGGCGGATGCGTGTTCCAACAAAATATCAGTGCGTGCTGCCTTTTTTTTGTGGCAACCTTTTGTTTGGTCGGGTAGTGTATAATATAGACCCAACATCTTCTTCCACTCACCCAAACAAGGATTCGACAATTGAAACTGAGAAAGCTGTAAAAAAATACTCTGCAGACATAAGAGCAAGGAACAATATCTGACCCAAAAGAAATCCATCTATCCTACAGTAATAACTGCACTTTTGCAACCTACAGACTTTAGCGCTTGGATTATTTCCCTTGACACCAAATCTACTGAAAACAGTGTGGGGAAAAAAAGGTTTGCCCCCTCAAAAGCAATAATAAACCCGTGATTTCTAAATGATCATAATTATGCAAGGCCAGTGCTAATGAGATAATAATATGGTGGGATCAAAGTAACACCTCTGCAGCGCAAAAGAAAAGAAAAGGCGTTTAGAAAGCTAGGCAATTTTCACAACTGAACTTTCTTTTGATGTCAGGTTGGGCAATTCTCCCAGTTTTCAAAGAGCGCTCTGTGGTCCAATCCCCATCCTGCATATTGTGTTTTGTCTTTTGAAAAAATCGAACTAAGGCATGTGAGCATATATACATAAATACCTGAATAAACTTTGCTTTAGCAGTCTGGAAAAAATATTGAGTACTTCTTCTGAGTACTTCTCCCAACTCTCTCCAAATACCAGCTGCCTTTTCAGTGTATTGGTCCCCGTTGTCATTTGCCAGACAAATTGATCTGTTTATATTTTGAGGAACAATTCAAGTGAGTGCATTCAGAAAGTGTACTTCTGCGTCTCACAGTCTCACTCACTCTCAACAATGGAAATGCCAGGAACAATGTGCTTCACTCATGCTATTGTTTTTATGCAAAATAATTGAGCATTAAAGGTTCGGCATATTAATCAAGAACAAACTATTTCAGAACACAATATTTACAGAATTCAAACTATGCTTGTATAGCCCAGTATGCAAATAATAGAATAGCAACCAAGCACTTTGTCACGATTTTGTGGGTTTAAAATAATGATTCCCTTGTTATATTCCACCAATCTTATCTCCAAATCCTGCCAACTCTGCATGTCATTTTAAATGCACGCTGCTTAATTAACAAATTCTCAGTGATGACAGGAGTCCCCAGTCTGTTGAGAAAGATGGCGATGCATGCCACAAAACCTTATTAAGTGTAGAATTGTAACTATCGCTTGATCCGTTTGGTAAAAATCTGTTTGTTTCAGCTCGTCTCACTGTTTTTAGCAGTTACTTTTGGCTTGTTTAACCAGTCGCAGTGCTATCTGACTCTGCCATGGTACTCAACCAAGATATCTTCACAATAATTTTGTACTTTAGTATTCAGTACCACAACTTAATATCAACAAGTGCTTTCACTTTACTGCCATTCACGTCGGGTTAGAATTAGAGCCACTTAACATTTTCTAAAAGGGTGCTCTCGATTTCAATTCACTGA
This sequence comes from Gobius niger, assembly GCF_951799975.1. NCBI lineage: Eukaryota > Metazoa > Chordata > Actinopteri > Gobiiformes > Gobiidae > Gobius > Gobius niger. Next base: position 16,697,592 of record NC_136858.1, read on the forward strand.
AAAACTGTCCATGATAATATTGCGAGAAAAGGTGATATAACTCATAATGCTAAAAATGTAAGCTCTTAAAGTCATTAAACATGAAACACGAGTAGAGAAAAGAGAAGCTATCCCAAGTAGAACGAGTAGAGGTACAGTACTATTCCCTGTTATTGTTCTCATGAAATACATTGCAAGTAGAAGTACTATTCCTATGGGTAACCACAAAATACAAAGGAGAAGCCGGGCGAACACTTAACAAGCCGGCTACTTTGGGAAAAGTTGCAGTCTTTCGCCTGTTCAATCTACTTTTCCTGTAGCCGTTAGCATTAGCCATCAAACATGGCAATGTATGAAAGACCCAGATGTTTTCAGCTGTTGTTAACCCATCGACCACATTTAGGTGAGGTTGAAGCCTTATTGGTAATCATTTATGGATGTACAGACCTTTCTAGTGGGGTCACTAAACACCATCTTATGTTATGTCAATAATAAAGAAACCACAAAAATGATATAAATGCCATGAAACGGACATAATATGATATTATCATATCTCTCTCAATTCAAACAGGTCTGTGAAGCCGTTGGCTAACAGACGTACGCATTTGTAGGAACCGGCTCAGATAGCTCAAGGCACTTCTATGATTTCTTTGGGGGTAACCTATTACTTACAGTATTTTTTATTTAATCAACATAAAAACACAAGATACACTTACAATTAGTGCACCAACCCAAAACCCTCCCTCCACCCCATTCACACTCATTCACACTCATTCACACTCATTCACACTCATTCACTCAAAAGGGTTGTTTCCTTCCATATTAATATTCTGGTTCCTACAATATACATCAATGCAGTCGTACAGTCTTTAAAAAGTGTAAATACATGTACGGGCCTGACTGTGTCCTTATAAGACTCCTGGCACTCTTCAGTAAACACCACCTCTGCTACTGCCCCAAGGATGTGGATTAAGACACACACATCAACTTCTCTGCCCTAACCATGCTCACAATCGGTTTGGGACCAGCCTTATAGCTTTGCACTTGTTTAGGTAAGGAGTTCTTTATTGTTGGGGAAATGTGTCCTCTGCCTTTATTGCCAGCACGGTTTAAGCTGCAGGCGTTACTGTGCATGTTTAAGGATATGACACTGAGCAAAATAACACACACACAAACATACAATCTTAAAGCAGTTGAGTACTGGCCATTAATGTGAAACACTATTGGGGATAATCCGCATATTTGACTTTCTTCTCAGTTAATTGGACTGATAAACCAAAAGAAAAAAGTCACTATTACAATGAGGTGAAATGCGACCAGTGTTGTGCTCAGAGGACTTTGGGTAAATTGCTCATTTGCAGACCAAATCCCTGGTTAGGTCTAAATCGAATAAACAGTGTGCATGAGAACAGTCCCCACAGCCAGCCCTATGATGAAAGATTCAGGCTCCTTTTGTCTATGCGGCAGTAATGACCTTGCAGGACTTTCAGCGTGACACTTTGACAATCCATGCATGTGTAATGATATGAAAAGAAGAGCAAATGTCCAGCACCAATGCACAGATGGCATTCAAGTCAACATATACTTTATTTAAGAAAACCCAAATTGATACAGTATTGCAGTATAGACAGTAGCACAGCGGATTAGATCTGGAAAGGCTCCAATTTAAATAACTAGCACAGCTCATTTAGCCAATTGCAAGTCTCAAAACGTAGCTTAATGTCAATTTTTCCATCATCCATGTCTTAGTATTAGTATTGTATAAAATGCTTGTTGTTGTCATCTAATGTAAACCACGCCCTTTCACGACAATACTGCCACACGATTGGTTCAGTCCGCCAGCATCATCGCTTTTGGCAAAACTAAAACTCGTAGAACCCTGCATGAGTAGTTACTAAAGGACATGTGTTTGCCTGTTTTTATTAGCATTTTCCACAGCATCCTATTTTTAATTTATACCACGCGATGCAATTTGTGCACTATTAGCTCCGAAGCGACGTGGCCTAATTTAAAGCTCCAGTCTGGCAGCTCCTATAGCCTACACCGTATGGTCAATAAATTGTGGACCGTAGCAGCTGCAGACTCCAGGTAGTCAATCTCTGGGTTTTAGCCTGGCTCCATCTCTCCACCCACCCCCTGGTCCGGCTCAGCTTTGTGCCATACATCACCCCAACAAATAGGGCATACGTATACACGGCAGGGTAGGGGAGACATAGCCTGAATGCATAGAAGATTAATCAGCAGGGTAATCCTATAGAACTGTGCTTTATGTAGCCTGAGGATGTGCGCACAGCCGTTTAGAGAGTGATGCATGTAGAGAAGTTAAAGTGATAATAACAGGATTTTTGAAGCAGTCTATGTGGTCTATGCGTTTCAGTCAAATGTCCCCTGCGTTTGACACATCCTTATACAGCTGGGGGCAGCCTGAGGGATAAAGAGGAAATTGAAAGACAATCTTTGAGTTTGAAGGACATATCTCTCGACTTACGGAACAGTATTTCTCTGTATGGCATCAGAATCAAGTCCAGAGGATAGCGCGTGCACATGAAAAGGCATACTTAAGAGCCAGATATTTGGTATTTCTGTTTGTACTTTAAGCAAGATTTACCAGAGCTATCTTGCCAAATGACTACGGGCCTACCACAGAGCGTAGCGAGGGAATCTTCGAAAGTTTTTGTGTGTTCGGATCAAAGCGTCGCCGCCGCCTCTCCTTATCATGCTGCGCAGAGTTCCAAGCAAAATCTCAAGCACAGTAATCACAATAGGTCGGCTCTATCCACTGTGGGGCCCAAACAATGTCTTTGAAAAGCATTTAAGTCCAATATGATAAGTCGCTAGGACGTAATTAGCCCTTGTGTCCCAAGCTGCGTTGCTTTGGTTGTTTTGCCGAGCGATTGTCAAGATCCCCTTTTTCTGTTTGTCTCGCTAATGAGATTGGGGTTATCTTTGCTGCAATTTTTGCAAGAAATGGAGCCATTGCGAACCCGGAGACGAGTTTTCTGTCTAAAGAAATGTCAGAGGAGGTTTTCGTGCATCTGATTTACAGAGGAAACTTCAACTGTTACCTGTCAACGCTGTGGAGTAACTGTCTCTGTGATTTAATCTCCCGCACTCCCGATTATGTTCCACAAGCGTGCACCGGAGCTACTTCGCTTGTCAACGAGTGGGTTTCAACTGTGAATAGACTGTAAATTATGAAAGGAAAATGCAAATGACAGAACTAGACAATGCATTACGGCTATTGCTGTATAAGAACACCTACCCTATACACATTGATTGCAGTATTTTCTTTGCTCCAGGAAGTGTGGTTTCTGAGAGTCTGTGACGGCTGAAAACGTAGTCCTCCATGTCTATTTAGAACTGAACTTTCACATAGGCTCCTTCCTATGTCTTTTAAAGGAACAGGCCACCGTTTTTCCATACTGATATGTGTTCTGGCCTGAACTTAGACGAGTTGATACGTACCTGTCTGGTCTTTGTGCGTGCCCTCAGTCACGCAAAACGGCCTCTCACAGCATATTCCTATATCTCCAAACGGGGGTGAAGTTGGAAGCTACCACGCTCTTCCACAGGCACGCACAAAGACCGGACAGGTACGTATAAACTCGTCTAAGCTCAGGTAAGGACATATCTCAGTATGGAAAAACGGTGGCCTGTTCCTTTCAACCACTGTGGTTATTTATCCAGCAGGAGCTTGTCCCTGTCATCCAAAGAGCAACCCGTCTTGTTCGTGTGCAGATACACCGTAGAGTCCCGGCCAGAAGTTGTTACATGGCAATTTTGATAGAGGCGCTTCTCAAATGGCTGTGGTGTTTTCTGCTTTCCTATCCTTGGAGCGTGCTTCGGGTAGCGCAGGCAGTTAGAGGGTTTCGGGGATGTACTGATGGCATGTTTAGATGTTTATGTACATTTTTTCATAGAATACATTTGTTTCTGTGATTTGCCTGTTTCAGTTAGGATTGTTAGGAGATGTGTATCCTGTAATAAACCATCTGTTAAATGAAAACTGAGAAGCATTTACGCATAATGGATGTGACTGAATTTTCTGACATCAGAATTGTTAGGACCAGCCTTAGAAACTATTAAAACAGATGGTATGGCACATTCCTTTCAATAATACAGAGTAAGAATAATAACGGAAGTACTTCAACAGAATTGTATATGTCGGAAAATCCCCAGGAGAAGAAACATCTTTACTCTGAAACGTGGAAGGATCGGGAAGGCAGGTTTTCACAATCTAATGACAAGAAAGTCAGCACTCACAGCAGTAACCTCATCCCACCCAGGAGCAGCAATCATCTTGCAGCGCTCAGCTCACCATGACCGCAGACAGGCAAAGGCAAAGGCCGGGCCGAGCAACACCTCCTCACTCTCTACATAACTAAACACATGATTAATCTGCCTTTCAGCCTTTCATCTCCAGACGTGTCCCTCTGTTTGTGTGCGCCGATGATCTTAGATAAAGGGCTGCTGTTTGCTCAAGCACCTGCTCCCCAGAGTCGCCTATAGTAGACTGCTGCCGGCTTCCTGCTCAGGAGTTGCTCCATGCTATCTGGTAATTGCACTGATCCGCCAAGTGATTAATTGCTTAATAATTGCAGTGGTGCGTGGCTTTGCATTGGCTTGGCTCTTGGTGCCTTTCAGAGTAAAGTTAAGTATGCAGAAGACAAGTTTGTTAAAGCAAAAGTACATGATAGTAATAGGGATAATTTTCTGCTGGAGAAAAGTGTTTCACAACCTAGCATACAATGTGTTTGTCAGGTCATCTCAATGTTTTTATCAAATTCAAAGATGGAAGCAAGAAAAAGCAATCTTAAAGGAGACATATGCAAAATGTAAGCCTTGATATAAAGTTGTACTTTGAGTAGTGCAGTGTTTTTCTTCATTTCCACTTGAACACAGAGTCATTCTCAGCATATCTTGTTTAATTTGAGAAACACCCAAGGCCGATGGTTTTTAGTTTGACCTGTGAGAGCCTATAATGCTTAAGCAAGAACACAAGACAGCGTGATGTAAACGAGAAAATGAATGAGAGGCTGCGATAGTATTAAATCACGCCTGAGATAATTCAACATTGGATCGGTTCTGAGCCATTCTGTGCCCAAAGCTGAAGACAGTGTGCACGGTTGATTAAAACCATGGGTAGTGTCCCTTTAAGTCTTTATGATTCAGAAGAAAATGCAATGTCATGACATATAGTGCATTCACTTAGGAGGAAGATTTCTTTTTAAAGACTTTAGGTAAGTCGGGACTATATTTAAACCATGATCTGTCAAGTATTCAGAAACTGCAGCCTAAATTATGATGTCTATATTTCCCCATACTCAGGCATGCCAGCATATTTTACACTATATCTAATGATTCATTGAAAGTCTTGGCCTGCCAAACTCTGCAGTTCTCCATCCCTTGGGGTTTTAATAGAGCTCTGTTCAGAACCGACACTTATCTTAAGGCTGAGGACAGTTCTTTAGATTCATTATGTCAGTTTGAGTATAGCATATCTTTCAGCACACTAATTACACTGGCTGTCACTGTTGGCCTATTAGCCGTGCCTTTGTACCTGGATGTCTGCTTGACAGACAGAAGTAACTGGGGTGTTTGACCTTCATGTGTTAGATGTCAGCTTACTTTGGCAGCGTCTGTGCTCCCAAATAGCTGTAATCCTTAAGACGTGATTTCTCAAGATGAACTGTGAACTACCCTTTTCAATAATAGACTTTCTAAGTAATTTGAGGAACATTTAAAAAACAATGAGATACTAAAGATAGGAGGGAAGGGAGGACGATTCAAAATGCCCTTAAATTGGATCATGGGCAGCCCAGAGGTATGGGAGAGATGACTTTCCAGGAATTGGCAACAGCTGGTACTTCCAAGTATTTAGTGGATGATTTATACAGCTTGGCACCAATTCAAAATAACTTAACATACCTTTCTGGCGTAAAAAGATGGCAGACATAAGTGCAACACTTAATGTTCTCTTTAATTTATAGTTTCAAGTAATCTATTCTTCCTTGTTTTTATTCTAAATGCATACGAGCTGTTAATGTCATTTTATGTGACAAATTGTATCGGTCCAAAGCTTGATCCTTGGGGAACACCTCTTATTATTATGTTATTATGTATACCGGATTTCTATTGACATTATAACTGAAAGCTAATCATAATATGTTTGTTTCATCCTTCATATATTATTCTTCAGAATTTTTACAGTTTCATTATTTATGTCTATTTATGATATTATTTGTGTCATTTTATTTATTTTTTATCTGCATTAGCAATTTGACATTTCTGACGCATCTCATCAAATGTATTCCTTTGACTTTCCACTGAGATAAAGCAATTTCACGAAGCACTGGGTTTGAACGTTTGGGGTTAATACTGAAGTATATTGCCATTTAAAATGTTTTCTAATTTGATGCCAAATTTTACCAGTATGAGAGACTAGACTTTTGACTTTGGGAGTAGTAGTCTTCAAAGAAGAATAAATCAAGGCTTGTGACTGGGTACTATGACAACTCTGATTCTCAACCCAGTAAGCTCCCTTTGCGTTACACCAGAAAGACAAAGATCAAATATTACATGACCAGCAGTGTTGAGCAAGTTACTTTAAAACTGTAATATATTCTGTAATAGTAATTACAGCTATAAAAATGTAGCATGTTTGTAAACCGAAAATAGCAATAATGCCACTGAGCAAAACAGCAGTCAATGATTTCCTTTTCCTTTGCTTTCCCCCATTCTCTCTGCTTTGTTTTGACGACATTAGCCACATGCAAGTGCACGTCTTATACACCACTGTCTGTTATTTGGGGGAAGTTTGGCTGTTTTCGTTCATACCTTTGAATGCACTTGAAACTTGAGTTACTTCAATTGTAATGACTAATACACTCCGGTATTTTGTGTAAGTAATATGTTATATACCTTAGTTACTGAAAAAAGCATGACCAGTAATAGAATCTGAAGCAAGGCAATTCCATTCCACCAAGTTCTTTTGGTCTTTGTAAAAAAAAAAAAAGCTTTCTTGATCTTTGGAGTCTTTTTGTTCCAAATTCATTGGAAAAATAAACTGTCCAGTTTTGTAAACCCACCCAAAAAAGCTTTAGTAATGAAAAAAAGTATGCTTCTTTTTTTTTTTTTTGGTACAATATTCATTCTTACTATGATAATTCTTCCCATTAGAGAAACTGGAAGGTTTTGTCTGTTTTGTTTACATTGTCAAAAAAATGATGTCCAGAAAATTCTTAGTTAATGCCTAGATACTTAAATTCAGTTGTTATAGTAAATGTATAGGAGCTAAATATGGTAGATTGCTGGGCTGGACGGTTGATCCCAAAGACACTAATGTTAATGTTGGTTGGAATAGCAATATGACTACATGGTGCATTTTTTGAGTCTATTTCCAATACATCAGGCACAGGCATTTTTCTCTATTCTCTCTACCATTACATGTGGCCAATCATCCGGTGACACTATACTACCATTATAATGTTGTCTCTGACTATGCTGAAGCAGACGTCATTCGGTGCTATATTTGTAAAAAACCTGGAAATATCTTTAGTCACAGGGTGTCATTTTGGCAGATGTAAAGCGGATGATTTATGCTCTCAATTTTCACTCTGCCGCATTGAAAACAAATTGCATACTCAAGGAATAAATACATTAGTGGGGCACTGCAAATCAATAGCAACAAAGTGAAAAGAGATGATGTATAATATTGCCTTTATCCCCTGCTTGCAAGCCTGTTGTTAATCAGGGTCGGCTTGGCCTCTGTGGGTTTATTTAGATGGGATTATAGGCCCATTTCAGCGAGCTCGGCCAGACTGGATAAGTCGTAAAAAAAAATTTAAAAAAAGAGTTTGACTGTGACACTGACCGGCATTGGATTACAGCGGTTGAACGTGGATGTCAGGAGCAGCCCACATCCAGACACTTTTTAATATGAATATAATCTATGCTGGGAAAAGCCCTTTGACTGCATGCATAAGAAATACCAAGGTGATGCAAAGGGACTCTATTACTGGGAGGGAGTCTCTGAAAAGTGTATGTGCAGAAGGTGATAAGTGCTGCCAGGGCGTCTGACTGTGTCTGTCAGCTGATTTGAGCTGCCTGCCTCCAACCTGGTCCTATAAGGACTGCAATGAGTAAAGGAGAAGTATAAGCCAAGTCAATGAATCTGGTCTTAAGGCTAGTTGTGGAATTTGTTATTTTTAATTCTGCAGTGCCATACATTAATTCACAATATGGTGACATTATAATCTAAAAGGACTGAGTTACAATATCATATTTTCCGATCTAGAACGGTGAGCTCCTGGGTCCATAATGCATTGCTGTTGCAGAATTGCAATACCATCAGATTTAGGAATCTAGCACTAAAGTTTTCCCCAGATTGTTTTTTAAGTACAATAACATTGGAGAAGCTTGATGAAAACAACTCTTTTGGTCCACTTTTTGCACCATATGTTCCAATTTAATGCTGCAACTTTGTCCTCTCCGGACAGTTTTTAACCACTCAAAATGTTAAAGAATGTTTTTAATCAGTATGTAGTCTTGAGGGTTTATTTATTTCTTTAACTGATGCCCATATGAGTAACGGTTTTGCAAATGTTCTGTCTGAATCCAAATGATTGTGATAGTCCAAACCAGTGGTAGATTTATTTATGATCATGTTTCTTCCTCCTGATATTACAAACAAATTAATTTAATTAATTCAAATTAATTCTTGTTGCAGTGTCGAACTGGACTTCAAACTGCAGGAGGACAAGCTCCAGCCCCTGATGAAGAGACTGTGCCCCATGGACAGCCAGCAGTGTCCTGCTCTGCCTTATTCCAATGAAGTGTTCACCTCCACCCCAAAAAGGAAGTCCAAGTCCGAGTCCAAGAAACATGCACGCTGGAAACTCTGGTTTCTTTGAAGACTTTAAAGCTGTGAAAACTACATTTTACTGGGCTCATAATGGACTTTGTTCACGGGATAAATGAAAAGATAGGATTAAAACCTACTGGACAGGAGGTTGTGGAACTAAAGGAATATGTTTTCTTTTTTGGGACTGGAGAGAACGGCCAAACATCAAGTTCATCAGGTGAGCTATTGCATTTATATACTGCTCAAGCATAACAAGTCAGTCACAACATCAGTAACAATGTAACTGTACCTGAGTACATTTTAAGGACCTATATTTGACTTAGGTAGTAGTATTTTTGTTGAGAACAAATTACTTTTTCTCCACTACCTTTGAAAGATAAATATACTTTCTATTGCATTACATTTCTATAAAAGCTCCAAAGTAAAACAGTGTAAAGTTGAGTGTTTTGGAGTCTTTAAAGCCATGGAATGTACACTCCACAACAGTAGGGGGCACCGTGTAAATATACTGTCAATGCCACTGACTCACGACTGGGAAGAAAGTTTGTCGCAGTCGTGCAGTGTTACTGTACAACCTTCATGTTTTTGAAGTCACAAAGTTATTATCCACAACCCTTATTTAGCAGCAAGTTTAAGCCAGTTTAAAGTTAAGGTTTGTCTTAGTTTAGTATGTTTCAGAGACTTTCATAATTGCCAACTCAAGATAACGACGTCAGGTGTCTCTGAATGTTATAACTTGATCTGCAGCTCCGGTGGGGTGTTCCCAGTCAGCTGTCAGAATCTATTGAAAGTGATTCAAGGAAGACGAGAGTGGTGACGCACAGAAGAGAATCCAGCGTGATCCGATCCAATAGCGAAATGCTGCCGTCACTTTGTTCATGTTGAAACATTTTACTTCAGTCAAAGGCACTGCAGATTTATATGCTTTTCGATACATTCCGGTGCACCTCCCCTCATGTTTAAGATGACTGCCGCTTTCCCTGTGCAATATACTGACAGTCTTCTTTCCCCCCTTTAGAACATATTGCTTGGCAACAAGAAGAGGCGCCATGCGGAGGTCCCCCCTTTTTTTTATGAGCAAAGCTATAATCTTTGAATGGACATCAGCTCCTACTCCGGCAAAGCACAAACAATTGAAGACTGAAAGGAACAGGCATGAAAGACATACAGTACATGACAATATGCCAGAGCTCTTTGTCACCTTCCTCCTCTTCCTGCCCTTTTATCTGTTCCCATCATCTGGTCTGTCTGACTCACCGCGGCTCGCATTAACACACCCCTCAGTCTGCTTTTTAACATTCTTGGTTAAAGCTTGTCGTGCCCACCAGCTAACAGAATATTCCCCGAGTCATCCTTTCTCAACAACAACAAAAAAAAAGCGAATATTTTTGAAATGCTTTGCAACTTAATGTAATGAAATGAAGTCTATAAAAACACAACGGTTTATTGACTGAATTTTGATTGAAAAAAAAAAAAAAAAGTACTGTTTTTGAACAAAGAGTATTTTCTACGACGACTTCTGAGCTGTTGTTTTTCCTCACAATGCAAAGTAAAAAAGGCTATTTTGACATTTCTACTCCTTATGATACGTATAACCTGCCTGTCATGTTACAGCAAAAGCTCCTATATTTTTTGAACAAGTATCCTCCATGTAGCTCCGAAATCACTCTTGCAAGAAAAACTGTATTTGTATAACTGACTCATTTCAAAAATGCCATCTTATAAAGTGTAATATCTCTATATATTATGATTATTTTTCTTCTTCAATTGAATGCACTGACCCTGTGAGTGCAGAAGGGCTATTCACAGTGCAAATGGGACTTACAGTGTGCGGTTTTACAACAGCAGACACCAGCTGCGGTCAAAGTTCAACATGTAGCAATGACACTGAACTTGTTCAAAAAGCAGGTTTCCAAAAAAACATCAACAAAAAAAGCAGAAGAAAAAAAAAAATAGGCGCAGACACTGTGTAGTTTCTTGTTATAATTGTTTAGAAGTGTTAGGAGAATGTACTGTATTCAATTGTTTCCGCCATTCTAAAAAAGAAAAGAAAAAAAAAAAATCAACATGACCACAATTCCCCCATGCAAGGATATGTACTGCGATAAAGTGCAATTTAGTTACGACGATGTGCAATATTATGCATTTTTCTACTGTTTATAAATCACTATTAAACCTTTTCAACTAAATACATTCCAGTGTTTGTGTACGTGAATGATAACACGACGTCAGACAGCTGGGAAATTGCGCAAGAGGAATGAAAACAGAACATCTGCGAGGCTCGGATCAGATGTTACACGAAGCATTACGCAAATTTAATGGACGAATCACTGCTATGCATTTTTGCAAAGTCATTTTAGCAAACTGACATGAGTAATCAATGAGTTAGAAAACATTACCCTGTCTCATCATTTCATTAATGTCTAAAAACTAAACTGAAGATGTTACAAGATTGACGTTTCTTTATTTTCATTATATATTTTGGTATCGCTTCAGATTAAGGTGTTCTCATTAAGTATTAATAAGCATTAGTAATCAGTGAATACGTGTATTATTAATGGCCTATTAATGTGTTAACAGATAAAAGTATATTAAGCAGTGTGTTAATACTTTACAAGCATATTATTATTAATACTTCTTAATACCTTCTTAATACTTTATGAGCACACCTTAATACAAAGCGTCACCATGTTTTTTTAGGTAAGTGACTCCTTTCACTGGTCTACTCATCTATAAAATGTGTTTTTTTATGCCTTGTTAAGATCCATACACTGCTTGATAGAGGCTTACAAAGTCAGTTAAAGGTGAATAATGATTGGCTGCATCTTTTGGTTCAGTGTTGCTGCCTGATAATGTTTGTAATTGCACAATTGATCCCGAATGATCAAGTTCAGCTTCAGCAGATTTTCTGAACTACTCTGTAAGTCCAGGAGTATTGTAGGCCAGCGACAGGCACCATTCTACAAAATATGCAAGAGCTATAATGGTATCTGCTTGGTCAATGCCTTGTGAGAGGTGTTTCCTGCTCAAACACTGGGATTGCTTTGTCAAGATGAGTCCACGTTACAGGGCGCCCAATGTAAGATATGGCAGAGCAGCGCATGAGGGACTTTTTAACCTCTTCCCACCCGTCTTAACGGGTGCATTTTCTCCGATTCAGTTTTAGCCAAATCTAAAAGCTTCTGGACTAGAGCTTGCCGCCTATAGGCTAATACCTACAGAATGGATCTAAGATTTTTCCTTGCATTTTTGCGACTTTCTTAATTGTACTTTTGGTGCTTTTTTGTACTGTTTTAGACGCTTTTTGATGCTTTTTATTGCTGCGTTTTCATCCAAGTCGAACTGGAGAAAATGTGCTTGGTTCAGGTGGGGGTTAAGAGGTTGAGTTCAATGAAACTTATACTGTACTTCCACAATCAAATGTTTTAGCATGCACCATTTCAAGTGTGTATAATTAGCAGGACAATATTCAGTAGTCAAAGCTAATAGGAGATACTGAACATATGCGTCTATAACCCCTCAACAGCTTCACAGGAAAAATTATTTGATTAAGAGGGGGGAAGTCAACACACTCATTAATAATAATAATAATAATAATAATAATAATAATAATAATAATAATAATAATAATAATAATAATAATAATAATAATAATAATAATAATAATAAATGCTTTTATTAATAGATTATAGGTTTTAGATTGATTATTTGATGTGTGTTCTTAGCTCTTTTAAGCTAAATTATGAATTAGTGCACAGAAAGTGATGCATGGGCAGATTAGACGGAAACTCAAACTTTGCTTTATTTTTCTAGTTCTAATAAAAGTAAACAAATCTAAAGTATAAATAAAAATGACTAATTGATACTCTGAAGTTGTTTTCCCTAATGCACATACTGTATTTGTCGCGTCAGTAGTTCTGCCAGCACGTACACGCAGACTTCACTGCAGCAGAACGTAGCTTGTACACTGCTGCATACACGATCTGTCAAACAAGGCACATTTTGCCTCTTGCTTTAGCGGAGCGGACTTGGCAGAGCACCCCAGCGTCTCTTCTCTATAATGTGATTAGTCGTGAGTAGCAAGAAGAGACACCACCCCTGAAGACCTCTACTCCATCACATTGACTGACCTGGTCCTCCATCCCACCCTCCGGTCCACAGCACCACCAGAATGTGTTTTTTTTTTCATCCAAAGCAAGATGGTAACGTTTACAATATTAATTTTTGTTGCCATTTTATTTATAGTATTGTTCAAAGTTTACAGATTGAATATATAATAGAAAATACATATGTTTTAATAAATACATGCCTTAACAGAGAGATATGGTTTGCTAGTGTGGCAAACTGCTCTGTTCTAGTTTAACAACCACTGCTTGTCATTCTGATCATGTCTCTGCAACTCTGAGAAGGCTCTTTTTGTCTCCCATCTTAAAAAAATTCAACTTTTTTGTCCAAATAGTTAAAACCGCATCTAAGGAAAGATTATTATTATTATTGTTGTTATGTTTTATATTCAAAGCAACATGGAGGTATTCACACTTATCGATCTGGAGGCATTTCAAGCCAGACTTTGTAGACTTCGGTTATTGTTTTTCATTTCTGACAATAAGACGCTTTCAGTTGTCAAATAATAATAAAAAAAAGTTAGTTACTGTACGTGATGAAGTAATAATAATCGAATTACCGTAGTATAATTGTATTACAGTACTGCGAAACGTAAGGTGTAATCAGTTGTGAATAGTTTGTGTAATCCATTTCTCGCCAACGCTGCTCAACACGCTTCCTTTGCTTTAATAGAACTAAACACGAGAATAGTAACAGTGGCTTTATAAACAGCATACTTAAATACATCTGGGCATTGTTAAGCCCCGCCCACTCCACTTGCAGCAGTGGCTCTGGTGCCAGCCCACATCAGCTCAGCTCTCATTGGCAAATAGCCTCCAGAGAGTTCACTCTAAGCTGCTTATCCGTGTTAACATTGTGGCTTTTACTTAACCACAATCAGTGTATGTTTCTAAAGTTGTGCTGTCCTTGTTCTGTTAGCATAAGTATAGCATCATTCTCTCACTAAAACACTCTTTGATCAAACAAAACAGGAATGTCCATGATGACAGTGATTACAAATGCTACATTTATTTATTGGTTATGTTGACTCAATAAGTTAGTGTTCACATACAAGTATAAAGACAGTGACTTTCTGACATTTTCACAGCTGTCACATAAAGTATAACAGACATGTTGGTGAGTAGAGCAGTTCACTCCTGCAGCACATTCACCTGCGATTTTATGTAACCTGCGTTTTTATGTAACTTTCTGTAGCTATAGAAATAAAGTCAAGTGAGGTAGCATTTCCAAATTCAACTCAAGTTAGGGGAGATCACAGATGACCATGAACATTGATTTTATGCTTTTAACTTGGTAGCGATTTGGCTTGAAATGTAAAGTGCATTATAAATAAAATGTATTATTATCATTATTATAATTAATGGAGAAAAATCATCAAAAAGCAACAGAGAGCTTCCTAAAATACTTAACAGTGGGGCTCCGTAATCAGTGCTTTTCGTGTGTTATTCCGAACAGTCTTGAGGAAACCCATAATGTTGGATCCGCCTGCCCCCCGGGAGTCCAGCGCCATGCCCACTCCCCCCAGCGGGCAGCCGCTGAGCCGTGCACGGTGAGCTGGCACCAGGATATACTTGGCCACAGCATTAATGTGATAATTGCGCAAGTCTAGCAGTGCAGTTATGCAGGAATTGTAGCTGCGGCAGAGGTCAGGGTTGGAGCACGACATGATGAAGTCTCGCAGACTGCCTGATAGAGAGTGTATTAACCGTTGGTGAGGGGCAGGCATGTATTCCCTCATGCGTGCCAAGAAGGCCGCTAGACAGAAACAGACAAGACAGAGCAAAATCAACGACAGTTCATCCCAAAACGTCAAAATAATACGCAGAGGGAGCTGCCAGTGAGGATCAAGGGTCATCATAACAGCACATTACCTGTCTCATCATAATGCCGGACGCAGAGCAGAGCATCAAAACACTGAATAGAGGAGCTTTGGCCAGCACTTCCACCAGATAATAAAACTGGCTCGTCGCTGATGTCTTCATACACAAGTCCATTAGGAAGCATGGGGTTGTCTCGCCACCTGGAAATACCATTCTTTGAATGTGAAATTATTGTAAATACTACCCACTGATTAATTAGGTGGAGTCAGTTAAAATTGTGTTTTTGATCTCTTATCTATGGGATTATTGCTTAAATAAAATGTTGGAAAATAAATGTTGGAAAATACAGTCTTACAACAAGCAGCCTTCATTCTGAACAACTGAAAACTCAGCAAATAGGAAAGAATTCAGAACTCATGTGCTTTTTGTGTTGTTGACCCTTTTGCTTATGTGTGTGTTTCCTCGTGTGTGCACGTGCTGCCATAGCATCACGTCGTGTAAGTGCGGAAAAGAGCTATTGAACTTATTCCAACTTACTTTGATCGTTTCTTTCTCATTAATGTCATTCAGTATGAAGTAACTGCACGCTCAATAACCCCAAATGAAAGAATACACCTTATATCTTCATATAAGGTTATCAAAATCACAAAAAGGGTTGTATATTAAGATAAAATAATTAATTTTGCTTGGACAGCAGGTTGTAATGATTATAAAGCTCACCCTGAGAGGAAGATCCTCAGCGTTGCATGAAATGTGGTCGGATCCACATGCGCTGCCACATACACAACAGGCTACTTTTAATTGCATTGCTTTGGCTTTCTGAGACTCAGTGTGAGACTCAATGAAATTCGATTTAAAAAAAAAAAACGTACAATGCAGTAGTTCAAAGGTTTCCTTCATTGCCTTAAGAGCGCGGGTAACTTCACTGAGGCCCTCCTTTATACCAGAAATGTCAGACGTTTTTAAAGCCCGGTCCACCTCTAGAGCCCCCTGAAAAGAGTTCAAACCGCTTTTGTGAGGCAGCAAGAGAAGATGCATTGGAATCAGTGGACAGCAAGACAAAGAGTTGAGATATGAAAAATTGGGACAATAGAAGTGCAAACCGTTATGCCTGGGCTGGCTGCCTGTTCCACCAACATGGAGACAATGATGAATCCACTACAAGTCTCTCCACCAGGGAGGGAAAATATCACCTCAATGTTCCTGTTTTGATAAACGACACAGGATGTCATACGTATAAAGTATTCTGGGAAAAAAAAAAAAAGTGTGTATGCTGTATAATGGAGACACAACAGCCTCTTCTACTCACCCCACTTCCATATCTCTGCAATGGTGAGAGAAGAGAAAACAGGGATCGTCACTGAAAATGTGCATGAGTGCCTGGTAAATTTGTTAGTGACACTACTAAAGGTTTAAACACATCAAAGTAGGTAACCTGGTTTGTGTGTTGTGCTAAAAACGTGTAAACACCTGTGGCTTATGTGTTGATTGAACATCAAAATAAAAGATATAGGCCATATAATATAAAGAAAGAAGAAAACATACATAGTATACAATAGAATATCTCACCTATTGGGGTCTTTTAATTTCCAGTTAGCCAAAATTACATCTGCGTACACCAGGATGGGCGGAAGACCAACCTTTTGAGACAATAACCAATAGGGCACAGCGAGGTTCCTGGGTAAGACCTGTCCAAAAACATATAGTGCATATTATTATGGGATTGTAACAGCCTCAGTTATGCTTTAAAGCAGTACTAAGTAATTCGTACACCCTACATGGCCAAAGTGCCACTGCAGCTATTGTAGCATGTTATGTTTTTTTTATTCATTAATTGTCCGTGAGAGTAAATTCTACGCAGACAGAAAAGACAAAGGGAGAGAGGGATATTTTACACCCAATTACACGATGGAGATCATTTTTTTCACTCAAACTTGGCTGCAAATACTGTTTAGGTGGCAGTATCCAGGAAGGGAAGTTGCGCGTCTTCCAATGTTCCGAGTGCTAAAGCCCAAAAAATGATAAATTTTAGAAAAAATTTAAAGGGTAGCACAACAGTAGTTCATATATCCAGACAGGATAGACCGGGTATTCTTATATGAGGCCAAGTCTGACACCAAGTAAGGGACGCTACTATTTTTACAAATATTTTTGCAAACCAGCTATTATTGGTTGTACAGTAACAAATAAAGCACTCATTTACTTCCTTATGATTTCTCACCTGAGCCGGAGCCGTTTGCCCCTCCTGCCACACGTACCCCATGGTGATCACACCGAGTGCTAAGCGAGCCAGCCTCAGCTCACGATGACTGTGTAAGTGACGCAGACTTAACTCGGGCATCTGCGGAGACCACAGAATCAACCATTGCAGGCAAACATTGTGTTACATCTCACAGTGTGTTTTCACATATCTTTGCATACATTCTCACGCTTGAACATACTCATTTGCATTTGAAAGGCAAATGCTCATTCTCACCTTCCGCACCACGTCTCGCAGTGTACGAGACTCTATCAGATGTGTCAGATTGCACGCAATGTCCATCCATACTTCATAATAGTCCGGCAGCTTGGTCTGTATACAGAATAATAAGAGCTTCATTTTAATTTCATTTGTTTCCAGCATAGTCGTTTCACTCTGGGTTCATTAGAAACATTACCAGTTCTTTTGGTAGTGTGACAGATAATGTTTGTTAGAACCAGATGGGGAAAAAAAGACCTAAGAGACAAGGGGCAAATGTAGAAAATGAAAAGTCAGTAGAGTAACAATGCTAAAAAAAAAAAAAAAAGGGCAACTGGAACAAAACATAAACGGGCGATATGCAAGAACAAGGCTCTGTTGGAATGCCGTGTCTTGGGTAACCGATAGTTGGAGAGGTTACTTGAAAATGGGGGGTTGGGTAAACAGTTATTTCAAAGCCAACAGTCAACAGCTATCACAACTTCAGATTGATGAGGTGCATCACAGATAATATGGCGAAAGGGAGCCAGCATGGGAGGTCAGAGAGGTCAGAGGGGAGTTAACATCAACATCATCCAGTGCAACCAAGCTGAACGGGGCAGTGACAGACATGACAGATAAGATCATGGCAAAAATGAACACCAGTCAACCCTGAAGCGAACCCAAAGTACCAAAAGAAAGTCTCTCAGAAGATGAAAATGCAGCGTTGAGAGTGATTCCTACCTCAACCATCACTGAAACCAATGAGCCGATACACTTCAGCAGCAGTGTTCCTTGAAATGCATGTTATCGTAAGAGCAACCATGAGAAACAATACCCACCATGGAAAGAAGGTTAGAAGTTGAAATCAAAGCAGTGCAAGAGAGAGAAGTGAGTCACCTGACAGAGGCCCTGAACGGTGCAATGGAAAAGATGGCCATACCTGAATCATGGGATACTGCCAAACAGCGGCTCCAGGCCTTGGACAGCCGCCTAAAGAGGTACACAAGGGAAAGTGAAGCCAGACGAACGGACCAACTGTTCTCAACTCAACCAGCAAAAGTGGCAGGGAAACAATAGCAGAGAAGACCACAGCAACCTCCCTGAACAGAACCCAGTCACCATCACGGTGGCAGACATCCAAGAAAGAGTCTCAGGTATGAAAAACTTAACAAACCTGGCCCAGACATGATTCACACCTACTAGGTAAAGAAAGTCTCTGCACTCCATGAGCGCCTGGCAGCTCAATTGAACCAGCTGCTCAGGGATGAGACTATCCCTGAATGGCTGACCGAAAGGCATACATTCCTGATCCTGAAGGATCCTTCAAAGGGAAAAATCAGATCAGATCCAATCAGATTGTAATAATAATAATAATAAAAATCTTACTTGGGGTTTTTCGAGAACAAAACCCATCTTCTCCGATATCTCAAAATCTTCAAAGTCTACTTTCAAAATGCTGCTCTTCTCCATTTATTGCAATCCCGGAAAAACGTCTGATTTTGGCCAGCTTATCTTTTTAAATGTTCCAGCTGTACTTGCTTCTTGTACTCTCTAATGTCAATGTTTATTTTCATTAGAGAGTACAGCTGTGTTCAGTGTGTTCCAGGACTTTGACTTGATCAGCTATGAGGACAATCAAACATTAACTCAGCCTTAGCTTTGCAGGCTCCATTTACTGCTAAGAAATTTTCAACCAAAAGATCTAAAAAAAAAAAAAACACAGACAATTGGTCTAATCTTTTTGTGAAAATGTGTTCCAGTTTTGGTCAAGATGTCATTATATTCTTTAAAGTTGACGAATTGCCAATTTGGTCAAGTAAACCAATATCGCATTTCGTTTAAAAAAAAAAAAAAAAGCAAAAGGTACAGTGTTGTGCATGGCTGTTGGGACACTTTTTGGCCCTGACCCATTAGGCCAAAAGCCATGTGTTGCAGTGCAAGGAAAACATGTGGGTCGCGCTCACAGCTGATAGGGATGGATACTGCCAGCATGTGTGTGTTTATGGCAAAATCTTGTTATGTCCCATCGCTATGTCATTGTTTTGACATTGTGACATGAATTTGTGACAAGAGCTGCTGAGTCTTGGCTGCGTGATGGGGATGAGTTTAGACCAGTTGTTATTCTTTGCTGTGAACACAATTTGTGGGAGGTATGACCTTTATTGCTCCTTGTTGTGATTATGTTAATTGCATATTTTTAAGTGTTGTGGGAGGTTGTGACTGACGTTTGTATATTTTCTAAATGTGAGGCAGTCGCACTTAATAACACCCATTTATTTTTCATGTATGGTCTACAATTATTCTCCACTGGCGAATGTTGCTGTAGTTTGACCTCCTTGCAAATAGTCTGATGCAAGAAATTGCCTGAACAATAGTAAATTGAAATAGTCTGCGTCCACTGACTTGCACTTGTCACTGTGTTGTGTGCATTGTTTGGCTTCAGCTGCTTTCGAATTTACAAGACCTCCTTTACAAATCAAATGTAAATGAATAATCTGTAGCAAATAGCAGCATTTCTTTTCTGATTTCTGTTTTGGAGTAAATTGGAAGTGAAGTTCCTTGAAAATGGTGTCTGGACTATCCCATTCAATGTCCCTTGAATGTGAAGCAAAACGACTTCAAAACCTAGCCCAAATGACCTCTTTTTGATAAGAATTGTTGCTTTTTTCAGAGAGGGGATGTTGTTGGTGGCTTAAACCTTTTCAGTGAGTGCTACTACAGTGAGGGCAAACTACAGTGGGAGGAAAATGTGTCATATGTTTGAAGGCCATAACATGGAAACATTCACAGGACAGAGAGGAAAAAGTAAGTGAACCCAGGAATCTCGCTGAACTGCAACAGTTTTGTAAAGAGATTCATCCTGATCGTTGTGAACGTTTAATCTGCAACTACAGAAAAGCAGTTATTGCTACCAAAGAAGGATCAGCCAGCTTCTTAGTAAAAGGGTTCACTTACTTATATTTCTATTAATGATATCACGTTGTCTAGGCCCTGAGGCAATAAAACAGCCCCACACCATGATTCTCCCACCATACTTCACAGTGGGGATAGGGTTTTGATGTTGATGTGCTGTTTCATTTTGTCCTCCACACATGATGTTGTGTGTTCCGCCCAAATTATTTAACTTTGGGTTAATCAGTCCACAGAATATTTTTCCAGTAGTGCTGTGGAGCATCCAAGTGCTCTTTCGCAAACGAAAGTTATGTTATGTTATGGCCATTAAAAAATATGATAACATGCAATTGTTGGGGTGGTATTAGTTAAAGCAGACACAAAATCATTCTTATGATTTTGATGAAGATCAGACCACATTTTATGGCCAATTTAGGCAGATATGTGAGAAATTCCAAAGCGTTCACATACATTTTCCTCCCACTGTATAATGGAGTCATTTGTTATTTCTCTGATAATCTACAAACATGGCACAATTCATTATACTGGCGACAGCTGATAATGTTAAGTTGTCACAATAAATAATGACTTTAATTAATTTTAAAATTCCCCATTTCTTCTGAGATGAAGCAGATGTTTTGGAAGGGGCCCCAAGGTTTTTTTTTTCTTCTTTTTAATCACATTTAATTTAGAATTAACAGTGTTGGACGTTTAATAACAAATCATGTATTTTAGTTCAAATCGAATAGTTCCACCATGTAAAAAAGAACAGAATACTACCGAACAATGCTTCATAAACCCATCGCTTTACATTCTTCAATAAGGGTGTTCTACATCACACATGTCAGCACTCACGGCTGCACTGCTTATCCCAGGATAAAGATGTTATTTCCCCCCCCCCCACCCCCGGCATTGTTTTCTTCCCGGCACCCATCTTTGTGCTTGGTCAATGGCTGGTGATGGCTCACACACGTGGGGGATATTTCATCAGGTCGGGAGCTTGGATCCATATCTGAGCCACTTTGTCAAGCACCTGCATCACAGCCCCGCATTAGCTGGGAGCAATCACTTCCCTCCATCTCGCGGGCAGGCGGGCCAACGCTGTCTGCCTCCCCATTGTCCCCGATCTTAAATACCACTGCCAGCAATCTCTCAAACCATTATATAAAAAAAGGGGGGAAAAAACCCTCCAAAAGCGTTGGAAGAAAACCAGCTTGGGATGAAAGGCTGTGGAGCTCAAATTAATTTCAAGTTCACTTACCAAGTCGTCCACACAGCAGCTACAAAAGGGGGAAGGGATGGTGCGGAAATTTGGTTTAAAAAAAGAAAGGAAAAAAAAACGGACTATTGGGAAGTGGTGCTTTGTCCAGGCAGATGTTATTTCCACAAGGTTCTATTTCTTAAACCTGACACATTTCAGCACTGTCAAAGAATAACAGCCAACTGTTTTAAGCACGAACCCAATCGCTTTTGAGATATTTTCAGACTTGTCTCATTGTCTGAGGGCCACGTGTACAAGTGGGTAATTAATCAGATGATCCCTTTTACTCTATGGCCACATGGCTTATTGTCTTCTGAGGGGGCCCGACAGTGAATGTGGTGGTTTCATTGCAGCACAATGTAAAGCGTACACACAGTTCAATCATTTTGTATTATATTTTCTGTTACATGGAAAACAAATTCAAATTATAAAAGTACAACAATAACACCTCGAAGGCATTTGTAAGAAGAAACATTTGTTTGACATTTGGGGGAGAAAGCACTTCTCTCACTGCCGTATATCGTTCCAAAATCCCTCCAAGCAATCTAAAAGAACTCCAAAATGAAGTGGGGAAATCTGTCAATCTGTCTACAAAAATAAAATGACTTAAATAACTAAAGCATGGCACGCTCCTAACGGCATATTGCTTCTACTAAGTGGCAGTAATTAACATTCTTTCCAACTAATTTGAAGAATACAAGTTGTAGATAAGTCAAATTATTAGTAATCCAACCTTTGTAAGGTTCACTGTAATTGGGAAAGTTTTCAAGAAATGGTCTCTTGAGGGTTTTTTTTGGGGGGGTGGCTGTGGGAAGGACAACGTTGTGAAACGCCTATTAATTGGGCCAAACTGCACTGAAGCAGAAGAGAAATGTCCGTTTAGTGAGTCAATGAATATTTCTGTAAATTATGCAAGATGGTTCATCCTGAAGCTCTTCGATTGTCTTTTGTTTGAAGGTGCCCTGCACAAATTATGCAACCTAGCTTCTTTTAAAAACACATTTTAAAACCACTGGCCGCTCTGGGCAATTCACTCATCAAACATTAAAGATCATACTGCATAATTCTGAGCATAATTCAAAAGTTCACAATATTACAGTGAATTGTATTCAAACTTGCAACTTTGATAGTGTTCAAGATACAGTGTTGCATCTCTTCTCAAACACCTTTTTTATGACTTGATTCAAACATGGACTTTGACTAAATTGCTTGTCATATAAAAAAACCAAACACACCTGCAGGTGTGTTTTTCTCCATTCGTGCCATAGTATCACAGGTAGTGATCGAAACGAGTACACCGCGTCCAAATTATTATGCAAATTACATTTTTCTCTGATTTTCTAAACTGTCAACTCAAATAACAGTCAGCATAATTTTCAAGTCTTTAACTGGTAGAGGATCAATTAAATGTGGTTGGGGGAAAAAAACGCTTGGTCGTACCTAACATCACTTTATTAAATTTTCAGTCATTTTTCCCTTAACTGGGCTTAACCTGACAACTACTCATCCCAACTACTATTCCCTACACATCCCAGGCATTTGAGATTCATGTCAGTGATTCAAAGAGCCCTGAGATACAATACCATCCATGAGTTTCATTGAAACTCTTTTTACCTTTTTGACACTGAAATACAATTTGCATAATAATTTGGAACGCGGTGTAACGCAGGTAAACAAACCTTCTGTCTTATTAATAGAACAATCTGTAATAGATTAATGTAAGAAGACAGAATGAACCTTTTTCAGAGACAGAGCGCATGGTGTACCATTAGTCAAGAGAACATCATAGGTATTCTGCACCACAGCGGGATGCCCTTGTGTCCTGGCCTGAGGCCTAGCATGAGAAACGAGGGGGAAAAAACAGAGAACAATTCAACCTCATGTGTTAGCTTAGTAACAAAGAGCTCACAGCTGGTAAGATTAAATACAGACAAATGTAGACAGTAAAACATGGAAAAATAACAGTTTACAGGGCCTTAAGACTTATTTGTGTGTTACTTAAATGTCTTAAAGCAGTGCTAAGTAACTCATGCCCCCAGAGGCCATAAGCGCCACTGCAGGTGTCGTAGCATGTTACGTTTTTTTACTCATTAAATGTCAGTGAGAGTAAATACTACGCTGACAGAAAAGACAACGGGAGAGAGGGATATTGTACATTGTGACACAACCCAATCACACAGCTTTGCCGTTCTTCTTCATGATTCAATCAGTGTGTATTGGGGCCTCCTACCTGGTGGCAGTGAAAGTTGCAATTAGGGGGAGATGAAAGACCCCCCCCCAATCATCCCATTAGCACTTGCATTACCCCCAGAGGGACTACGAAAAGGATTTATTAAAGTATACAAGTTACTTAGTTCTTCTTTAAATACTTATTGAACGATGCATTTATTGTTTTGTGGAAGAGGGCGGGCTTGGGAACAATATGCATGTTGAACCGGTTTCCATTGTTTTAGATGAATAAGACTAAGATTAAGATAAGATTAGCATTTCCTAACCAAGTGTAAGATAGAGAGCCAGATGTGTTTGAAACGATCACCAAATTGCTGCAAACAGGCACAACACCCCGCTTTAACGAAACATGAATGCACAAAAGCACTTGCCCCGCTGTCACACCAGGTCATAGGGCTGCTGTTAAGTCCGCCGTCCAAAGAACACACACTTCTGAAAGTCTAATCAGCCTGACATTGCCGGCGGGCCTGTGAGAGCGCAGGTGTAAAGGTTGAGGATGACAGTGGAGGTGTTCGTTTGCGTTTGGGGGCATTTATTTTTCCCCCCGAATGCTTATGCGGCATAAACCTGGACAGCCCTTTGTTGCAGATCAGCATGTATAATCCTGCTGTCCATGCTGCCTGCTTTGACATCATGGGACAAAGGCAATTCCTTACCCACTGTCCTTGTTAATATCAAAACGTAGCAGGCATTTTCTGGATTAATTAGACCTTTTCTTCATTAGAGTGAGCAACCTTACACCTTCCCTTTCACACTAC
Source organism: Gobius niger (assembly GCF_951799975.1). Lineage (NCBI taxonomy): Eukaryota > Metazoa > Chordata > Actinopteri > Gobiiformes > Gobiidae > Gobius > Gobius niger. Next base: position 16,721,959 of record NC_136858.1, read on the forward strand.
GTTGGGGCTGAAGCATCCCTCTTGCTTTGGATGACTTTGGCGTGTTGGTGTAAAGTATGCCTAATTATACATTCATGCCGCACGCTCGTTGACAAAGGCTTTCTTTTTTGTCATATGAGGACATTCACCAGTGAGAACGAGCTCCTATAGGATAACAAAGCCATCTGGCCTCCCATTCTCCTCTGGTTGGGCCAGCAGTTATCTATAAATATGGCTGCAGCGTCTATAAGTCATGACATCCACAAAGGTAAGAACAATAAAAGAATAATTCTTACAAAGTAGTGTTGGCCTGACTGTTACAGATAACAAACGGCTGTGTTAATAGCTGCCCTTGAATAAACTCTGCGATGTGCTAACAATGCATGATTAATGTATCCACAAGCTCCAGCGCTCCAAAGATTCTAATCCGCTCAGAGAAAGAGAAGTTTGCCGCAAAAAATATGTTATTGAACGGCTGCTGAGAGTAATACAGTATACGTCAAACAACAAAATGTAGCAGTACTTGAAACATCGACTGAGCTCATCTGACTTTGAGTGGAAAGTCACCTTGGAGAGTGCAGTTATCATCTAAATATACATTACTGTGCAAATTGTGTGAAATCTTCTTGAAGAGCGCTTGGAAAAATGCAGAACACCATTTGTTGCAGTGACAGAGAAGGTGTCCTGCCCAGGGATACAACAATAGTACGCAATTTCTGTCGCAGGCATTGTTTGGAATGGTGGGCAATTCCGACTGAGCTCAGGGCACTCTGTATTAAATTATGACGGAGGGATTTCTGTGATACAATGGAAAGATCGTTTACTCTGTAAAATATGCTGGCTCGGGTGTATTTTTTTTTGTACATTGATGCGCGTTCATTGTTCACAGTCATGACTTCTGCTTGGCATTGTGAGCCTACAGCACTGGGATTATAATGAAAGCTATTTTACTCATAAATAATAAAGCAGAACGAAGGAGGCTGCCTTAATCAGTGTGACAAGGATGTGTAATTACTGCCGCTGGATGTCTGTTCGACCTGTCGTGATCATTGACCCACTTGCTGCTACTTCCGGCAAAACAAGTGCCAGCCACGACATGATAAAAAGTTGGGAGCGCCTTTAGTTTTAGCTCTAGCTTACACATATCATTAGCAGAGATCAGGCTGTCTCACATATTTTTCATTTCAAGTGTTCAGCACTGCCTAATAGTTCTTCAACACGGCCAGGTGAATGGGGGGAATCAGTACATTTAAAAAATGTAATTTTGATTTTTTTTATAATTATTAGATTATTGATACTGTATAAATATGACAAAAAATGTATTGCAAGTTTTCTTTCATTTCATGTTTTCATATGAAAATAAATCATTTAATGCATAAAAAAGGCCTTAATTGCCCAAATCTAAGTATTTTCAAAGTTGCTTTTGGATCTTGTTTAGTTTTTGAATAAGTTATTTATAAGTGATAAATATGTAAAAACTCAAATTTCATCTTGTTTATTGCAGCTCATGGCTCAATAAATCAGGCTAGGATTGATATATTTAAAAGTCCCAATGCAAAAATCTTCAAAATATTGTGAAATACAAGACAATTTGGAGTCTGCGGCGACTAAAGTGGAGCTATTGTTGTTGCAAGAGTGTAATGAAAACCTAATCTTGAGAAAATGTGTTCTCAAGTTTTGTAATTTGTGCATATGCATAAATTACGTCTTTAGACGCGAAAACAGTGGCCCCCAAAATGAATTACTATCTACAAAATTATTCAAGAAATAGAGTTTTATTCAAAAAGATGTATGTCCCTAAAAAGTCTCAAAACAATGACCGATTTTGAAACTGATCATCATTAAATGATTCTCAGTATGTGAACAAAAACAAAAAACAACTTTCCTTAATTTAGATATGACAAAATTCGAGAAGAGAGATTGAGTTCATTCAGTTTTAGACTGCAAATGAAGAACACACTGCAATACAATGTGCAATACTTAAAGGGATATTTCAGGATTTTTGACATAGGGCCTCATTTCCTAGTTATCCAGAGTGTTGCTGGTACCTGGAGATATTTTTTTGTAATTCATGCAGTTCTTATGTTTGAAGAGTTTTGTGGCACTAGGCTAATGCAAGGCTATCGCATTTCTACGAGATCAGCTAGCCTGCATTAAAAACAGTCTTACGCACTCCACAGTGCACCTTAGGCAAATCACTTATAACACCAGACCAACTATATAAATGTCTGTGTCAATAATTTTAACCATTTGGCATTTAAAATACTGTATAATTGTGTTTGTATAAGCTACGCAGCGGCGGAGTGATCTGCAAGAAAATCGTCCCTCAAAATGCGATCATTCATGAATTACAAAAAAAATATCTCCAGGTACCAGCAACACTCTGGATAACTAGGAAATGAGGCCGTATGTCAAAAATCCTGAAATATCCCTTTAATACAAGCTCTCTGTGAACTAAGCAGAGCTCTGTTTATAATTGAGGCTGTCTCTATAAAGGCACACCTACAAAATTAACATATTGACACTTAGAAGATGAAGAAGAAGATCTTTATTTTTATAGCGCCTTTCACAGACATGGTCACAAAGCGCTTTACATGAGACAATTGAACTTCACTCACTCACTTCACTCCATACTCGGTGGTGGTAAACTACGTTTGTAGCTTCAGCTCCCCCTGGGGGAGACTGTCAGAAGCGCTTTCGCGACTACACACGTCTGCGCCAACGGACCCTCTGACCACCACCATACATTCACTCACACACATCATTCATCCTGGCCTATTGTGCATGTTTTTAGTGGTAGGGGTAACTGGAGTACCCGGAGGAAACCTACGCAGACACGGGGAGACCATGCAAACTCCACACAGAAAGGCCCTGTGCAGGTGGGAATCAAACCCGGACCTTCTAGCTGTGAAGCGAGAGCACTAACCGCTGCGCTACCGTGCCACTTAATGCCAAGGAACTTAGTGATGTCAATGTAACCATCACTCATTCATATGACTGACAATTAAACATCAGACCAAATTTAAAGCCACACTGTGGAACATCAAACATCCTCTGACCATATTTGGATTACAGCACCATCTCGGTAGCCTTTCAGTCTACACATGGATGCAAAATATGTCAATATTTGTAAATAAGTGAAGTGTGGGAAACCAGCCATTGAGACGCGACGTTGTAGGAAATCCCCAGCTTGCTCGCAGACAAAGGGTGGTCAATCACTGGGTTAGTTGTAACCACTATCCACAATTGTATTTATGATCGCTAGTAGCAATTATGCTAATGCTAACAACAACTAATCAAAGCTGGGACAGAAACTATGATTGAAACACCTAAAGTAATAAAATAAAATCGGCCAGTGCTGGAGCGGCCAAGTATTTCTTTTACTGGATTATAGACTATTTGGAAAAATCTGCCAAAAATATCGGTCGAGCATATCGGCATCGGCCTATTAACATCCCAAAATATCGGCATCAGCCTTAGAAAAACCCATGTCGGTCGGCCTCTACCTCAAATCAAACATGGATCCCCAAGGAACACATTTCAAACACTGACTATCAGTAACTGGTTAAATAAAGCTGAGAATATATGGGGAGCTTGTTCGGGATTTGGCAACCCAGCGCTAAACCAATTTATTCACTTCGTGGACTGAAATATGTCATCATAATTTTAGTCAAAGTAATTTTTTTGATGACTAAAATGAGACTATAAGACTCCATTTAGTCTTGTTTATGAGACTAAAACTATGACTAAAATGTCCAGATATTTTCATCTACTTAAATATGAATAAATGCATAAAAATGAAAAGAAGAGAAGAGACTAAAATCATAAAACCTTTCAATGACAGTTTGAAACAGCCTCATATCACTTAAATTCACTTAGGTTTAGTTCACTACGTGTATTTTAGTCGACTAAAGCTAGACTAATATTGAAGAGATGTTATGTAAAAGGAACTGGGCTTTCTAAAGACTTGTCTCTGTGTCTTTAAGGACATTCCATCTCAAACTCCCTTAACACAGCGGGACACTGCTGTAGGTGCTGCTCAGCCAGTCGGTCCTCGGCTTCTCTCTGAGGTTGCCGACGGTAAGTAGTGTGATGAAGAAAGTAATAAGGCTCAGAATAGCATTAGTCCAACTGCTTTTGGCCAAGAAAGTACAATCTAGGTTTTGCAAATATTAAACTTTTTTTGCCCCAGCGACTTTCGACCTGCAAACTACAAAACATATTCCAGCTACGAGGCATTACCTCAGCTGTACCTCCATTTATCTTGCACTTGCATTTCTCCGCCCAATACATCACTGACAACCAAGACTCACATTTGTCTTTATACACTGTATGTAAACAAATCGCATTACAAAATATTCATCTTGTCCCTGGACCACAGATAAACAAATGTTTCAAAACAACAAAATCTAATTTATTGTCTTATTAAAAAGAATAATAAATGACATTCATTATGTTGCCTGGCACTATGTCACAATTGCACTGTAGGCTGTTTAAAATGCCTGCCTGTAACATATTCTAAACACAAAACCTTTGAAGATGAATAAAATTTCCCAAAACAAAAGGATTAAGCCAAAATTACATGTTTTGAATAATCCTCACACTCAATTCTAAATACGGCAGATTTCGGATGATTACATAATGCCAACTAGCTCAGCTTATGTATAAAAATGCCAATGGGCCCAGAAAAAAATCAACCAGCATTTTCTTTGCAACGTGGACATATCTGGGTTCTGGATTGCCCATGAATTTGAGGCCGGCAAACTGATTGGGTTCAATTGGAATGATTTTAGGAAAAAGAAAGGCAAAAAGACAGTCTCCTCTAAGTGTAGCCCCGAAAATGAAAAAAAAAAGATTAATTATTTTTGGAAGGATCTTGTGTTAGGAGACTTGACCAAAAGAACACGTTTCCAACCAAAATTCAGTAAATGGACATTCAGTAAGGCAGATAGGACTTTCTGATATGGGCGTTCCGGTTTCTCCTACTAAAAAAACATGTACAACAGGCTAGGTTGGGTGAGAGCGTATTTGTGAGTTGGAGTGTGGGACAACGGATGGAAATTAGCATATGTTTACATACAAGCACGAGTCCCATGTGTGTTCATTAGCAGCTCTGATCAAACAAAAAGAGAAACAAGCAAATACATGTACAAGACAAACCGCTCATTCCCTCCCAAAAAGCGTTCATGTCGTGTGTTGACAGTAATCACTTGGCTCATACATGATACGAACATACTGACAGAGCAATAGATGGCAGTCTGTGAAATCCGTAGCTGTCTTTTGGGTTGTGGCTCCCCGTTATGGGCTTCAAAATGCTCTGAACAAAACATTCACAAAATAACTAAACTTGCTTTACCCTTGTTTTTTTAAAGTGGTGACACAGTTTTAATATTGAACTTCATGGTTATAATAATTACACTATTTGCCACTATTTACACACATGTGCACTGGGCAGGAGAAAACAGCCAAGAAATGATCTAAATATAGGACCCATCTTTACGTTGAACCTTAGGTGGAGACGCAACGATCTGATTCCAGAGAGCATGAAGCGAAAGGCACTTGTGGCAGGTTAACAAACCAAGTAACTGCTTCACTTAATTTAGAATTCAAGGTTTTGACGAGAGTTGCCTAATTCTTATGGTTTCACAGCCTATTTTCCTTCTGTATGGGTGAATTTTTGACCAATATCTTTATGCTCAGAAATATATGACTCTGAAGGCAGCACACAGAAAGTGTCTTACCCTTGCGTTAACAATAAGATCCATGCTTATAACCAGATCAATACATTGCATACACATTACCCATTGAAACTATTGTACACTCTGCTCATTGAATTCTGGAGTACAGTTCCATTGTGCCTCTCTTCAATATTGACTTGTGCCATTACCTCACATGAGTGATGTTAAATGAAAGTAAATGGTGCATTGAAAGGTAAAAGAATGATGGTGGCTTTAGGCCATGAATAACTCAGACATTCCCAGTGCCTGGATCTATGTAAAGGTTTTTTCCTATAGGACTCGAGAGGGCATATAAATGCTAATGGGTTCACATTCAGTGCACTGTGTCTGTACACAATAATGGTCATGGCTGCTTTCACAGTCCAGCTCTTGTAAATTGATTGGAGGAGGTATCTGCGGGTGCCTGCTCCAGGACTTCTCCCTCCACACTTGTACGGCAGCATGTTAGCTCCGCTCTGCTCGTGTGGGCTGCAGATGGCCGCCCTGTGAATCGCTGCCAGGACGGGGGCCAGCGCCTCCCAGTGCATTACAACTGTCACCATTTGCCACATGACACAGTCATTCTAATGAGTCCCATCCACAAAACGCTCCTGTCCGCGGAGGGCATCCATAAACACCCAGTCTCCCCAGTCTCAGAGCAACAAGCGGCTGAGGCTTCCCACCACATGAATTATATATGAACTTCTCAGCAATGAATACACCACATAAACTGCTTAATACAATGACGAAAAGGAAAGTAAACAACAATTCCACATAAAATATATCATCAGGCATACTTGTTGCAAACTGTAATGTGAGTATTCGGTAAAAAAAAGTTTAGTCAAGGGAAAAGACCAATTTAAGCCCTACATTTTAAGTGGTGGACAATCTTTGATCGTTATTGTTGCCCGTGTGATCGCGGACCATATGGGCAGATGGGCCCTTAACTGCGTGTTTACCATGTCGTACTGCACTCTCAGCTCTCTTTTCATTTGTGAACGCAGCAACAGTTGATGGCTGTTAAGCGATCATGATTAGTCGCATCCCACCGCAGCCTCTACACGCAATATGTGCCTTTTTTCCCCTCTCTATGCTTTACGGCTGACCAGGGACACCCCATCATCATTGTTCTACATATTACAGTATCAAGTGCTCGTCCACCACAGATCAATTACTGAGCTATCTTTTAACGTGGCGATTTACGACCAAGATGCTTTCACAGTAAACAAGACTTGGGGGGAAAACACTGCCCTTTACGCTAACTCATTGTGGGAAAATAAGTAATTTCTCCAATGCATTTATTGCCATCGTAATGTATTAAAAGGTCAGACTGAATTTTTCAAAGCACTCCATCTTGTATCATAAACAATGGAAAACCTGTCAAATTATTGCAGGCAGGTAGCTTAACCTGTGCAATGGTTGTAATTATCCACAGTGTGATATGATGGATGCACTAGCTGGCCGGCTCATTTGAAGGTTCATCAGTCAAATCTCTTTCCACAAGATTACTCCTTCTCAGTGGGAGCGCTGGCTTATTTAGGCAGACACACTGATTATGAAGCGCCTGTACCCTACTGGAGATGCACTTGCACACTAATTATTTCTGCTGAAGAGGTTGTGCACTCGGCCCTCCTGGTCCGGCGGAGTATTGGTTAGCATGACATGTCACTGCTACTTGATTTTTGGAATGTTTTGCTTCGCTTCGTGTATATTTGTTCAAGAGCTGATCCCCACCTGCAGAAGTTATGGATTCAGAAGTTTCATCCAGGCCTTTTGGTTGAAATGTTGAAAAACGTAGAACCACAGAATGTTTTGGAACCCTGATCATTTTACCTGGACACACCCACCTTCCTTCAAGAAGTCTTTAGTAAATCATCCGCCTTACATGATCACGAAGAGCTAAAGAATGATCCCCTTAATCAAACATGAGTCTGCTAAACAACAGCATTGTTCTGTCGCCCCATGCAAAGCCTGGACAGCAGCATGAACCAGTGAGTGGTGGCGCCTCAAGCGATACAGCTGTGTGCATTCCCAAATGTTCCAACCTGAATCCCCGCTACCACCCCCATGGCACATGGAGCAACCACGAGCCAAAGCCATGTGTGAGTGACCTGGCTTTGACTATTGCTGCTTTTTAGCCCAATTCACTGAGTGTGTATTGCCAAAAGCATTTGTGAACAGTTGTGAGCAAACACGAGCTAAAGCATAAGCTTGTGTTTGTTTTAGGGCTAGAAATCGAGGCAATATAGGTCATAGAAGTACAGGCAAAACCACAATGTTTCCCTGGGGCAGTTTCATTTGTATCATGTGACTCTTATGGCTTTTAACAGTTAAGCCTGGGACACTCTAGACTCTAACTTTAATTCCTTCAGAGTCTGAAGGAATTAAAAATGCAGTGTTTTTAAGGAGAGATCGGCAGCACACGCGAGACCACTAAGAGTCATGTGATCGAGCGTGATGTCACGGTCGAAACAAACATATCGACAACATCAGCGGCCTGATATCCCTCCATGCACTCGTAATCAACTTTTGACATGCCTCATATGCAATATGCTGTTCATATTTCAAATGTCCTTCTCTAAATCATTGCCGTTTGTTGCGCAGACATGCTGCATGATAAATTCACTACAGCGAAAGAGGGAACAGATGGCTTTTGACAAAGTTTGCCTAATGAAAAGTGCAGAGTCTAAAACTCTGCCTCAATACGTATCAGCACTTTCACTTGCCCTGCCTTTTTCCAATATCCGCTCGGCAAGGCAACAATCTCTTTCACATAATTGTGACTTCTGTGAGTTCAAATAATGCTTCATCTCTCCCATTCAAATGCTTAGAGCCCGTGTGCGTCTCTACCGTGGTTCCTCTTGTGTAACTGCCCGCATGTTGCCAGCCTCACAGCGTCATGCATCTTCCTCCCGTTTGTCGGGAAACCTCTGCCGACAGATGAGGAGGTGTAGCGCATCTAATCTGCTGAGTGAACATAATTATTGGCCCGAATTAATGACCTGCCGCTTCACAAATAGCCGCCCTGTGTAGATTCCACCATACTGCCGCCCGACCTGCGGCGTTACAGTGCAACAATCAACCCAGGGACCAATATAACTAACGGCTAAAGTGGCAGCAGTCGATGGCGAGCATGTATTTCCAACAATGGCTCACGCATACTTCATGAGTTGCTAATTTGAATCGATGACTGCATTGATTTAGATGCATTCCCCGACGGTACACGCTAAGGTGGGGGAATCAGCAGGTCGTCGATAGCGTTTCTTGGGCGTGAAAGCTCGGGCACATGTTTTTATTTCTCATTAATTGCAGGGTTTAATTTACTGAGTGTTTGTTTCCGCCATACGTTATGTCGGCCTTGTCGGACTAGTGATGGATGCAGTCACGCACCCTGCACAGGTTGTCAATCACCGTCGCCAACAGAGTGCTCAGTTCTAGCTCTATGTGAAAATGTAGTGCATGTAGGTGTTACAGTAGAACAAATAGCTTGCTGTTGATTGTGGGGTTCAGTGCAGTCTTTTTTCCTATCTGGCCGCCAACAACACTAACAATGGTTAGTTCTTGCACAGTTTGATTTCAATGTTAAATCTAACACTTTGTACTGTAGCATTATTTTTTCTGATAACTTATTGATTTGATATGAAGCCTTGGTGTTAATTCAACCTGGGAGATTAATTTCAGCATCACCTGCCAATGATCGCTATCGAAAGGGCCATACCTCTACCCATCAGCGTAAGAGCCGCACCTCCGTAGCAGCCAATTATCGCCCTTGGTCCCGCTTTTAAGCCCCAGTAATCATGGTTTGTCCGCTTCCCAGCTGCGCTGCGACCCGCCTCCACCCCATCTCCGCCTCTTCCGTCCACGGCTTCTACCTGCTGTATCTTCACGGGTCTTCCATACCACAACCAGTGTCCAGGCTCCAGGGAAGACATCCTTAACTACAGGCTGTTCATCCATACTAACTTTCATACATCGATGTCTACCGCCGGGGTCTGATCACCAAAACTAATATACATGTCAATAAATCTTCCTAATCGCTGCTTTTGTCTGTTTGAGTCTATCCAGGTTGAAATGTTGTACGTGAGTAAACAACAACAACAACAAAAATCCTTCAAGATGAAATAGGTGGAGCTCTAGATTTCCTATAAAACACTAAAATCCCCACATTAAGTATCACAAATTGAGCTTACAAAAGAATGCACTTTGTTGTAGCACACTTTCCAACACACTGAAATGGCCCACAGGGAGTCGCGATGATTCACTGCATTGAGACTTGGATGGTCCAAACTATTAGGACGCTCTTGTTAAGATCAATATGTTGCTAGAGGGAGACAAAACAAGACACTGATTTTAGACACATCATTGTTTCTCTGCAGGATTCCCAATTGGCATCCAATACCGAAAACCAAATCATACCCTGCTGGCCCTCTAAGTTCTTCAAAATGACTCCAATGTGTCATAGATAAAAATCAGCCTAGGAGCTGCTGATGTGAACACAACTATGTTGGTGACATCAATATGTTGTCCATACATCACTTCAGCGGGCCATGAGTGAAACTGTTACGGCGTATATTCCCATGCATTGTTGAAGTTCCTTGTAATTGCATTGTATATCTGTATTATACTCCTCTGTGGGTATTGCAGAGAGGTTATTCACAGGTTACTCCTATTTGAACACATACTGTATTTCATCTAATAAAATCTAGCTGCATATCTCTTTACCGTGGCAAAATGACTGCATCTTAAAGCTATATGCTCAAAGCATAGTCATTAAAGATAATGAGACAGACTTAATGGCCAACCAATGTCTCCTACATAGCAGTTCTCAGGCTGTGTTGGGGTGAGTCTATTGCTTTGAGTTTGACCTGTCTGTATCCTTAAAATCCTTACACGCTGAGGTCAATAACAAAGTTTTCTTTGAGGCATTATTTTTTCAGAAGCACTCCTGACAATAGGTGAAAGACTGACAAAGACTGAATATAAGTAGCCTGTAACTAAATCTGTTGTCTTATAATGTTGCATTGTTTGACTATCTGTTTGTATGTGACTGACACAGGAGATGTGAGCATGATGTGCTGTACCCAAAACAAATTCCACCAACTCTGTTGTGTGGACATTAATAAATGATTCTGATTCTGATAAAGAAGGTTTAATTTTCAAATAACATGATAAATCAGATGATAATATCACGTTAGCTGATTAGGTAGCAGGGGAATGTTTTATTCAGTATTGGTCTGTTAGAAACCTTTCATTTGAGAGTTTATATTAAAGTAACCAACTAAGGAAATCCATTTTCCAAATTGCTGAAAGGCTGTGGTATTGGAGTATTGGAGATTTTTTATTTACAAAAATACAGTATCACTATTGCATTTGCCTTTTCTATTTAGTTTTTCTTTAAACCATGACATACATATTACTCTGCCCTATGTTCCACTTATAGAAATATTTATATGTACATTTTAGTGCTGGTGCCAGTCACAACAGCAAGTCGATTTCTCCATTGAACAGATTGCATTAGACAGCCTCCAAGTTTTTCCTTTCCAAAATAATAACCCCATTGTTTGAGCCCAACAAAGTAAACATTAAGGCTATAATAGCCATCAGAAAATTCCTGACCTTCCAATCAATAGAAATTTTCGGGTCTAAACTCAAAAGTCTGGTTCATATGAGGAGACCCACAAACCTCAGCCAAATATCGATATTTTGATGCAAATCTACACTCATCGTCTGACGTGCAATTTCAAAAAATGTTTTACTTGCAGCGTCCACCCGAAACTGCACTTGTTATTGGAGGTACTGTTTGTTCTCCTCGCTGTGGCATATAGCTGCAGTCATAAAAGCAGATTCTTGTTCAGAGATGACAAGGTAATTATCACGTCCCTGGATTACCTCTGCAGGATTTTAGTGCAGTGTGTAATGGGTGGCAATCTAACAGCACTGTCGTTACCAAAAGTAACCTTAAAGAGCCCCCATGAGTGTCAGTGTGCACAGAGCTGAATGGGATAAGTGAAATTTTTTGACTTTGAGTGGATGGATCTGATCACGGTGTATGTATAATAATAATCAAAGATAACATTATAGAAAGAATAAGGAATGAACAGAATGGCATGAAGGAAGTCTATATTTCAATCAAGCTTAAGGATTCCGTCAGTTTCCTCTGCATATCCGCATAGTGATAAAGAAAGAATAACGGCAGGTAGAGTTCTTGCCTTGCTGCGCCTGTATCTGTGCAGCTTCTGACGTGTTCAGACAATAGAGCAGAGGAGCCAGATGTTCCATGTGTGCACATTACCTGTGTCACTGTCACTCCGCCGCTCCGCTGCCTTTTCATTTGTTGCGGTGTAATTGCAGGCAAACTGTTGTGGAACACTCTTAATCTAAATCCCAGCTGGCTCCCCTTCACATTCGCAAAATCAACTCCGTATTATCAGGCCGCGGAGATATTTCCACGGGCTAATACGCCGTCAGTCGATTATGAAGTGGGACTGCGGCTTCGGCACTGCTCTCCGCGGTGTACACATACCCTCCACCTGCAGGACATAAAGTAAGTTTAACTAAGGATTTCATACCTTTAAACTGTTCTTCTGATGGTTCCCTGTAATTTATGAGTATTTTGGGGGTGACTAAAGCACTCTGTTCATTCCTCTAGGGTAAATTACACATCAGAGTATGAGTGTCATTGGCTTGGTGTTCCTTAAAGGGATATTTCAGGATTTTTGACATAGGGCCTCATTTCCTAGTTATCCAGAGTGTTATTGATTTCTGAAGATTTTTTTTTTTAATTCATGCTGTCCTTATATTTGAAGAGTTTAGTGGTGCTAGGCTAGTGCTAGCACATTTCTACGGTACCAGCTTGCCTGCATTAAAAACAGTCTGACCCACTCAGTGCACCTGAAGCAAATCACTTCTTACGCCAGACTACCGATATAAATGTCTGTGTCGATAGAATAATTTGAACCATTTTGCATTTAAAAAAACTTATATTTGAGCAGCATCAGCTTCGTGGTTGTAATCCACACAGCGGCGGAGTGATCTGCTAGAAAATAGTTCCTCAAAATGCAGTAATTCATGTGATGCAACGTCAGTGATATTTCAAAACTTACTCTATCGACACAGACATTTACATCGGTGGTCTGGTGTTTTGCCTCAGGGGCACTGTGGCGTGGGTCAGGCTGTTTTTAATGCAGGCTAGCTGGTACCGTAGAAATGCACTAGCCTATCACCACTAAACTCTTCAAATATAAACGACTGCATGAATTTAAAAAAAAAAATCTCCAGAAATCAACAATATTCTGGATAACTAGGAAATGAGGCTCTATGTCAAAAATCCTGAAATATCCCTTGCATAACAACCTGCAATGCTTTTGTTTTTCCCCATCTTAGTCATTGCAGAGGGACAGAACAAGAAAGTAATAGTTTGGATATTGAACTGAATTTGTACTACGTTTGATAAATTATGAATTTGACTCTCTCCCGTTTCTCAGCCTTTTACGAGAGTCTTGCGTAACGGACATAATCTGTGGTGCTACGTGGTCTAACAGCACTGAGGGGGGCTGTGCGGCGGCCCTGTGGAGTTTCTGAAGCCGGCTGAAGGGCCCTGTCGTGTGGCACTGAAAGTCTTTGTCTAATGAACACAGCACGACTCTGGGCTACTGTATTGATTGCACAAATCCCGGCGAAACTCGAACCGGCGGCCATCAAATGAGAAGTGACATCGCCGCCGAAGGAAGGAGGGGATAGTCGCTGCAGTGCAACAGAGGAATTTTAATAGGATTATCCGAGTCAGGGTCCAGCCCACTCACTTTCGGAGTTTGTGTTCTTTTTGGAGGTGCGGGCGCAAAGGCGTTCTGTTTTCCTTTCAAGGTAAAAGAGAAACAATTCTCAGTGGGGTGTTTTAAATCACGGCAAAGTTACTGGAGGAAATGGTACAATTCAGCTGAAGCTGGACAGAACTGATTGGTCACGGTTCTCTGAAAGTGGCGAAGACACCTTTACAAGACATTTGGGTAAGTTAAAGCTTCATTTTGAAGAATTAGAAACTACAGCAATAAATATTGAGTACAGTTTTTCAATTGCAATGATTAGATTGACTAGATTTCACAGAGACAAAACTTTCATCTGGCCACATCTAGACATTTATATTTTTGCCTTAGCTGTATTCCACATACATTCAGCACCACCTATTTTTGGAAGATACGTGCGCCTTTATAAATGTACTGTCTGGGAGAGTTTTCAAGTTCTACTCAAGTGCTCGTAAAAAAAAAAAAAAAAATCAAGTGGGAGTTGTTGTTATTTTAGATGTGCCTCTGCTGCGTCAGGAAAGCAGTTGAAGGCCCCTGACTCCATTAATAAGTTGTGGCAACGGAGGCTGTGAAACTTGAGAGTCAGTCACCTGTTCTGCTACCTGAGCCCCTGGGGAACAGCGGAGGACAAGGGGAAGGCTAAAAGCTATACCTCCAACCTGCCGGAGTGAATGAAAGTGCCCAGAGAAGCAGCGTCTCGTTCATCACTGACTGGCTTTATTTGTAGGGGAGTTGTCCGAGGGCATTTCGTACAGTTGATTTAGTTGATGAATGTTAAGCCTCTTGTCAGGAGAGAGGGGCTCTTGTTGTTAGTTAGAGGCTAAAGGAAAAACCAATGAGCCTTGCTGGTCAGCTAGTGGATACAGCCATTCATTGGAAAGGATAAAGTGTGTCCTGTGGCCACAGATAAGTGTTTTTTTTTTCTTTCTTTTTCTATGCAAAATAAAGACGCACCGGTTTCCTCTCAGCCTTCAGGTAAGAACGCTTGGTTTGACATGACATATAAGTGTAGTAGTATAGTAGTAGTAGTAGTGATAAAAGTAACAGAGGCAACAGTAGTAGGAATAAAACAAGGGACAGCGGTATCAGCGTCAACAGTTGTAGAATCAAATACAATCAAATTAGAACTAGATTATCAATTATGTAACAGCCAACAGTGTTTTCGGAAGCAACAGTGCAGACGTAGTAATAATTTAAATTGAGGGTTTAGCAAAGCAAAGCCAAATTATTTGTTTTACAGCAAGTAGCTTATGTAAAAGAACATCTGGATCAGATGGGTCGGAGATAAACTCCAAAATAGTGGAAAAGACAAAGTCAAATGATGCGTTTTGCAAAGGGTTGGTCTGTTCTTTACCTTGTGAGTTCTTAAACATTTCTAAATTTGAACATAATCTTGCTTTTTCACACAGGAAGAAAAACAAAAAACCTTGGGCACTTAGTTCTTCTGCAGTAACATAAACAGATTAAGGTCTGTGACCACCAGTCAGATATAGTACTGCACACTTGACTTAGCCTGATGTATTGCCCTAATACAGAAACCAGCAGGCTATGTAGCACTCGGTAAGCTTAGTGAGGCTGTAGAGTCTAAACATTGTTGTTTATGTCCCTGTAAATAGGAACCTGCTGTACAAGGTAATAAAGCTTACTTAGATGAGATATGTCATTATGTTTAAACTTAGCTCCAAGAAAGACTGATCTCAATCATCCAGGTAAATGCAACACAGGAAGCTAAATGGATTCAACTGGACATTTTTTACACAACGTTTCTGCCTGTTGTTGAATCTACCTGGATGATTGAGATCAATCTTTGTTGGAATTTAACCAGTTTGGCAAGTTTTGCCTAATGACTGTGCAATGTACAACACCTGTTTCGCTGGAGTTTGTCACCACCCAATCGAACATCTGATGGGACTGACCAGCTCTAGTCCTTGAAGAAGAAAATTGAATGATTCTTGAAACGTCAGGCAACTATGTCTAAAAATGTCTAGTTGAATCGATTTAGCCTTGTGTGTTGTTGCTAAGTTATTTAATTTAATATCTTGCATTCATGTTATAAAAGTAACCAAAGCAATAATGTTATTAAACTTGATCAAAACACAACATCTTTAGAGTAATAAAGGAATGGCAACCAGACCAGTATTCGTTCTATTGACTACAAAATCTGACATGCAAACTCTTGAGCTCTCTGTTTTGTGATATCAAACCTATTCCCCTATACAGCAATTGTCCTTGTAAATAATCCATTCCAACTTTGGGGAGATTTTTGATTTGGCAAATATAAATACGTAGCATAAACGCTGACATTATTATCTCAAGAATAAGCGTGGCAGAATGATCGTTAAATTATAAAAATGCTACCAGTGGCCAGGGAGACACATCTGAAAAGCAACTTTTCGTGTGGCTAATTTGAGAAGTGTCCTTTCAGATGGTTTATCTGTCGTGTAGCTGCCGCTCTGCACAGCCTGACAGCTTTCTAACCAGCTGTAGGTCCCTCTGCCCGACTCTCTATTCCTTCCACTGTCAAGAACACAAAGGTTCACTCAATTATTTGCTCTCGGCGTGCACAACAATAAGCATATGGACCGCCACACACCGAGCGAGCTGTTTGCCTGGCTCGCCGACGTACATACGAGGCCTTTTATTTCCACTGGCAGACTTTGGTTAGCAGTGGGAGACTCACTGATCATATTTCTTGTAGTGGAGGGCTGTGACGCTACTTGAATACATAAGAACTGCATGGCCAATAACTCATGAAGCGTTTTCTCATTCATATTCAAACAACCCATTTGGTATTTTAATGGTTATTTAAGCTTGGTTTAACTGTCATCACAAATGCATTATTGCTGCTAGCCTGATTGCAGAATTCACAACTCAGGGCCCATTAGTTTCCATTTTGATGCAGCACTGTGTGTAATCATAAAAGATACAATTTGAAGTTCATTAAAAAACAGCCCCAAACCTCGCCTGCATGAATGGAAGTATGGCTGAGTGGGTGGGCGCTAACTAGCATTCACAACCATTAGGTGGAAAATATACTATCATTATTAAAGACACACTGCGTAGCATTTCACCCAATAAATAGAATGATTTTATCACAAGCATTCTCATCATTGAAAATAAAAGACCAAACAAACATGTGTCTTTGCTCACCTCTCCTGAGACCTGACTGCAACTTTGCAGGGAGCTGGACATCTCCAGCTCGTCTCCATGGAGATGTTGAATAAAGACAGCCAAATATGAGATTGTCCCAGTCCATTTAAGAAAAAGAAGAACCTTACTGTCATTATACTATTGTACAACAAAATTGTGTAGATCAGATGTTGGGTTAGTCCTGAGCCACTGCGATTCTACGCACCAACCTGACCAGCATATTTTGGATATAGGGGAAACCGGAGTACCCAGAGGAAGAACATGCAAACTCCACATAGAAAGGCCCCGGCCAGGGATTGAACCTGGGACCTTCTAGCTGTAAGGCAAGAGCGTGAACCACTCAGCTACCATTCCGCCCCATTGTTTAAATACCCACTGCAAAAGGAGCATTTTTTGTGTCAAGCTGGTCATTAGGAGTGTTAGAGGATAACATTAAATCGCTATATATCATATTGGGTCAAGCTGTAAAGTCGTACTATCTCTGTCATAGCCTTGACTGTGGTGCTCAGGCGCCTACTCGCCTGCGCATCAGTCTGAGAGGGTATTTATCCCTCTTCTGTAGAAACATAGACAGACTTGAATGGTAGGACTAGCGCAAGTCCTATTACTAGCGCAATGTCTTCAGTTCATGTCTCTGGGTAAACAATGGTATACAAACTTCTCCTGCATAAGATATCCAGACTGCTGTCTATTTTTCATCTATCCTCTCGAACACCATTGTTAATTCTCTAACAAGGGGCATGTTTTCAGGATATTGCAGTCAACAGTACAATCCAAAAATGTTACGCAGTGAGCCTTTAATTATTAACAAGTCAAATGTTTTAGAGGGAGAACTCTGTACGCAACAAGCTACACATTTTATCCAGGCAAACCACTTAACACACTAACTCAACCAAGAAGCCTGAGAACTAGACGGTACAAAAGGTTTTAGAAGAATCTCTCCCATCTCTTACCTTCGTTATAGGAGGGAAGAGAAACCGAACAAAACAAGACGCATTTATACATTAGCGGAGCTGGGCATGAAAAACAACCTGCATTAGTTGAAAGTATTGAGGCCGTAACTTACATGACAGTGGGGTTCATTTAAATTGCACTTCCCTGATACAATTAGACGATTGCAGTCCTTTTCTGTTTGCTTTTGTTAATATTTATTTATGTATTTTTACGGTATAAATTAAGACGTATCCTTTCGGCTGCAGCGCCTGCCAAAATAACTCTTATCTAATGCCTGTTTATAGTTTCCGAACATAATATGAAGGTTGTTATTCCTCCGAAAAACACTTGCTGGCTCGGCGTAAAATAAATCAAAGGAAAGGGGGCAGAAATTGTGCATGTAAGTGTTCTGTTGGGCTGTGGTGGTTGTAGTCTCCCATGTGACTCACCTCAAAGTGGAGCGTGTAGGGGGGAGGCATAATTACTTTTCTAGTACTATATTCAGCACAGCGTGGCAACATGGCGTTAATTTGTTAAGTGTGTACATTAATCCCATGCGCACCTTGCTAGAACTGGGCAAGCCTCCTCGTTTTCATCAGAATATGCCTTCGCCAAGTGGTTAACGTTTGCACTTTGGGAAATTCCTCAGATCCAAAAGACAAACATTGATGTTTGATGAGCAAATGAATCGTATTGAATAACCTATGACTATAGTTGCACAAAATCCAGCCATATCGTTAATGTGGATTATTTAACATTGTGATTTACGGACCTGAAGGTGACATGTGCTCTTTCTCTACATTATGGGGCAGCATTGTGTTCCTTCATGATAATGAATAGATACAGAGGTATTTCTGATGTGCTACACTGGATTTAGTTGCTGTCTTATCAGATGTTTGTAGTTGGAGTTCTTTAAGTGGAGGTTGTGCAAAAAAATAGATCTGAAAACAAAATTAGCCTTCTGTTCAATAGAGAGCCTGCTTTTATTGGCAACGTTGGGAAAATTGAATTCTATTGTGAGTGATGAATATGCCCATTCTTGTGCTTTATTGACTTGCAGGGAAATTGCAGGAAATGTAATAATGCATTTATTAGGTAATTATGATTAGGATTCATAGGGATGTTGTATTAAAAGTTACGCAAAAACACAACAACAAACAAGCAAATAAAGTATTGGTTTTACGAAGTGCTACACTCAAAGACACTTCTACCATTGTTAGACTTGATGGAAGTGAGGCTGCTGGACACAACAGCTGATTTGAGCTGCCAACTCACCGGTTACATTGGAAGGACGAAGTATGTCTTCCATTTCTGCCTAAATTGTTCATAAAATGTTGTCTGATCTTTATGAAAATCCCAATCAATCAATCAATCAAACTTTATTTATAAAGCGCTTTTCATACCGAAAGGTATCACAAAGTGCTTTACATATTACAACATTTAAAACAATGCGCCTGGGACAACCTCCCATATATATACATTTTATATATTAGGATTAAATAAATAGATTAGTCAGTTAAAGGCTAAGCTAAAAAGGTAGGTCTTGAACCTGCTCTTAAAAACATGAACGTTCTCTGCAGCCCTGAGCTCCTCCTCAGGTCGTTCCAGAGGCGAGGGCCGTAATATTGGAAAGACGCCTCACCATGAGTCTTTTTGTTGACTTTAGGAATAACTAGGAGACCCCGGCCGGAGGAGGGAAGGGGCCGTGAAGGTTCGTAAGGTAAAAGCAGTTCTGAAAGATAAGAAGGACCAAGACCATTAAGGCATTTAAAAAACATTAAAAGAACTTTAAAATCGATCCTGAAACACACGGGGAGCCAATGCAGCGATTCTAAAACCGGTGTAATGTGGTCCCGCCTCCTGGTCTTCGTCAGGACACGAGCTGCTGAATTTTATAAAAGTTGTAAACCTGAGATATTCTTTTTGGGAAGACCAGAAAGCAGGGCATTACAGTAGTCGATACGACTGGTGATAAAAGCATGCATTAGCGTCTCCGTGTTGGCCCGAGAGAGAATGGGGCGGACTCTGGCTATGTTCTTTAGATGGTAAAAACCTATCTTTGTGATATTCTTAATGTGTGGAATAAACGGCAGCTCAGAGTCAAAGATCACACCCAGGTTCTTCACCTGTGAGGAAGGATTAATAGACAGTGACTGTAGTTTGGGTAAAAGTCTCTCTCTCAGGGCCGATGATTAACATTTCAGTTTTGTCCTGGTTAAGCTGGAGAAAATTTTCTGCCATCCAGAATTTGATATCTAAAATGCAGTTAAAAAGTGCATCTATTGGCCTGGTGTCATCAGGAGACATGGAGATGTATAACTGTGTATCATCAGCATATCTGGGAAAATTGATTGACCCCGTGTCTCCTGATGACATCACCAAGAGGGAGCATATACAGATTAAAAAGCACTGGGCCTAAAATTGAACCCTGGGGCACACCACATGTAATTCCATGGACCTTAGAGGAGCAGGTATCCACACTTACCATGAACGTCCTGTTTGTGAGGTAGGAAGTAAACCATTTGTGTACAGCACCGGAGAGGCCTATGTGTTTTAAACAAGTTAAAAGAATAGTGTGGTCGACTGTATCAAAGGCAGCGCTCAGATCCAGAAGAACCCAAGAATGAGTAAACAGTGTCTGCTTAAACTAATACCACCCCAACAATGACATGTTATCATATTCTTAATGGCCATAACATGTAAACATTCACAGGACAAGGAGGAATAAATGAGTACACCCTGGATTAAATAGCTGGCAGACCCTTCTTTGGCAGCAATAACTTTCTTGTAGTTGCAGATTAGACGTGCACAACTACCAGGATGAATCTTGGACCATTCGGAACCGTTTGGTGCACAACAATGCTTCTCAACAAGAGACAATTCTTAACTAGTGTGTGTTTTTCAATGGCAAGGGCAGTTTTAAGCCACACCTCAGTGATTGGACTTCAAGTTGGCTCACACCCTACTCTAAATGTCGGCATAAATTTGTCTAATTAGCTCCTGGAGGATCCTTAGCCAGGGGGTGTACTCACTTATTCCTCACTGTCCTGTGAATGTTTACATGTTATGGCCATTAAAAATATGATAACACCTAATTGTTTGGGTGGTATTCGTTTAAGCAGACACTGTTTACTCATTCTTGTGATTTTAATAAAGATCAGACCACATTTTATGACCAATTTAGGTAGAAATGTAAGGAAAGCATTCATGGAACAGTGATTCTTAACTGAAATGATTTTTAGACACACTCATGATTTATCAAAATGTCCCAATCATTAAGTTTTTTAAAACATGAAGTACCAGGCTGCTAACACAGTAAAGGCATTAGAGAGCACTCTTTTACCAAAGCGCAGGGAGATGAGGGATGAACATAGCTGTAAGCATGGGGAGGGGGGGACAAAAATGACAGAACTATCGGAAGAGCATAATGTGATCTTGAAGTGTTAGCAAAAAGGCCCTTCCCAGAGACAAGATAAGCGCACTTTTTTTTTTGATGAGTAGGTAAGTCTAATAATTGTCTGTAGGATCAAGGAATAATGCTTTGAAGTGGGCTTTCATGTCATTGACTATGAATAAAGCACAGGGGACCCACAATGGAGGAAAAAAACTCATTTTTCTTTCCTCGGTTTACAGATGGAATAATAAGAGAAGCTACCAGGTCAATGTCAGAGGTTCACCACTGCAGAGGTCTCCAAAACAACACAGCAGCCAACAGCAATGAGGTATAAACTGAACTGCACTGCAAATGATTCACTTGAAGTAACAAATGGAATACAAAGTCAACTATTTCTCATTTACATGCACATTAAACAATCAGTGCTTTCGGCTGAAATGTGGCTTAAAGTGCACCACTGACCAACAAAAGCCTAATTTTGAAAACAATGGTTTAGGTTCAATTCCAGTGTAATTAAAGTAAGAAAGGCAACCACTCCGAACTAATGATGTAATGAATGTGACTATGGAGGACCGTAATTTATCACAGTATCACAAACTCGACAAAACTATCAAGCAATGTTTATACTTTAGTCTTTTGTTTGAAGCATACAATGGTGAAGATATAGTGCAGGTAGATGGATAACTAAACATCGAAACAAGACAGGGACAGTTACTATATCACGGCACGGTGCATTAGACAGACTGCAACAAAAGGCCAATAAAACGATGTATTGTAACTGTATTTTCCGGACTATAAGTCGCTGCAGAGTATAAGTTGCACCAGCCAAAAAATGTATAATGAAGAAGAAAAAACATATATAAGTCGCATCAGCCTTGGCAGCTACCTGGGCATGGAGGTGTAACTGTACAGCCTCTCCCGGCAGCACGTGGTTGTAGCTTTTAGCCCGCAATTAGCTTTTTTTGCTTTCTTCATTGCAGTAAGAGTAACCTCCACTTTTTGCCAGTCCCTCACAAGTTTCTCGCTCACTCCAAACTTTGCTGTTTTTTTTATTTTATTTTCAGTGGTACAGTAAGTAACTAAGTGCTTTATTTGTCATTGTACAACCGTACAGGAGTAGCAAATACTGATACACAAGCTGAGAGTGCCCTCTAGCGGCACTCTCGGGAGTGCCTCGTCAAAAATCCGAGGCACTCCTTTAACAAAAAAAGTTAAAACTCCTTTATTAGCATCTGGACCGTGAAATTATATATTTTTATATATAAGTTGCACCTGAGTATAAGTCGCACCCCCAGCCAAACTATGACAAAATGTGTTACTTATAGTCCAAAAAACACAGTACATGAAAACATTCAATCAAGGATAAAGTAACACCATTCAAAATAAGTCCTCGATTTTGATTGTGAAGGACACATCTTTTTTTTTATCACTTTATATAAGATAGGGAAAGATAAGATAACGCTACTTTATGGCAATGAGCAGTGTCAACTTTTGGAAAGACATTCATATTCGGTTTATTCTGTCCTTTTTTCCACAGGCTTCGGTTAGGGATATTGCGGCATCAGTGCACAGGAATGTCTTGTCGTGGGCTGTGTGGCAGGGGCATAAGGAGAAGAAAAGTGTCTCTTTTGCAGCTCTAACACCAGCTGCCAGCTCACAAGCTGTGCGTAGTATTTCTTGCAGCACTGCTCCAAGCCTGCTCAGGACGAGAAATGTCCCAGATGTGGTGGGACCTGATCCAGGTACTTCTCCTCCCACCCAGAAAGTCTCCACCGCACTGGATGTGGTGCACGCATCGTCAATGAGATTTCTAACCCCTCAGCCATTTGGGAAAGGAGGGTTTTCAAAAGCTAGAAACACTATGAGAATGACAAACTCCCAGTCAAACTTTAACGGACAGACTTCAAGTATGGTGAAGCCAAATGCGTTGAGACAGACCTACTCACCATCTGATAGATTGGCAGTGAAAGGGCCAGGAAAGAGAAAAGAACAAGTTGTGCGGAGCGAAAGGGACGGCAATCTGGAAGGGTCGCCAAACCAAGCTTCAAGTCGCACTTTCTTCTGCTCCCGCGTCCATTTTGACATTCCTCCGAGCTCCATCCTCTCTGCTGTCTTTTTGGTAAAGTCCCTGTGCATTTCCCTGGAAGATCTCAAAACAAATCCCACATTGTACCTGTCCACTTTGTCTTGCCATCTCAGCGTCTCCTCTGTGAAGAAATACAAAAAGACAAATCATAGAAGAGCTTCCAGGTGCAGAGAGAGTGGTGGTGGTTTGACTCACAGCAAAGGCCTTCAGTCAAAGCGGCAGAGCCACAAGGTCAAGCAAACAGCCCCAGCTCATAGTGTTAGCACTGTGGACTCAGACCTGCAGGCGCACAGTGCTACTCCCGGATTATTGTCATTCAGAGGGCCAAGTCCCCCTTACATAAAGGCTACCAAGCGAAAGGGGAATGCAGATGAGAAGGAGCAAGCGGCCCAGGGCAATTTCGAGCACAGGCCATACACAGGTATGAATTTCATCAATAGAAAATGATAATCTAAAAGTACCACACATTTCCATCTGAATACCACCCTCTTCATATATATTTTTTTACATTATGCTAAATTCCCAGTGCAGTGCCAATGTGGAAAGGGGAGTAGTCTTATTTGTCACTCAGCCCAACTCCTCTCGGATCTATCTCAGTAGTAGTAGACCACACATTCACCCCACACACACACACACACACGCACACACACACACACACACACACACACACACACACACACACACACACACACACACACACACACACACACACACACACACACACACACACACACACACACACACACACACACACACACACACACACACACACACACACACACACACACACACACACACACACACACACACACACACACACACACACACACACACACACCATTTATTCATTTTACAATATACAATTAAGCAATACAGCAGGTAGCACAACTGCTGTAAACACCTATATAAAATGCATATTGTTCAGAGTAACAGTGGAGATTTGATTAAAAAAGGAACAAACACTTCCACCCTTCAGTTTCCTAATGTTGTATTGCATTGTTTCAGCGGACATTGAGAAACATCTAAACATACATTGTTTTTTGCATGATTTTCACTTTAGTCTCCAGACACCGGGAGGGAAATCAGGTTAAAGTAGTTTTAGAAAATAGAATAAGGCACAGATAGGGATTTGATTTGAATGTTAGTAGCAAACTGTCTGTGGGAACAAGAGGATGACTTTAAAAAGAAGACATGCACTATTATCTGGAATTACAGACAATACATGTAAGTGATTTGTGGATTTAAACCCTATGGCTCAGATCTTTCTAGATATTTGTTCATTTGTGATCAATATTTTATACACTGTCACCATGTAACGCAATATTGTCAAGGTAGTTAATTCAAACTTGTTATATATGTGAAGTTTTAAGAAGACAACAGGACTTACACTTTGCTTTACAGCTAGAAGGTCCCAGTCTTGTTTTAACTTCACATGATAACCTAAAACCTAACCCTAACCCTAGAGTTAGGCTTAGCAATTGTGCATATCCAAATCTCAAAGCGCATTGTCCCTACAGCCTATATGCCAGTGTGATACCTCATTTGAAAGCCAAGACCTTCTAGTTTCTAAAACTATATGTGAGTGAAACACAACTTACATCACATTTGTCGTTCCTAACCCCCTGATTGGGGGAGCAAATAACAGGATAACTTAATATAACATGTACTATGTTTAATGTAAAACAAGATAATTGATACTCAATAGGACAGGTGTTCCCAAACAATCTCTGAAATCACCACTCCAACAACTAAGGATAATTTACAGACATTAGAACAGTGTTCATGGAAAGAGGCAATAGAATATGCATAAAAAGACCAGGTCAGTAGAAAATGCTTTATTTTCGGGCCAGAAACATTAAAAAGCGCCTTTGTCACGGTGTGTAAGAATAACTAAGGATAATTGCCTTCATTTCACTAAATATAGTGTTTTCAATTAGAAATACAAAATACTGTCATGAAATCATCCTGCAACCCCCACCTCAATGCCCCAGGTCCCAAATGCCTGCCATAGGGTTTCAATAATACCCCATTTTAGTTCCCTTTTTTTTGCTTTTACTCAGTTAAATACATTCTGGCCAGAAGCTGTCACAACTAATACACCACATTATTTCCGTACACAATGACAAATGTACCGGCTTCATGCAAATCTATAACTCTGCAACTCTATTCTGTTGCTGCGCACATTCCCAGTCATTACTCCTCTGCATTCAAAACACCACCTTGCCATGGTTTTAACAAGCCTTATGGGTGGATTCATTTATTGTCTGCCTACAGGCCAAAGGTACGGTACGCCATGTCAGACCATTTGTGTGCATGCTTTCAGGTGCCTGTGGTGTTGCTCTACCTGCATGCCACGTAGCGACTGGGGATTCAGCCTCTGTGTGTTCCAATAACAGCAGAAGGGATGAGGCTATGGCGCAGGACGGATGCACTGTCATCTTTTACATTATTCATTGGCCGCACTTGTTTCCCCTCTGGGTCTTCTTATTCTCCCTCCGTCTATGAGTTGCAGGCATACACTATAGCGCGGCGGTATGTGCGTGGGGTCATTTTTCGGGCTTCTCCAGATCATAAAAGCTGGGACGCGCTCACAAGCATGGCCATTATTGTGCCATAAGTCAGGGAACCGATAGACGGCGATCCAATCTTTTCCACTACATAGTAAAAACATGAAGCACACACTGGTCAAAGCTGGTTGTTTATTCAGTTCTCTCTTCTCATATGGCTATCTCTCTTTATTTGTCTTCCAAGTGGACGCCAGATCCTGGGACAAGCAAAGTAGTGAGAAAATGGAGCATCTCGAGGACAACTGCAGCACAGAGCCTAATAAGAGTCCATCTCTGAATATGTATAAGACCTGCTATTATCATTCCCGACTGAAGGGCGACGCTGTGGACGGAGCAGCCAAGTGTCTCAGCCTCCAAGTAGGAGCCATATGCCTTTTACAAGATTAGCTTTTAAATGATTGTCTGTTAAATGAATAATGCAGGGTGTAGAGAGAGCAGAGCACAGTGTAAGGCGTTTGCAGAAAATTATATTTATTATAAATTATTTCCTTATTAAGCTGGATTTTCTGTATATTTGGAATAAATAGAAAAGTCAGCAATCGGTCTTTTTGTAGCTTTTTGATCATCTGCACACACCTCACTTCAAACACCTTTTTTGAACATTTTTACCATTTAAGATGTGGTTACACTAATCAGATCATATTAATTAAGAAGTAGTTGCAACAGCTAAATGGCAGTCCCTGACACGCTTCCATCCAAGTTTAACTCCAAGTTTAAGCAGGAGCTGGTAGAGTCGTAAAAAACAAGGGCTTTCTCAAGGTCCCAGCCAGAGTTTATAACCAGGCGCACAGGACACATTATTATTGCAACTAAGAGAATGTCTTAAGGCCAAAGACATGCTGGAACAGATAAGACTACATCACACTTACATGCCTGGTACATGCTGTATATACTCCCAGAAGATTCATTTTAAACCAGTATCTCAAAGATTCAGAATTGTACTGCTTAGTAAAATTTGTCACGTTTACAAAGCGAGCTTGCATTTTGAATTCCCCTCAATGGCATCTTTGGAAGCGCATATAGTCAAAGTCACATTTACTGTACTTGTTGATTAAAATGTTGAGGCATAACATTTAAATTTTATATTACGTGTTTTAAATGTGTAGCGTATTGTTTGTGTGTGCCCTTCCAGGACGCTCTGGAGCTGCTGAGGCCCGACTTCATCAGCCGCTCTCAGAGCAGGCTGAGGAAGTTGGAGCAGAGGGTCATGAGAAGGAGAGCGGACTGTGACTTGGACCCAGGCCACAGGGATGCTCCAGGCACACACAGGAGGAACTGCACCACACCGGATCCACTTAGCGGTGAGAACGGCAACACTCTGCCTCCCGAAACGCCAAGAAACACCAGGAGATATTTACAGTATGTACAGGGGGAAATATGTGGCTGTTTGCTTTATAACTGCAGTGACTTTACACATTGTTGTCATTATCTACAAATCAAATTGAAATAAATTGCAGTTGTATTCATGTTCCATATATCTTCTGTGCTGTTGTTTGGTTGAGCTAATACGTCTGTATACCATAAACACCAAACACCATTTGAATCTATGTTTTTGACACAAAGCTGATGATAAATAAGATAATAAAGTGGTTCATTATCTTTCTGCATGGACGAGACCACTCAGATTTATTCTTTTTTTTTCACCTGGTTTGATGTTATAATAAGAATGAGTCAAATCAGACATTCCAGTCATCTATAATTCAGGGAAATAAAAATAGAATGAGCAGTGTAGAGATCTGTCATGGATCCACATCTCCATTAAATTCAACCCTCCTGACATCCTCAGCTGCTCAGCACAGCCCATCCTTCTCTCTCCACTCTGTGGCATCAATCCAACTTTGCTCTCTGCTGGCAAGTACAAGCATTACACATCTGATCTGAAGTCCCTCATACAGCTGCATGTCTGCAGAGGCAGAACCAGAGCCCCTTCCACTGTTTTCTACCTAATTAATCTTTATCTGGGCAAAGACCATTGGTTTTCAGGGGCTAAACAAGGTCACAGGGAACAGCCTGTCTTTCACAGAAATCATAAAAGTGGTAGTCCCAAGCTGAAATCCCTTTCGGCTAATTACTATGAAGAAAACAAAATGGCCTTGCTGTGGAGTTTGGGTGATGGAACAGTGGTAAGGTCGTCGTTTTTGTCCCCCCCAAAAAATGGGGGCAGATAAACATAAGAATATTATTCTTCCATTTGATCCTTTCTGATCATGGAAATGTATAAAACATTGAAAGCGTGAACTGTATGTGGCTTGTATAAAATCAATGAATAATATGAAATCACATTGAAACCCTAGCATTGCACTAATTCAATGTGTAGACATCAAACTTTGCTTTCCTAGAGGAATCGCAATGCCGATTGATCTTAATGTTTATACCAGCTCCATGCATACATTTTACGGACTAACATCCCAGCATTACATTGTCTTTCACAAAACGACACAATTTATGTTCTGATGAATAAACCATGAAAGAACACCGAGCGAATTAGCACACAGGAATATACTTAACGCTGACACATGAAAGGTCGCTGGTTAAATAGTAGGAAAGTATTGACAGCATGCTTTTGTTTGTGAATTTCATTGTTGTGATGCCTGATGCTGTTATTACCCCTAATGAAGACTTTGCTCGCTGTACTTTCTCCATCGACATGCTCAATTTACATGTTAATTCTGCTTTGTTATTCCTGTGTGTGTGTCTCAGATAACCTTTTCAAGCCCAGGGAGAGAGCTATATCGGGCAGAGAGATGCAGCTCAGGTCCAGACGGTGAGTTTCTGTGGCCAAACCTACATTTCAATATGTCAGTCATCCCCTCTTCTCATATACAACCCTTTCCATCAAAACAGTTTGTTATTTTCCACGGACACAAAAGGCGGCTGATGTCCCCATGACTTGACAGGCAATCTCAGCCACCCTGTGTCCACCTTATCGCAGCTTCCTTTTCTTTTTTCCCTTTTTTTCCTGTTTTGGTCTTATCAAGCCAAACACAGTTGATCAGACGATGCCGGCCCATTATAATTCTTTTTTTTTTTTTTTTTCTTTCCAAACGCAACACTATCTGACTGAGGAGATCTCCTAACAAATTGGCAGGAGTTGCAGGAGTGAAAGAGGGGAGTGTGTGAGACCTGTTTATCAGTGCATCCAGGTTTTTGTGGTCAAAGTAGAAGTAGATAATGCACTGCGGTCTGATGCCGACGCCAGGTCTGATGTTGGGGACTTGGCAGAGGCACCTTCACTCTCTCACACAGTGCCATAGACCCACTCCACTGTTTTATATCGCCTCTTTATGTGCAGGATTTACAACAAGCTCCCAGAAGTGACCAAGAGGAAGGAGGAGGAGAAAAGACGAGCTGTATCGCAAACTAACAGATTGAGAGCAGAAGTCTATAAGAAGGTACAGAGAAATAGGGGCCAAGAAAGTGATAAAAAAAAAACACGGGGGTGGGCGATAATAGGGGGAAAAATATATATATAAATACGATACCACTCAAAAGTTTGGGGTCACTTAAAATGTCCTTATTTTTGAAAGAAAAGCACTGATTTTTTTCAATGAGGATAACATTAAATTCAGAAATACAGTCTAGACATTGTTAATGTTGTGAATGTCTATTCTAGCTGGCAACAGGTGATTTTTAATGGAATACCTACATAGCTATGCAGAGGCGCATTCTAGGAACCAGCTCCAGTGTTCTCAAGGTACATTGTGCTAGCTAATCGTGTTAGTGGGTAATTGATGATTAGAAAACCCTCATGCAATTATGCTAGCACTGCTGAGAACTGTTGTGCTGATTAGAGAAGCTATGGAACTGGCCTGGCTGACCCCAAACCTTTCACTGGTTGTATACGTACGTACAGTATACAGTATATATATATATATTTCAAAAGTCATATTATTATAACAATAACATAACAATTATTCGTCAATGTATAGTTCTTGTTGTTGTTTACTAAACAATGCAAAATCTATTCTTTGGACAAATAATACAGTGCTAAATATGTTAATTGTCACTAACAAACTATTCAACTGTTATAGGCCCATATGAACTGCCAAAGAATCTGAGAGCACGCTTTGCAAAACAAAGTGTTATTAATTGTTTGTTTTCCCTCGATTATGGTATTTCTGCAATTGATTATTCGTAATAATCATTAACATATTTTGATTGATTTGCATAACCCTATTCTGACAAACCACAATGGTATTGTCCTCTGAGTTCAGGCGTTTGGAAATGCCCATGATTAAAGTAATCTCCATCTTTTAGTTGAGTTAGTTTATTTCAGCAGTTTACATTTTTTGTTACTTTACAAAATTCATATTATACAGATAACAAATATATGAAATCGTTAACTATCATTACCAATGTTATATCAATTTAAAGCTATAAAATAATCAGTCACAGGGTTAAACTTTACACTTTAAATTATAATTGTATTTATTTTATATTAAACATTTATTAAATCAATATTTTTTATTATATATTTTTTTTCTTTTCATAAATATGTGTTGTTGTTTTGTGAACATTTATAAATTTCCACTCAAAGAACATTATACTTGGTCGCTGCGTTAAAACATTGCATGTTGAAAAAGTAATAAATACGGTCTGTCTCTGTGTAGTAGTTTTAAAACCTTCCAGCAGAGGTCAGTGTTCAACAGCAGGAGCTCACTCACTCTATAACTGACTGCTATGGCAGTTTTCTTTACCTGAGCAGTGAGAGGTATGTTACTGTAATTACTTCCAGAGCTGAGCGACGCATGAAGCCTTCTACAGCCTCTACTGCGGTGTGCTTTGATGTCATACTTACGGTCAAAAATGGTATAGTCATTCAGATTCATGTATTCATATTAAAAGACCATTGTAAATATTCATAGGCAATTTCACTATGTCTCCTTTAAGTGAGCGGCATATGCAGAATAGGCGCAGCATTGAGGACGGGCTGTTTTACTCACATCTGTCTAGGTTTTCCCAAAGGTGAATCGTTTCCATTATGACCTAACCACAACAATGACTTTCCTGACAGCCAGGTGCAGTATGAAAAATGTGAAGAGATGCCTCCAATTTCTTGCAGATAATTGCGCAATCATGGGAGCGTCAGATTATGTGGCAGTGAGAGGAGATGTGTTTATCATCTTTGCTTGGGTATACTGTAAATATGATATGTAATGCCTTATAAATGTAATAAATGTACGTTATGTGTGTTGCAATGCGGCTAAATGGAGCAGACAGTTCCTATACCACCTCAGCCAATAGTGGTGTCTGAGGAGATATTTCTTGGGGAAATGGAGCAGTTACATTAACAGTTATGAAAGTGCCATGACCTCGGCACTTCTCAAATGAAGCTATTAGCCAGGCCCGACCTAACCGTGATTGGTACCCAGAAAAACTTTGCAACTTCCTCATAAACCTGTGTGCGTCTCTATTTTCCGTACTGCGGCAGGATTTTCGTGATTGTGTACGAGGCCAGTGTGATTGCACAGTGCCGTGTTGGCCCAAGATAGTAAGCTAGAATTATTCCCCCCACCTGAGTGCTGGTCACCTCTGGGGCGCAGCTGATGGAAGCGGAAGCCAATTTAGCAGCAGGAGTTGGTCCGTTGTGACGCGGAGTTGTTCTTTGGAGACGCAATGAGCTTTGATGACGCTTCTTTTTTTTTGTTTTCTTTCTCAGAAACTCCTGGATCAAGTTCTGCAAAGATAAACACAGGAGGACAGAAGGACGTTCACATCATTTGCAGATCAGCATCTAAATTGGACTCTGAAATTCAATTTATGTTGGTAATTGTCGCTAATGCTTGGAGATAATGACATCTACCTTGCAGACATTGCCAACGCACTGCTGCAAATAAGCTTAGTGCTTTAGAAAGATATTAATTATGCCGTAATATGACAAAAAAGTAAGCTGATTATTAATTATGAAGACTGGGTTGATCTGAAAGACATTTTAGTTTGAGTACCAAGAGCACACTGAATAAAGCCTTAAACGTGTCGTCTTGACTCTTGTCATTGACTCTTTCCTTGATACACAAATACTTCTAATATTGAACAAAATTCAAAGCAAGTATGTACTTTGCTATTTCTAGCATGTTCCTCCATTTAAGCAAGTTTAGCTCAAATAAGCAAGCCACTAATATGACATCTACATGACATTCCGTGGGTAATGTGCATGTGTGTGTCCATTTCATTAGTCTATATTGAAAGTGATTGTCCTTGGTACAGTATGGTAGGAGTTTATAAATGTAAAAGGATGGTTGGGAGGAGGTGGAGCCAGCGTTTTGTCATTGCATCCATGTACAGCCCAAGGCTCCCGAAACCTCCCATCCGGAACATTGGAATTCCAAGCTAATCGAACTCAGGAGACGCATCTCTGAGTGAATGGGGCCTTTGTCACCCAGCTTTAAACCAGAAAAGACATTGTAATAGCAGAGGGGACTTGTGTGCACATGTATAGTGTTTAAGGCTGACTGACGTTGGTTTGGCATTTAAGTCTTCTTGGAAGGATGGCAAAGGGGAAGGACATAAACGGCACAGAGTCAAGTCATGTTTGAACAGTTCAGTTCAATCAATGTCTGGGTGTTTATCTTTGTTGAAAGGTTTAGACTAGAAACAAACCCTATTCTCTTGCATTCAGAATAGTCACATTACAAAATATGAAGAAAACGTTCTGTACAGGGCTGTGCTGTTCCTTTAAATGAGTGGCTTTTGCGGATGATCGATTGTAGCCTATAGCAAGGTGTATCATCTAAAAAGTGCATGTATTCAAATTTGCTGACTTGTCATTGATGCTTGTTCGCACCAAGGCCCTTCCTGAGAGTAATCCACATGGGAGGTTTGTTATCCTGCCATGTGGGCTGGTTCCGCAGGCTGAGCAGGGACTGACAGTGAGATGTATACGTGGAGAAGGCCTCCTGTCAGTCTTGCAGTCGTCATGTGTCTGCTTGTCACATTGCTATCTGCGCCTGATGTGGACTGTGTGTGCTCCAAGGGTCCTGGGGCGGCGCCACACGTGGCCCTGACTGATTCGGATGCCTGGAAGGGAAAACCGATATGTCTGGCTCAGAGAAGACATACCGAAGACAAACTAGCAGAGCTAACCATGGCTAATTGTGAGCATCTGAGCTGAGCCGCTGATTAAAATCATTAGTCATTTGACTGGCAACCATGCTGTGAGAGTCTAGCCACAGTAGAACAGTGAAAACATCCAGTAAGGCACATCCTTCCATGAAAGGATCTGTCTGCTCCATGGAAATGAAAATACTCACATGTTCTCTCTCTATTTTAAAGTAGAAACATGAAATATTAACCTTTCATTGGCAACATAAAAGACATAACCCCAGGAACAGGATCCCAGGAAGAGAAGCCGCTGATGCTAACGTGGTTCTTAACAAACATAAACAAACTGTTGAAATTTTAAAGAAGTATTGATGAATCTTTTTCATCTTATTGCTGTTAAGGGTTTGTGGGAAGTAGCAATTCAGTCTTCAGTTATGGGAGGTGTGATACAACTTCACTCAATGACCAATTTGTTTTGGCACAGGCATTTTGTGACATGCAAAGTGCTGCCAACTGCAAACACATACTTCTGTTAGGTTACAAATGTACATTTTTTATTTATTATTATTATAATTATTTTTCATAAAACTCAATAAATGACATCCAGTGTGTCACAAAACAAAACATCAGAACACAGCACGTCTTAAAGTGGACGTGCCTCAGCATAGATATTTCACATGTCACAATTTGAATCTATGTTTCTGTACGAATTAAGTAGTAACAGAGAAATACAGGCGCTAGAGCTGGTGATGACCCTTGGGTCTCCTCCTGCTGGCAGCTGTAGGAATAACTAACTTTTAGTTTCGATTTAGGGTGTGGTTTACAGCTTCAGCACTGAGTAATGAACACACTCTGAGCGCAGAACTGCTCAGAACCGATATAATGTTGGCTTCTTATGGGCTTTCAAATTGTGGAGGACCGTTTCGAGTTTTAATATTGATGCAATTGCATCCAGGAAGTACAAATCGAAATGCTGACCCCTTTGTCTGAGGTTTACTGAAATCTGCATGAATGAAGTACTACTCCAGGTATGTTTTTGCCGATATAACATGGTTCAAAGCTTTAAAAAAGTAAATTTAAAAGGCTTATATTTATGTTGTTGTATTAGAATTTGCTGTATGAGAATTAAATGCTGATTTTATATATAACCTTCATCTTTTATTTTATTTTAATGTTGCTTAAAATTGCAACAATAAAAAAACAAAGCAGGAAAAAAATGGGCACAGCTGGTAAGCCATCATGTTTGACAAAACAATAGAGGATGTAAAAATAGAGAATGACCTGGCCAACACGAAGTGACAGTATTTTTCATAGTTTGTCTAGCTTTAGCTCTAGCTCAGTGAACCGACAATTGCAAAGACATCTGTGGCACTGTGCCTACAGCAGAGCACACTAAAAAAGATTAGTTCAAACCAGACCTGGTTTTGTGCACAACACACAGATTGGTCCAGTGTGACGCCGGTTCATCTGTGCGTGAGGACACTAGGCTATCTCACCTCACAGGTATTTCAGCATGAGGGATGACTTGTCACATTAATTACCGAGCATTCATTTCCATGTTAAAAGATAGATTGCTTCCAGCCTCTTCATCTTTCAAGTTAGAGTTGACAGTTTGCAAGGAATTACATTTAAACGCAAATACATCGAATCGGTGTGGTTTTTGAAGCTGAACATACATTTAACAAAGTCTTCTTTATGCTTTGATTTGTTCGAGACATATAAACCTATTGCTAAAAAAATAAAGTCAATAATTGAATCAGTAATTTAGGATCAGTAGGTGAGAAGAAAGCAGCACATGATATGCCTCCAATATTGACTGCGCATTTTGATCATAGTCTGCCTCTGGGCGTGGTTTTATGCCTTAAAGCAGTACTAAGTAAATAAATCCTTTTTGTAGTCCCTGTGGGGGTAATACAAGTGTTCATGGGATGATTGGAGGGTCTTTCATCTCCCCCTGGTGTCTCTGGCCAGAAAACCATGTTTGCAACTTGACTGCCACCGGTCCAGAGCAACCAATACACACTAATGGAATCACGAAGAAGAAGCTAACAGGCTAACGGGCAAAGCTAACTTCGGGCTAACGTCATTTTAAACAGTATTTACAGCCAAGTTTGAGTGAAAAAAAAATATTTCCATGGTATAATTGGATGCACAATATCCCTCTCTCCCTTCGCCTTTCCTTTCAGCGTAGTACTTAGTTTTCAAGACAATTAATACGTTAAAAATTGGTAACTTGCTACTACATTGGCAGTTGCGCTTGTGGCCTCTAGGGGGAAGAGTTACTTAGTCCTGCTTTAACATAATGCATATTATCACGGCTTATATTGCTAGGATAATGGTAAGGGACGAATACCTCTCAAACCAACCATGTGTCTGAAACTTGTCCTGGGCTGTAGAATGGAACCTGTTGGCGCTAGGACCCAGCAGAACTCACAGAGCACATGGCAGAAAGGCAGCTCCTCCGATGCAAGTCAGCTTCACTCTTCTCCGCTCCAACATCGCTCATTCTCTCTCTGCTTTCCTCTGCTCTCAGTAACCTCAACGACACATAATAACAACAACAAAAAAAGTGTAAGTGCTCAATACCTCTGTTTCCTGATACAAGCATACACTCTGTTATTGTAAAACTTTTTTTTTTTTTTTGACGTCTTCTCCAGGACGGTCAAGCTTGCATCTCTTGCAAGTCTTGTCAGGAATATTTCGGTCTGTTTTTGCTGTATTCCGTGAGCACTTTTTTTTTCCCTTTTTTTTTTTTCTTCCTGTCACCGTAGTGGCTGCAAGCATCGTGAGGAGCGGAGCGGAGAGTCCCAGCCGCTTTCACCTCACCTAACCCGGGCTGGCATCATGAGACCGTGGCGCCGGCGGAAGAACTTCGCTCGTGGGGTCTTCGCTCTTATCGTGTGCCTCTCCGTGTCTGCAGAGAATGCTGGAACAACAATTAGCAACACCCAGAAAGGTAAGTTACACTTACTATATACCGTTTTTTGTTGTTTTTTCTTTAGCCTATTATTTAAAGGTTGCACTTACTGTAATCGCGAGCCTTGTGATGCACACGCTGTAGGTTAACTTAAAGCCACACTGTGTAGAATTTTACCCACTAAATAAAATTGAAACACAAGCATTAATTTTACGACAGATATTTTCATCATTGAACAATACCATGTAGAAACAAACATTTATGAGGCTCACCCCTCTGACCAGCAAACTTTACCGGGAGTGGGTGCGTCTCCAGCTTGTCTCCATGGAAATGTGACAATAGGCGGTACAATTAGAGATTCAAACAGGTTAGTTTCTCATCCAAATCCATTCTTTGATTACCCACTGCAGCAGTAGCATTTTCTGTGTTGAGCTGGTCATTAGGAGCATGTTTTGTTTTGCCGGCAACAGTATAGTCCAAAATGTTACGCAGTGTACCTTTAATTGATATGGGAAAACATAAAATAAATTTAGGCTAATGTTGTGCAGGGGACCCAAAGCAAATGAAAATGTAATCTATATTGGATGAAACATATTGTAAATCAGTATTTAGCCACAGTCAATACCTACTGTTGTTATTCTAAATGTAATTTTAGGCTGTAAAACATGACAATTTTGTTTTTATTGAGTTAAAGGAGCTATACCTGACTTTTTTGTCTTTATGTAAGGTATAAAAAATGTTTGCCTTATAAAAGTATGATGTAAAAGTCGTAATTTGTGGAAAAAAATCAGCCTGATGAGTGAGGTTTGCGCCATATTAACATTTGTTGATGTTGTGTGTATGGTCAACCCAAATAGTCAATATGTGACGGAAAGGGGGTTACGGCCGTGACGGTAAAAATAAGATTGGGTTCAAAATTATGAGTAATTACGTATTCCGGCTATCCACATGGCCGCAACTCCATTCACTAGTTTTATTAGGCAACTTTTTTTGTTTTGCCTCTTCTCAATTTGTTGTGTTCAATTTGACAACTCAAGAGGGAATTTTTAGTAAGTAATTACCCCCAAATAGCAAAATACATTGTTTTTGTGCCTTTCTGTCAGTTTGTTCATCATAGTGCAGAAAATAATCTTGTACTTTGTTGTCTTTGATGGTTATTTTAATTGTTGACTTGTCACAATAAGTGGCTGCGCCCCATGATTGTGTTCCTTAATAAGTCATTAATTACGTAGGATAATTAACTGGGTATATTGATTAGCTATTAGCTAAAGAGGTCTTGTAAAGTTAACATTTTTTCCACGATTATCATTAAGGTTCAACCGCATCTCTCACTCTTATGGTTCCATCATATTTTTCAGTGTTGCATTGTCAATGTCAAACTCAATTGTGTGAAACCATCCTGGAGATATTCACCACATTGCAGCATGGGATTGTAGCTGTAGAGAGTGAGAGTAGAAAATAGTCTGAAGGTTAGTGTATGGATTGAATTGGGGCAGTAGTAGTCTTTGATGTTGCTGGATATTGACCGCTCTAACTCTCTGTAATGCTTGTTATGGGCTTTTCCAACATTAGCGGAGATTAGCGTTGAGTGAAGAACTCGAGATCTCATCAGCCGAGTCCATAATGGTTGTGATATTGCAGCGCTTGAGTCCAGATGGACCTGAAGTATGTATCTGAGAGTAGGTAGCCAAAATGGCACTGCAAACAGTGGCCTAAATCCGGCTGTCGGACTCGAGCCAAATTTACAAAGAGTATTTTACCCCAAAAATGTGCCAAATTGTGGATAATGCCTTGCTGACATGGCTCAAAGCTTGTCTTAGTGCTGTGTTATGGAGGATGATGTGCATTCCCAATCTCAAACAGAACGTGCCCGCCCCCGCAAAATTAATCTGACGTACGCTCGTGCCAAAGATGGTTTTAGTTGCTTGCCAAGGCTTCACTACGATCAGCGTTTCTAATAGCGCTGTGTTGCGGTTACCATAGGCTAAGCGGTGCATTAAGCAGCAATAGATTCGCAGGGCTGATTGAAAGTATCTTGTTGAAACTTGGAACACAAATACGAGATAAATGTGACATAGATGGATAGGAAATCATCAACCATTCCTTTTTAAAAATGTATATTTCAAGCTGAATGACCCACTGTTTTGCTGTGTTCATGAGTGCATACTGTTCTTGTGCCTTTGTGCTGGACAGGGAGGGTATCCCATTCGGCTGGCCACTCCGAAAAAGTATTAGAGATGAAAGGCAGAAAGAGAGATTGTGTAAGAGCAAGAGAATTTTTTTTTTCCAATTAATTGCTCTTTTCAAAGCGAGTAAGAGTCTATGTTCAAAGTCAGTAATTAGCAGAATCCTTTAATGTGTGTCAGTCTTCTTAAAAGTTGTTTATTTTGTAACCAGACTGTTAATTACACTGAAAAACCCACATACCCGCTCTTAAATGAAGCCTATTTCTCTCCAGAGCTAATTTACCTTGTGAACTATTACTCCAAAAATAAGAGAAGTCCCAAAAGGAGCTGGATGGAGCGGCCGATGTTTACAAATGTTTGAAGAATCTTCCCCGTTCATGGCCCCCATCTTTCTTTGTCTCTCGTCTTGCATATCAACCGGCTTCAGTCTAATTTCTGGGCGAAGGCGAAGCTCGATAAATAATTAGAGGGGGACCGAATGACCTGGATTAGATGGGGTGGATATCATCTGGTCAGGACCACAGCATCAGACAGAATTAATTAGAAAGATTAGATTGTCTGCGCTGTCTAAACAAACTTGAGAAGATGACGATAAGAATCGACCAAGTGGCCTTCAAGTGATATTCCAGATGTTTTGGGATGGAGGGTTCGCCGTATGTAGAACAGGAGAGAAGTGTTGCTTTATTGTAGCATTTTGAAGACATTAGTTTTGATACTTCGCTGTCTTCTTCTTCTTCTACTCATCTTACTTTTTCTCGCTCTCCCTGCCAACACTAATGAAAGTCATTGTTAAGAGGTTTTAGATTCAAGGCACTACAATTTGCTTGGATCCGTAGTCTTTGGAATCACTGGTTGATACCTGATTTGTTTTTCATGTGTTGCTTGGGTGTCAACTTACTTACCTCCATGGTGAAATTCTCTACTTGAAAAAAACTTAGGCTTAAAAGCGATTTTTATCCTTTTCCGTTTGGCGCTTGTTAAAGGTGACTCTCAGTACCTTTAAAACTGAACCCTTCCTACAGTTTTTCATATGGAATATTGGACCGCCTTTAGCTTTGATTACGGCACACATTAAATACAATGCGCACAATGTCAAAATATCACATGTTGCATTAAGTCACCAAGATCGTGCATTGAAGATGGGAGAGTGTGACCTTTGGTAAAACCTTCTCCAGCACACCCCAAAGATTCTCAATGGGGTTATAAGATCTAGACACTGTGGCGGCCGATCCTTGTGTGAAAATGGTGTCTCATGTTACCAGAACCTCTCTTTCACAAAGTGAGCCCGATGAATCCTTGTATTGTCATCTTGGAATATGTCCGTGCCATTAGGGAAGAAGAAATAGTCTGGTCATTCATTCAGGATGTTCTGGTAGTCAGCGGATCTCATTCTTTGGGCACATAGTGTTGCTGAACCTAAACCTGCAGCAACTCCAGATCAGAACAGTTGGTTAAATCCAATTAAAGGTCACTTTTTGGGGGGGGTCAGGCAGTGTGTAATGCTGGTGTAAGCTCCTGGCTTTACTCGTTTTCTATTGTAGACAATAGAAATAGTGTTTTTAACACTGAAGATGTTTCGCCTCTCATCTCCAGAGTCTTCGTCAGCAACAAATGATCTTTATAGTCATCGCCATTGTCACTTTTATCAATCCTCCTCCACTACATTCTCTTTTTCTCTGCACTGTGTTTTTGTTTCTTGTTTTAATTGATCACTAATGAGTTATCTTCTTCATTATAGTCATGCATTCGTTGTATATAGCTCTTCTCCAGTCGCTTCACAAGCTTAAACCCAGCCACACTACTTCAAGGACAACCCCTGCTCCGGAAATCCTGGCACATCGCTTTAAAAATATCTAAATTTACTCCCGGTGCCCTCAGCTCTGGTGCAGTGCAGCCTATCTTTCAGTTCAGTTTCCTGGGGATGTAAGTCACACCTATCGTCAGTCGCGGCTCCGAGGAGCATTGACGTAAAGCCGCTACAAAAACTTCTCTGCTAAAGCCATTTAAGAAATAACCTCGCCCAAGCCTGTCCTTTAAAGCCTAGGAGTCGCTGTCAGCTGACATTTTGAGGACAAGCTGGCATTGATTTGTTCGCCACAAGGGAGCCGCGGACGCAGTTAGAGACGTCTCCTCCCGTTAGGCATCATTGGTCATTATAGCCATCAGGGTGATTTAGCCTCTTCCTTCTCCCCCTCACCACGCGCCGCGCTGCCCAAGGAGGAATGGGAGCGTAGAGGTAATAGATGCCGGTGTTTTTTTTTTTTTTTTTTTTTTGAGTGGAGCCGCAAACTCGAGACACATAGATGTAGTGTCGGGGATAAATGAAGAATGTACAGGGTGAACGTGGGCAATAAAGCTGTGAGCATTTTCAGATGTCGGGAAGACTGTAATTCTCGAGGACATCTGTAGGAATGGATCATTGAATCCAGGAAGGAAAAAAAAAGACACTCACGCTTGATCCAAGAAGCATTACTGTGATTGATTTCTTTTTCAAACGCAGTTCACCAGTTAGACAAGTTTGGTAACGAAGGCCTCAATTTTCTGCAGCTGCCGTCACTGCAATTTATGTGTCGGGAACCACGCCAGATGTAACTTTCTGTGACTGATTTGGGATTCAAGATGTGAATTTGTGGATCAAACTTGGTCAACATCTGGGCGCTGGCATTTCATGATGGGAGAGAAATATGATGACGAGGGGAACAATCCTAACTATAACCCTAACACTAATCTTAACCTGTTTTCTTGCTAAACAATGCGACCTCCTTACATCGAGGACGAGAATGATTGTCTTATGGAGTCACATCATGGTGCTTTTTTTTTCCTATTTAGTGAAAGGTAATAGGATTAAGTTGTGTTGGGTCTTGGTTTGAACATGCTGGTCACAGCTGGAGTCTTATGTCTTCTTATTTAGACCTGATTGATTTCATGGTTTAGTAATTGTTTAGCCCGGGTTCAGTCCTTACATTCACAGTAAACATGCCAAGTAAAATTGGTTGTGACTCATTACAAACAGGAATTTTGTGTTTTTTAGAAAGTTTTTTTTATTTATTATTATTTAGCGATGTAGTAGGGAGAGAAAGGGTGTTCCATTGACTGTTTCACAAAACCTGATTGAGTGTAACTGGCTACAATATGCATTTCTATTTCCCTCTGTAAAAAGATATTAAAACCTATTGTCCCCATTTGCCTTGACGATGTCATTCTTCATGCCTAGGTTTTTCCCATTTATTTGAAAAGCAAATTCTCCTTTTGTTGTGCAAATGGCTAAAGCACGGGAAGAAGGTGTGCAAAGTAGCTACAAAGCACAAAATCACGAGTGTCACCGCTCGCCTTACACGCACAGCATTATGTTTACTCTCTCAGGCAGAATGGTGACAGATACCAGCAAGCTGCAATTGGCGTTCAAAAATGCAGAGCAGTTTTTTTGGTGTAAATGTGAACTCTTTGAACAGTAGTTTGCAGTGTGTGCCTATTCGCTTTGAAGGAGAAGTTCTTTTCTCATGAAAGTTATGCTTTGATGGGAGAAAGGAGGACAGAACACCAAAGTGGTCTGATGCAACAACAGCATTCTCACAGTGAGGCGCTCAGAGCCGCGGAGCACACCACCAGGTCGCCTTACATCAATAATTTCACAACAGAAAGGTCATCGCGCCTCTGTGTCGGGCTATTAACTGTCAGCTTCACACAATTGTACTTTGGCCATGCTTTTAAACTGTTTGCGTTTTTATTATCCGAGCTTTTGATCAGAGGAGTTGAAGCGGTTTGGAGGCTAAACATATTCTCCATAAGGTCAGTTCGCTTTTGTAGGCAAGGACCTTTGGGGGTGGCGCCGTGCCCGGAGCAGTTCGACCTCTCGTGGGTAAGTGATGGACAGACCAATGGCATGTGATGTAAAGGGTCAGCCTTGAGCTTCATCTCCATTTTACAAGATGACAACCGACACATCTGTGAAATGTAGGTAGAAAAACAGTTAATCATTGTGGCTTTGTTATATGGCGTGGAAGTAATGTTGCAGCTTTCCTCTTTGGACTACTAGTTTTTTTATGCAGAAGATTTTGTTTTTCTTTGCAGTCTTTTGTGGCTCAAGCCTGTTGGATGCATTTACAGAGACATGCGTTGTCTTGATCAGTATCTTTGTTGAGATGCACTGCATCACCTTGTGGACGTCTCGTCAGATCTTGGAAGCGAAGCAGGGATGGGCCTGGTTAGTACCTGAATGCCTGTGTGAGTGGGGTGTGAGCAAGTGGCTGCCGGGCTTCTGTCAGTCTGTGGCAGCTGTTGCTTAGTACCATCCAGGTTGGAGTGAATGAAAAGAAAAAGTGCTTGTGTGAAGCACTTTGTTATGTGAAAAGCGCTTTACAAATATAGCTACCCTACTATTAAATACGTGCTTACAAAGGTTACACTGGAGTGCCTGTTTACGATTTAATGTGTGTTCTTAAGAATGAGAGCAACAGAGACTAGGTTGGAGTATTTACTGAAGGCTTACCTGTTAAGAAAAAAACTATTTTCTGGACTATAAGTCGCTCCGGAGTACAAGATACATAATGAACATGTTAAATTATATATAAACTATGAAAAGTTATAGTCCGGAAAATACGATCAACAAAACCTTTGCTTGAAACATCCAACCAACAACCTGCTGCTGAGTGTTGTTTTGCTCGTGCCTCCAAAGCCTTTTCAAACAGCAAATTTACTGGTGCAATGTACAATTTTGTCGACAGATTGACAGATGTTTTGCTGCCTGCTCACTCATCACTCAGGTGTTGATTGGCTGAAAAAGTGCTGTGTGGATAAACTAAAAACACAGCTTTCTCCCCGATCAGCAATGCATGTGGTGCACAATCACCAGAGCAGGCTACTTCCCGACACACTGCACGGAAGGAGGAGATATCCAGTGAATCCCACAAAGGTGTATTGGATTAGAAGAATCTTTTACTCCCATCTTTAATCCTAAAATCCCTGCTCAGAAGTCCCCGTCGCTGTGGTAAATGATTCTCAAATCTGCTGAGAACAGGATGGGGACCGGCGTTTCCACTGCGGCTCCCACCGGATGGGGAATCTGATGTGACACAGGCTAATCCCAGTACTCGTCCCGAACCCTCTCATGTTGCTGTTATTTCAGTCAGACACTCAGGACTTCCCCCGGGCCGTCGCTGCTCTAATGGGCTGCCCTGTCCGTGGGGAGGAGAACCAGGACCTCGCAGCCAGGATTAACGCCTCCGTGCTCATCACAGCGAGCCAGCGAGTAATTAGCCAGTTTAGACAAGTGCCAGTTGTTGAAAAAAAAGTGGTATTTGCTGTTTCCACAAATCAAATGCCAAGTGATTTTGTTTTTTTTCAGCACAAACATAAAAGTCCTTCTTCTTATCTCCCCCCCCCACATAAAAAAAAAAAAGCTGA
The DNA here is from genome assembly GCF_951799975.1 of Gobius niger. Classification (NCBI taxonomy): domain Eukaryota; kingdom Metazoa; phylum Chordata; class Actinopteri; order Gobiiformes; family Gobiidae; genus Gobius; species Gobius niger. Next base: position 16,765,134 of record NC_136858.1, read on the forward strand.
AATCTGTTATCTGTTATCATCCTGGAAATCAAGGCATAATCTTCCACATCAGTCGCATCTGTCTGCTCTCTTTGGGACTATAGAGGTTTCATTCATTCATATTTTGTGACATTACACATGACTTCATACGGTCTTACACCTAAAATCCATCTTTTGTAGGTCTGCCTCGCTCTCTCTCGCTCTCTCGCTCTCTCTCCTGCCTTTGGCACCACAAATGTGCACTGCTTTGGGAGGTTCATGATGGGGTGTTTTAAAATATTCATCACGCCGTTATTATTATTAGTGTTTGACATTTGAAATAAGAGTATAGCCGGGGAAATCACTTTGACATAGTTCATAAAGGTTCAGAAGTGATGATGTGAAAGCTCTTTTGACATTTCAAACCTTTTGAAGTTAATGGAACTACAACGGTCAATTTGTTGTGTTTGTTATATGTGTTTGTTACATTTTCTCAAAGGGCAGTCTGACCGGCAGTTACATAGCGCAGGTCACAGAAAAATGCCTTTGGGGTTATTCGGCGTGGCTTTAGATAACCTGTTACCTGCATTTGCTCAGTTATATTTGCAGTACATGATTATTCGCCTCACATATCATATGTGATTTTTGTCCATTTGTAAATAATCATGCCATGGTTTTTCAGATTATGTACATTGTGCATATTTTGTATATTCAGATTTGAGCTACTTTTACTATATATATGGTGTTTTTTCTTATATATGTATATCTTATTTAATGTTATTATTTTATGACTAGTTATGTTGCACAATTGCACCCAACAATGTCCTAGTTTGTGAATGTGCCTTCACTAACAATAGCAATTGGACTCACAGAAACAGAGTGGCGTTGTGAGAGTTTTATTGGAAATAAATCATGATTGGGCTTAGATGCCAGCGGAAGATTGAATTAACGATATGAAACACACGGCAACGATGAAGTCTGGACACTGGTGGGGGTAGAGTACGAGACCCAGGATGGCCAGTTGACAACGGCGAGCACAGCCGAGGAGAGGCCAGGCGGAGGAGGGGCAGAGGAGGGGCACAGCACATCTGGGAAACGGCCGAACGATGGCCGAGGAAGCTTCCTGGGCGATTAATGGCTGAACCAGGAATGTGCAGCTGTGGTGATTGGCTGACGCGAAGGTGTGACTTGAGATGGGGCTATGATTGGTTGATTTGGTGAGGAGTTTCCGGCGATGAGGCAATTAATGAGCGCTTCCAGGTTGAATTTGCGCAGAAAATTCATTAAAATTCTTATTCTGAATTCAATGCAGTTCAAGCCGTGTTAATATCCACTGTTGTGTAGATTAGTGTAATTGTGCTTTTTGTTTCTATGCTCTCTTTCTTGTATTCAAATTATTACTTATTGGATCATTCAAGCCTACACCACCAGAATTCATCAATATGGCATCTGAAGAACCCTGGATATAAAATTTTATGTAAAATCCACTGGGCGTAGAGGCTGCACAGAAATCCACAATTTTTCTAGTTATTGCCACGCCATGTCCAATCCACTGTACTCTTTTCTCTGTCTGAAGCAGTATTTCAAACATTATATTCTATCATAATCAATCGCTAAAACAGCCTTTTCATTAATTGACAAAAGCAGCGACATCTTTATTTATTTTTTTCCCTCCTTTTCTCTTTTATTACAGAGGAGTCTTTAACACTACAAAGTCTCATTGATGTACCCAGGAAGATTTTCTGAGACGTTTATTAAGCGAAGAGATTCAAAGCACCTTCGCCCAACGTTCCTTTTATTACCGTGGGCACCGGGTAGGCGCGGCGGCCGTATTTAGGTCAGTGGTATTTTCATAGAGAATGTCTAATTGGATTCCTACAGGATGTTAGACTAAAGTGTTTTTCACATCGACTTTGTTCCCCTCAGATCTGATGGATAAAACACTTTTACATCTTTTTCATTCCGTGCATTTTATCTTCAGGGAGTAGATGCCGATAGATTTCGTTACGGGATACGACATACAGAATATATCAGGCACTATATGTATTCTGTGAGACCGAATGACTCTTTAACATTTCAAACTTCTCTCACAATCTCAAATAATACTATTAGATATTTTTCCAAAAGTGTTGAGCCTTTTATTGCTAACAAATTAGTTTTTGTTGTCTTTAACTCGCTATGTACCATTTGTCTCGAGCAGGCACTGCCGTAATGGATCTAGTTTTGTGGCCGCTGCAGTGCAGAGATTGAACATTAAATCTTCACTATTATCTAATCCATAATCAGACCTCCATATTCCCCCGGCCGCTGTTATAAAGGAGCCGCTCACACAGGAGGGGAAGAAAGACCTGGAAAGCCATGTCTCACGGGGCCACTTTTGTCTCTGTACTTTAATATTTCAGCTGAGAAGAAAGTTACCGCAATTAGTCTATCGGGGATTAAAGTGGCAGATTTGGTGGAGGCATGAAAAGGAAGACAGTATTAATATTCAAATTGTCCTCATTTATGAATCTTAAACTGGATTCGGACACTCCGGAGCTGCGCAGGTCATGTTGGGATAACTTGGGCAAAATGTATGAATTAAATACTATGGCCTTCCATTGTTTTTCAGTTCTCGGTTGTAGAAGGAAGTGATCGATCTTTTTTTCGGGGGGGATTCAGGAAAGTGTGCGGCTTGTCATCGATCGGTAAAAGCTTTGCGCTACGCTTTAGAATTCATTTTGAAATACTGATTATTATTCTCCTGGCTGTTATTAAGGCTTAAGACAAAAGGAGATTGAGGCTTCTGTGGACGGTACAATCACTTCAGCATTTGAAATCTTTCCCTAAACTCGGTGACTACGGACAGATTTAGCCGTAAAAATTTAACTTGCTCAGTACAAACCATTTTCCCCAAACTCCACTTTTCTTGTAAAATCCCTGCCAATTTGGCTATTCAGAGGCACCTGCAGACGGCACAGCGCCACGGCGAAGTTTGCAAAGACTCCGAAATGTCAAATTTATTCCCAAAATACTCGACTTCAAGGACTGCTTGAGAGAATGACGTACCTATAACCATTTTATTTTTTTACTGCATGAAGCTCAAGCAGAATGAGCAAAGCATTACACATAGTAGCGCATTTTCTCTTCACGGTATGCGGTCATTTTATTCATACAGGTCACATTTCACTGCCTATTCTTCTTGTCAAGCTGTTAACCACTTTGCCCTTTGCCTGGAGCGAGATCTGTCCTTCAACCTCAGCCCCTGACCTTCCTGCCTTTGTTGCACCTGTTTTTTATTTCCACGCTTACCCCGCTCTGCCATTGTAATGCTGAGGAAGGGAATTGGATTGAGTGCTGAAAATCCATCCATTTATATGTGTTAGTTTGTCAAATTATTATTACTAGTAATTATTAGTAGCTTTATGGCTCCACACACGAAGGTCCTTCACGGCTTGGGACTAAACCTGGACTTAGAAAGTTGATGAAAAACCACTGTTCACGACAACCTGTTTGTCATTCAAGTTTACTCAGTTTTGAAAGTTAAAAGCAAATCTATTGTATCTTTTTTATCGTAGGGGTAAAACTGTCTTCCGTACACAGCAGAGAGGCCAGGTAATTGTCTTAATCTGTTTATGTTGTTGGCTCTGTTGCCTCCCTGCTGATCAAGGTGGACTGCGTGTCCTGCTTTAATTCCCATTACCCAGCAGTTGATTAGCAACATGCCCCCCACTGTGAGACACTTATGGAGTGTCAGTGTCCTTAAATCACTGAGCTGACTTTTAAACAGATACATAGCAGACAGAATACAATTTTCATGATCTGCCAAAATTTGTTCATAGACGTCTTTTTATTATTTTTTTCTATACAGTTTTTCCATAATAACAATAATAATAAAGTTACTTAATAACTTTGTTTGTGTGTACGGCGATTGCCTCACAGGGCTCACAGTATTGCTCATTTGATCAAACAGAAATAAGTTAAGGAATCAACAATAACATATCAAACTGAAACAGGTTGAAGGATGGCGATTGGATGAGGCATTCATCGGTCGCTCAGACATTGACAGGTCTGGTCAGTCACCACTGGGGCTGAACACAAACTACAGCCTGCGATCCCAGGTTCACACGTTTCTCTGCTTAATACAGTTTTCACTGTCAAAGTTATGTGTGGTTTGGTATTAACAAAAGCAGCAGTATCAACACCCCCAGGACGTGCAAGATATTTCCTATTCCAGTGTACATCAGACAAAATATCATTAAACTAACTGCCTTTTTGTACTCACTGTCCTCTACTACTCCATCCAAAATCCGCTTTTCACTGCTGCTCTCAATGAGAAAAAAAGCTGCTGAAATTTTGTTTTTTTTTGGCTAATACATACATATAGTACATATTACCACTTTCACATTGCCAGTGGTGCAGCGGTTAATGCTTGTTCCTCACAGTTAGACGGTCTGGACGGGGCCTTTCTGTGTGGAGTTTGCATGTTCTCCCTGTGTCTGTGTAGGTTTCCTCTGGGTTCTCCGTTTTTTACTACCACTAAAAACATGTACAATAGGCCAGGGTGAATGAGAGTGGGTTTGAGTGTCCAAGTCTGGCTCAACGGATGGAAATTAGCCTAAAGCTACAATTGTGCGCGGCGTGTTTACATGCATGTAGCCATGTATGTTCATTAACATGCACTGTCCCGACCAAATAAACAAATACATTTTAAAGAATGTTTTTGCGGTCATCTTGCTTTTGTCCTGCAGTTCTTCCTCTGCATGCTCATTGCTCAGCTTGTCATTGTCAGCCTACTTCTATTTAATTTGCATATCACAGAACATAAAAACCTCTGCAAAATGTACTACTAGTGCTGCACGGCTGTCATATACCCAATGTCTAAAAAATAGTAATGTTTTGGATAAACAAAATTATGAGAGCCATTTTGCCAGGTGTTTAAAGGAGGGCACAACAATATAGCAACAAAGATACACTGTGCCCGGAATGGAGTTGAGACTTGCCAAATGCAGGTTTATTTTTGTATGGGAGCATCCAAAAGAAAAAATATAGAATGGTTCTATCGCAGTTGAATTTTAGTGAATCAAAACCTGAGGACTCCTGGTACTTTTAGCTCTGCCCTGTAAATGTAGCCGTGGAATATCATTTTCCAAAGTGCATCAACACACGGCATTTAGGAGACAGCAAGGTTAAAGGAGCTGACACCGTAGCCCGGGGACAGGGTAAATAAAATGTCAGAGAGAATCCCTCCACTCTGCTCCACTAAACTCCTCTTGTACCCTGCCTGACATGCACCCGCGCTCCCAGACACAAACATGCTTTACGTTAGTGTCTCACGGGATTAGCTAGTGCTTGGTAAACAGCCTTATCCATGTTCCTTTAGTGACAGAACCTCAAACAACCTCTTTTGCTTTGCCACAGTCTTCGGGGTTTACACAGTCTATTGCTCTCCACATTAAGCTTTTAGGGCTTCTAATGGTCGGACGTGCTTGGTGATACTGTGCTAGCATTAGGGCTAGTCCCACTGGTCTGTGTGGACTGATAGAGATATTGGGGTGGGGAGATGTCAGGGGATGTCTGGGAAATGAAGTCTCATATCTTGCCTGAGGCTACTTATGTGTCTTGTGATTGTGACCATTTCTATTTTTGTATTCACAAGCAGAAATTCATGGTTCCTGAATCCAACGTGACTAATTTTTCAGAAGAGGACAGTAAACAGTGGAACAAATTATGTTCAGTGGAAATAATTGGTTGAAATAATTGATTCCTGGACCACATCTATGTGGAGTTTGCATAATTCTCCTTGTGTAAAGATGGGACTCCCTGGGTGATGACCACAGACTGTAAAATTAAGAATGGACTGAGGGGGCGTGGCTTTCCCCATAGTGTTCATGCTAGCTATTTGGCTGGGTTTTTGGAGCCAGTTCAATTATTAAAAATAGGGGGGAAATAAAGATTGTGAAAGGATCGAATTAGGACGATGTTGCGCAAGACAAACACGAGGAGGTGACTTAAAGAGGGACAAAGAAACGTTTCAATGGAAAGTCCAAAGGAGCCTGAAACTTCCCGGAGCCAGCTGCCATTTCCTCACGGTTACAGAAAGAAGTAGAACACAATAAGTCAATTTTTTGTCAATTTTAATAACGATGAACTCAGTCTATGGAACCCCTCTATTTTGTGTTGTTAATGGGTTTTCATAATTCCCGTAACATTCCTCTTCAATATAAAAAGGCGGTAGATTATATGGTTAAGTAGATGAACATCATGCTGCTTTATGACACACAGAATGAAAAAGCTAGCTCAACTTTTCCCTTTTATGTTCTGGCTCGCGAAAGACGAACTTCTTTCAAATTGCGTTGTGCATCCATTATTGATAAGTCTATGGCTGCTGTCTTATTGCGGTGGGCCTCTGGGATACATCTCCTGCTTTTACCGTCTTTCCGCAGCGCTTCACCGTTTTACAAATGCGCCACCTCGTATGGTGCGTCTCTTTGAGGCTTAGCTGCTCGTGTCATCAGAGTAAAACATGATCCATCTGTTTGAAATGATTGAAAATGTAAACGAACAATATGGATTCTTGACTTTTTGCCATGTTTACAAAAACTCAGAGTTGCTATTGTTTGAGCAACTCTTGTCTTTTTAGTCTTTAAGTTTTACAAAGACGACTGTACATTTTGATATGTTTACAGGAAGAGGTCTGGATGAGAAGAAGGTGCAATCCGAAAACTTGACCAAGCGCCACGAAAGCACCGTACCTCTACTTCTGAAGGGAAAGGAGCGGAGACCTCTGAGCCAGCTTACAAACAAGGTAAACATCCTTTGCCAGATTTTCCTCAAACAGTCCAATCTCTCCCATGGATTTTATGCTTTTTACTGTGGTGCCCTTCCCTCCCACTAAGTTTACGACAGATTGTGCTGTATCCCCTTTCGTAGTCCCTGGAGAAACAAAACGCCCAACTGCCACACCAACAATAATGAAATCATAACTGTTTTGGACAGCATCAAACTTACCCATGACTCAGTGGATCAGCCCACTTCCAAAGAGCGCAGCCAAGTACACATGTTGGGCTTTATGGTTGATGTAACCACAGTATACACTCCCCTCCTTAGTTGCCCGCTGCTACTACATCCCAAAAAAGAAATCCCCCTTTTCATTTTTGTATAGTCTTGCGCCGTCTCTCTTGTGGCTTCACCGCCTCTCTTTGCTTTGTATGCGCCCGCCTTTTGTTTATTTGAACACAAGTTAGGCCCGTGGGCGCTACATGCTGCGAACAATTTGTGAACCTCGTCAGCCTTCATCAGTCACGGCAAACCTACAGCAGCGAGAAACAGCCTGGTGACAACTTAGCATTTTCTGCTTGGTACGAAGATAGACATTTTTATTTACAGTACAATAGAACGTAAGCAACGTGTGACATTTGATGACAGCAAGACACACTCTAAAACAGGCGTAGGCAACGTCAGGCCTGGGGGCAAAATCTGTCCCTCCAGCATAAAACCTTGGATTTGAGAATACTATTATATGAATGAGTGGTCAAAAACCTGCCCTAAGAGTACTGATAATACTGTCAATTACCTTAAAATGTCATAGAGTACGCCCTGACCCCCACATTTAGACAGATATGATGAACGACACTGGGATTTGAAGTGGGGCCACAAACGGGAGGTTTGGCAAGCAGATTTCGTTGAGGAAGAAAATCGACCCGCCCAAAAAGCTAACTTGCCTACCCCTGCTCTTCAATATTAGGACCATAGACATAATATTAATAGACTACATCTCCTCACTTCTCCCCATTTGCCATAATGACCACGGGGGAAATCATGGTGGATTTACAGACTCCTCCTACCCAGCTCTGACGTAGCATGTTCCTAATAAGGGCATAAGGGCGGGATCTTCACTGTGGACTCTGCCCTCGCGTGACGTGCAGTTTGGTCGTAGCCACGCCACTAGCTCTAATGCTAGCGGCCTGTCAATCAAAGTCCGGCCCTCATTAGTATACGAGATTTCTAAAAATGTTCTTACAAAAACCAGCCTGGTTTCTGTAACTATGCCTAACCCAGCGTTATCACTGGAGGAAAATCTAGCTGTAGAAAGTTTAGGAAAATTAGGCACCAAACTTTAAAGTTGTTTTAAATGTGCCTAAAGTGCAATGGTAGCTTATGGAAGACTAGCTTGTTCTGCTGCCCCTATATGGAGGTACTGCAGCAATGTCGGCCCGCTAGTGTTGCAAGTGTGCAACCATTGATTCGGAAATGTGTTACTAAAAAAAACATTGTTTAAAAACACACCTACAGTGTTTACATGAAGCGTTGATGTAGGATTAGATGCTTTTGCAATAATTAAAAACAATAAATATTTTAGCTTTTACCTGAGTAATGTTAAGTTTTGTTCACCCATGTTTGAGTTATCCTGAATATTTTTTTTGTCTACACAAAGTAATGAATCCACTCACAAATACAGCTGATGTCATGAGGTGAAAATTTGTATTAAAGGTACATCTATCTTACTTAGCAATGCAACAGATAACAGTATAACAGAATTAACTGGCTGCTAATGCTGACTTTAGATATTTTTCTTGACGGGTTGCCAGGTGTTCAGAAAAAGCCTTTGTTCTGAACTGACCGCTGGTGCGTTTGTGATTGTCTTATCGGTCAGTATACGGCGCAGTAAGGGTTAAACCTGATTCCTCCTAATAGAAGGTTATCAAGCAGTTGTAAAGTGTCTATGAGTTATTACTTCCGCACAGTGCTGACCTCAGATAGGGTCCATTCAATAAAGTCCAGAGCAGCCCGCGGACCACAGAGGTGCCACAGCGCAGAGATGGCACAGCGCCGCTGAATATAAATCATTACAACATAAATCTATTTCAGGGAACAGGTCTGACATTTGGTTCTTTCTATTACTTTTAGACCGACAAGATAGAAAAAGTCCAATCTTTATTTCTTATATACACTGAATAGTGGGCTTTCTGAATGGTGTGATGGGCCAAGGGCAAGGGAATCAAATCAAGGCAATCTCACAGCTCTTGTGCTCACTGAACCAGAGTTACACAAGATATGGCTTTGAATAACCAGCAACACCCACTGAGATTACAAAGGACTTCTTCATGATAACAAGTGACACTCTGTTTAGCAGCATTATCGATAATCAACAGCAAGGCAAAGTCTTTTATTTGGTGCAAAATGGTTTCACTTCCAAGGGTTTGATGTTGAAAATCAGTGAGGGAATATAAATTTGGCACGGATTTTGTACGAACTCTGAATAGCGTCTGTGTTTGTTTTGTGGATGAAGGTTATCAAGCCGTCATCTGTTTTACCATTGAGGACACTTCGCCTCTCATCTCCTGTGGCATCGTCAGCAGCAAACACTCTTTTAATAGCAGGCTGGACTAAAATCAATCTTTTTCGCGTACCCTTTGAGTTGTTCATTTATACAAATACAAGTACCCCTTTCCTCAAGGTCATCATCAACTATATGATATTTAGTGTTCAAAATGAAGCTAAAATGGTCTCAAAGTCAAACATTTTCCTGAATGACATCATTAACTTTCCTTTGAAAGTGTTATTGAAATGCTAAGTCTGATGTCATTTCAAGTACTCCCAGCTAAGTGCTGAACTACCAGTACGGCCCCTGTACCCCTGGTTGGGAAACCAATCATAAATGACTAATATGACGTTCTGTACATTGATGGACATGGGCACAACTACACTTAATGCATTCATAACGGCACATGCGCACACACAGTGTGTCTGGGCTTGGGTATGGATGAAGCATATTATGTATTATGTATACTCCATGCCCACAAATACATCTAAATAGGCTTGGAAATTGCGATGATAATCAAATTATTATTATTATTCTTTTTTCATGCTGGATAGCTATTTTGGATATTGAATGTATTCCATATGTACTTACCATCATTGTTGAGTAATATTTTGTAATTTGGAATGTTGAATGTGTTGTTGACATGTAGCATTTCATTAAACTTTTTGCATCTGTTTCTGAAAACCTCAAAGGGTAGACAGTTGGCAGTGGGCACTAATAAGCTTTAAGCTTCGGCCTACTTCTTTTCTAATCTGCTGATTATAGTGAAACTGTGCATAAAGAAGTGATGAATGAATCAATGAAAAAGCAACTAAACTTTTTCAAAAACTTACAGTATACCGAATAACAGTATCAGCAACTCTTACACTGACCTGGTATCTACTCATGAACGGTATAATTGTCATGACCTGATGCTGCGTTGTGTACGACCTAATACCACAGTTTAAAATCCCAGTAAGTGCTACAGCCAGACTTGTCAAGATCAGGAAGCGGTAGGAAGCAGCCCGTCTCTTCCTGTTCCGTCTGCGCACTATTGTACCTTGCCACATCCTGCTCTGTTTTCGTCTGAATAAGGTGAAACTTCACACAGAGGCTGCCCCACACTCCGGATGGCTCAGATCCGCTCCCTGGCTCCAAAACCTTATGCCATGTTTCTTTTGTGTGTGTGTTTCAGGTCTACCCCTCATCCCTGCAGCTGCTGCTGGAGGCGGAAGGAGAACAGCTGATCCTGACCCTAGAAAAGAATGAGTGAGTTATTCCACCTTAATCGGACACAAGCAGCCACTGTTTTCCATATTATTGAAGACAGTGGTTGCTGGCATCAGATTTCAGCTGTCAAATTACATCCACTACGCAGTCCTCAACCCATCCTTGCATGACCTATAGAAGTTTAATGTCTAAGATTGCTCTAGTGGTTATTTATAGGGTTTAGTGCCTGAAATAACAAGACAAGGGGGAGTAAAAGCAGTATACACAAGTTGAATAATGCTTCATAATGGACATATGTACAGAAAGTCATTGCAGACAGTGATTAATCGGACAGGAACCATGAACGAAACCCACACTGCTGGATGCGGCTGGCTGCTACTCTTGCAAGGGGAGGAGAAGTCGTGTGTGATGAAGTGCATTTGTGATTAGGGGCCTTTATAGTGAGGGCCCCAGAGATGAAAGCTGCTCGAATCAGGCTGAAAGATGGTGGGGAGGACATGCTTATCCTCCCCGTAGCGGCGCACCGCTCCTCGCTCCCGCATCTTTCGCATCTCGCGCTCTCCCGTTCACACGGCGCACCGTGAAACGAGGCCCAGAGATCATGCGGAGTTCATAAATATGGAGATAGATGGTGCCGGGGAGGGTGCAGGAAGTAGTTTAACTGGTATGACATTTGCCGACGTACAACTCTTGAGAGGGGAGAGATGTGGCGGTGAAGTCCCAATTCTGTCTCGTTTTGACCTTTAGCTGCAGTTATTCATAGACTGTGTTCCAAATGGACAGAGGGTGAAGTCTTGATTTGTCTTTATCCTTTGTATAATTTTGAAGTGGACATGGCCGATTTTTCAGTTCAGATGAGATTTTTAAAAATGTTATGAGGAAACATTGGATCTCTCTCTTTTGAATCTCATCTGCACCAGGAAAATCGATGGATAATATCTATTTAACATATTTGAACACCTGCAGTTTGGAGAGCATTCCTCTTCCCAGGCAGAGTGACTGACGGCATTGCTGATTCAGGTCTTGTTCTGGCCGGTGTTTCTCATTCAGTGGGAGTGGAGATGTAATATTTTATGCCGCTGCTTTGGGATACACATATTGACAGTGGCTTGATGGATCTGTTCCACCACGAGATGGACTGCCAGCCCGGGTAACACTTGAGTAAACGCAGTTGGACCTCTCTGAATGCATTCTCAGATCTGCCATAGACCATACTTGTATTGTAGTCTCATAATAACATCCTCCTCCAAAATCCTCTCTGTCCTGAGTGACCCATTTCTTGTGTATTTCTGCTGCTGACCTGAGGTGACCCCTGCCTCAGCTGTGGTGAATCCGTCAGTGCTTTTAGCCTCTTACCTTGTAACATGTTGCCAGTCCAGTCCGTCCCCATCCGCTCGGCTCGGCGCAGATGTGCCCTCTGAAACAGCCTCTGCCCTTCTGAACAGGTGTTCTATGGCTTCTCGTGTCCACAGCCTTTATTTGGTGCCTGACACATTTGTCACAAAAGAACACTGTAGTACGCCTTTGGACAGCACAATTTTGGACAAAAATGTTTTGCAAAACTCGATTTATATTTTAGATTTAGATCACAGTGGACATTTTAAAGGGTCATTATGGCTTTTTTGCCTCTCATGACTTTGACGTTTTTGAGCTTTTAATCCAGGGGTTCCCAAACTTTTTTGGCTGGGACCCCAAAATTGACACGTAAACAGGACCCCCATTACTTAAAGTTATTCATTCTTATACTACTTAAGGGCAGAAAAATACATTTTAAAATCAAGTTAATATGTATTTAAACTGTTATATTTGAATGGATTTCACAAATCATATGCTGTTGTACACTCAAAAAATGTACAAAAAGCAGTAGCATTTTTCCTTTTATTTCATCTTGAAATCATCTGGGGACCCCCACCCAAGGCCTCACGACCCCCCAAGGGGTCCCGACCCCCTCTTTGGGAACCACTGTTTTAATCCATGCTGTTATTGCATTAACCTTCCCTACATTTTTAACTTCACAAGAACGAGAATACATTTTCCATTATCAATACTTTGACAGGAGATATGCTGCAACACAATCTAAACCGAAATATTGAATGGATTTCTTATTGTTTTTTTCAGACTTGGAGAGGTTGGCTAAAATGAGGTGTACTTGATCCAATCAGTTGCAAGTGCTTCGCTCAAAGTTTGTCCTCATTTCAATTTAAATAAGAGCTTTCCCTGATTATTGCCCTACTTATATGAATCAGTCTGTATTAACAGACTGGCTCTGGCCATGTTATTCTACAGTATCATATTCTATCGAAAACATGCATGAAGTGTTGTTTTGTTCATTCGCACATGTTATAGAACCATTAAACACATCCAGGCCCAGTACCCACCCTAACAAAAAAAAGACGAGCTTGTTAAATTTAAACTGTTGCTTGTTTCTAATTTATTACTAGCTTTAATAACACATTCCAATCCTTCATTTTCCTCCTCTTTTTAGCTTGAGTGCAATTTCTGAGTTTTTCTTAAAAAAAGGATTTCACATACGACTAATTTTGAACTTTTGAGAGATGACCTAAATATGTATAACTGCTGAACTAATACTATATTTAAATGCATTTCAAAACGTGTTTGTCTAACAATAGGATTCATTTGATGTTAAATGTTTTAATACAGCGTTTTTCTTTGTTTTCAATGTAATTCACCTAAATGCAAAAGCTCGAAAGAAAATCCAGTTTTAAAGCAGAACTAAGTAACTTGTTTACTTTTATCTCCCCCCGGTGTCTCTGGCCAGTAAACCACACTTACACACTAATGGAATCACGAGGAAGAAGCTAACAGGCTAACTGGCAAAGCTAGCTGCAGGCTAGCGCCACTTAAATAGTATTTACAGCCAAGTTTGAGTGAAAAAGTATCTTCATTGTGTAATTGGATGTACATTATCCCTCTCTCCCGTTGTCTTTTCTGTCAGCGTAGTATTTACTTTTACGGACAATTAATGAGTAAAAAAAACGCAACACGCTACGACACCTGCAGTGGCGCTTATGGCCTCTAGGGGCATGAGTTACTTACTTGTTTTAACTATATGGCGAAGTTTGACTTGCAGCTTTTCGAATTGCAATTCAAATTTTTTTGCGAAATGTTCTTGTAGCCCAAGTATGCACGAAGAAAAGGGATTAGGAGACTTGAATCCAATGCCAGCTCTGAGCTGCTATAAATCCCCCCGATGTTATTTAATTCAATCATTCGACAGATGTCCATATCCCATTGAGAGAGAAAATCTGCTACTTCAAATGCTGATTTCTAATAGCTTATTTATAATATTTTGATACACACAGATGGTCCAAAAGTATATGTGTGCTTGTCGTCTAACCTGAACATTGCAGGGATGTAGGAAAGAAAATGATATCCTATTTCACGAATTTGCAAAAGGAGCAGTCTTTGTACACCATGTTTAATTTTATTTATCAAAACTAAGGCCAAGGATGTTCTGCTTTTGGCTTTTCCCTTTTTCCATCCTCCAAGGTCTTCCGACTCATCGCACTGTCCATGAGTTCCCGCCTTGCCTCCATCCCAGGCATCCATTCACAAAGTGCGACTGCAAAGTTTCTGCTCCATTTTTGGCAGCCACGCGTTCCATAGTTTTCTGATCGCGTCGAGACTATTTGCTTCTCCTGGCACCACTTCAGAGCCCACCTGTTCCAAAGCCCGTGTGAAATGATTGCGCTCTCCACCAAGTATAAACAAGCGCCACCGATGTAATTAATAAACTGCTGTTTGTTAGCAACTTGGCGGCGTCCCATGTGAGGGGAAAACTTGGCCTTGAGCGTATACCACAGACTCTGAAGTGCGGAGAAGAGTTATAGAACCTTGGGTATTCAAAAGTGAGGGAAAGTATCCTTGAACCAAACTATAAAAAAAAAAAAACATATTTCATAAGTAGTGTGGTGGCTCAGGTTGAGGCTAAGGTTCTCTACATGGTTAGCATTATCTTAACCTCACCAAAGCGTTGTCACTGTAGAAAGAAGATAACATCCTCTGCATCCTTATTAGTTGGTTGGATCTGCACCTGCATGTAACCTAAATTCCGTAAAATCCTTACGATTACTGTTTCAAGCTGTTTCCCATCACTCATTTGTGTTTCCCGTTCCTATAGGGCTGTGGGGAATGCCATGTCGCGTCCAATATTTCTCTCAGTGCTGTGAGCCGCACCGTCGCAGCCCATGCCAGCACCTCCAGCTCTGATGTATGGCTCTGATCAATGGCTCTGCAGCAGGTTCACATGATTAATGACGGCTGTATGGGACATTCCACATTAGTCTTAATTAAAGACTTCAATGGGACAGACTGGGGGAACAGCCATGCCTCAATACGAGCGCAGGGGAAATGTGAGAAGTCTACCTCGGAACAGTTTATGAGCTGATTTCGTGGTTATTATTCCTCTAAAGTTGCATCCTTAAGTTCCCATATGTTGCAGTGTAAGATTTATGACCATCTTTCTCAAGGTAGTTTTAGTCACTTATTTTTCATAATAATTGCGGTATTCTCGGTGCTTAGAAATGTTTGCTGTCATTGTAGTGTGAAGCAATGATTCATATAATCCCTATAATTCACAATATCTTAAAAACTCTTGCCTGGTATGCCGGCTACTTTCTTTTCAGATGCAAGAACCAATCACAGCCATGTGTCATTACTACATTTCCGTTCATCAACACACTGTTAGCATAAACTGTATAACTTCACCTCAGCCCTGGTTAGCAACACTTAGGGCGTTACTTGGCAACAGCTTCTTGTTAGTTTTGGCTTTTTCTCTTGTTTTGTTGTTTTTCTGGCATCATTAACAACTACACGTAACTTGTTATGTGATGCATCTTCTTGTGACCAAGGCTGTGGCTAAGCCTCAAGTGTCCTTTTATGAGTCCACCTACGGCACAAACAGCTGTTGCAACTGACTCATCCCGCTCCCATCTAAATCATCTTTAGAGCTGAAATAAGCTGTAGCGTTTACCTCCGACACAAAGCATCTCTAATGAGCTGCTCAGATTAGCTCTCAGCTGAAGACCATGTGTTTCCCAATGAGAACATTTCCTTTCATTCTTCGGCGGCAGGAAAGAAAAGGAGGAGAAAAAAAACCTTTGAAACGCACGGCCACATCCAAGCAAAATCATTATGTTTGGGACAAATATCCCCATAGCAACATCCTTCTTGTGTTTCTGTGGGACAGATGCACTCCATTTCAGTAACACCAGTGATAATGCCTGGATCTCTCCAATACAGGATGCTACAGAGGAGGTCTTACACTGTATTATCAGGGGGAACTCATTATAAAAGACAGGGTTCTTGTTTCACTTTGTTGGGTTTGCTAATTGTATGTGTATGTTTTAGGGTTGCAAGTTTAACTGTAGGCGGTGGATTGTCCTGGGATGTTTCCAGGACACTCCTATAGGAAAACTAATGATCCCAGCTTGAGCCAGTTCATGGGTTGGGTGTTGTTGGTTCAATCATTGGACATCCATCTATGAATGCTATTGTGGAGGGGGTTCAAAAGATATCTATATACATATATATTTTTTTGTATTCAATTGCTATTAACTCTTCAGCCCTATACTTGCAACACTGGTATAAGATAGAGCGATTTGCCCTAAAAAAAAAAAGAGTTTCGATTCCATTTTAGTATATTTTTGTAAAATCAGATAAAGCGACAACAAAATAGTGTTTTTTTTTTTGTATTAAGCTAAATTATGTTAAAATGTTTATCATTTACTTAAAAAAAATATCCTGTTCTTTTCCAATCACTCTGTCACTATGATGTTAGCTATTGTTGCAAGATTAATAGCTATTTAATAAAAATGGGAAAGTGCAAATGGAAGCAGCTGCTAGTCAAGTGGTCAAGGCTGCTGCCATGCATATGGAACATTGTTCCAACCTCTGCGTCGTGGGTTTAAGTCCTGGCAGAGGCAGTTTGCTGAATGTCTCTCCCCTCTCCGGCCTTTACCCTGAGCTGACATGTAAAGCCTATGGGCCAAAAATCCTTTAGAAAAATAACAACTTGGAGTTGACAACTTGCAAAGGCTGATTATCTACACTTTATATAAAATGTCCTCTACAAGCAACAAAATATTTTGTCTTATGTATAAAACCTACTTACCCTGTAGTTTCGACAGTAATGACTTGCACTTTTGTGTATTACAAGCCTGTTTTGACAGGTTTCTTAGAGCACTACACTGTAGTCATGATTTACTCCAAACTAGTGGTAAGCTACCACCACCGACCACTAACCTACACGCTACATTCACGCAGGCAAGGTGGAGATTGGCAGACTGCCGTTGTGTCCTTGGGCAAGACATTTCACTCGTGCCCAAGGACACAACGGCAGTCTGTCAATCTCCAGGAGCCAGGATTCAAACCACCAACCTTCTGATCACAGATGATCTACTCTATCATCTGAGCTATTGTCACCCCATGACAAGTGATTCTTGTATTAGCAGGTCATATTTTAGTTTCTTTAAACTATGCATAATGAATGCAAAATAATCACATAATCTGGAGAAGATATTCAAGTTTGAATACTTTTACAATTGAATATTTTAGCAAATTGTTGACCATTAGTATTAACCAACTCAAACGGCAGTGCAATAGGTGTGTGTGTCTCCAGTAACCTTGCACAGAGAGAGGCCGTTTCCCGGCCCTGTTTGTTTTGTGATGGCTGTTGTGCCAGTGCCATCTCTCGTTGACGCTTCTCCCCTGTTCCTCTGTCCACATCGCCTTATGTACTCATTCCCTTCTCTTGTCTGCCCCCCCACACCTTACCACACATATTCGTCCTTGTGCGAGCTCAACGCTGTTTTTCTGTCGCCGCGCAGCCCGAGACCTTGTCAGAGCCGAGCCGTTAGGGAGCGGTGAGCGCAGTTATAGCTCGCGTTTGGTGCACCGCCAGCGCATGTTTACCTGAGCCAATTGGTGCCTAGTCCCGGTGTGAATCGATTTCCCCGTGCCAATGCGTTTTGTTCAGCCTGCCGCAATCTATTCACCTGTTATTACGAGGTTAAATACGAGGCAGCAACAAGTAAAAGGATTAGCTCCTAGTGCTTCACAGCCTTTTGTTACAGCTATTAGCATACGTTTAAAAATAGAGCAGAGCAATTGGATGCCTCCACCTTCGTTAAACCCATCAGTTAATTGTTTTGTTAAGATGGACATTATCTTTACTGTTCTTTTTTGTATTTCCAAGCAACTCATTTACTGTCTTCGCACATTTTTTTTCTAATTTGTCAAATGACTATGGCCTTCTTTTGTGAGCAGCATTTTAAGTTTGTGGTTCAGCTAATAACCGTCCCATTCCGCCTCCTGCCATGTTTTATTATCGGATGGGGGAGTAGCATGTGGCTAATATGGAGTGTCCTTGGGGAGGGGAAGTTGGCCCCTCTCGAAGGACAACAAGGAAGACCGTGAGTCTTGGGTGTTGCTCGGACAAAAGATTAGAGAGGCATTAGATGGGAGGGATGCCAAATAACAAAGCCAAAGTCGAAAACTGTCCAAAGTTCACTTCTCATGCAACCGCGATTGATTTTTATCTTAAGATGTCGAGAGTGGATGAGTTTTTAATGCATGGAATTCATATCATGCCAAAATCTTATATCTGCAGCTTCAAAAACCACGCAGCGTCTTGGCGTTGTACCTTGTTTTTTGGAGCTATGCAAGGTCCTTTCTACTCCTACAAAGGATGGTAATGTCCACCGCACTTACAGAATAATACTCATTGATGCCCAGGCACGCTCTGAGTGGATCATCTCTTAATTTAAACTGCTCTTAACCAAACATGGAGTGTGCAGGGAGCGGGTCACCTGTCAAGGGCACTACTAGCTTACAGGAACGATTAGCGCTCCGCTAGCATAAGCACTTAAACCGCGTCCTTTCCTCAGCTTCGCAATTTAATCCAGCTACTATACATGGTAAATTCATATGTATATGTTCAGCAAGAGTGGATTAAACTGTTGAGGGATGCATATACAGTAAATTGTATCTATACAGTTAAAAAGATTACGAAGAAAGCATTAACATATTACGGATACGTGTCTTGGAGATTTAATGCTGTTTGTTGCACAAATTGTAGCACAAAAAATGACACATTTGCTGTATGGTCAAATTGCTGAAGGCTTTTTGAGGGCAAGAAAAACCTCAGAATCTGTTCAAATTACTGCTAGTGCTCTCTTGACCAAGATCCTGGCTCAAGATCTGGAGATGTGTCCGAAAATGCACTCATGGCTGACTTCATTAGTATATGCAGATAGTTAAAAAAAAAAAGTGCCACATTCAGCAGGTGGTTTTAAGACTTTGCGCCTGATCTTGTGTTTCTAAACGCAGACCATATTGAAACCTTTTCTGCCTAGGAGGGGCACAATGTGAGATCTTCCAGCTCCAGACCTGCCGCATTAAGTGGGCTGTATGTGGGCTGGACGGACACCCATGGCCAATGACGATGTTATGTAGAACTACCTTTTTCCTCCAACCAGACTCTTTCCACAACCGAGAAGGGGTGATGATGGTGGATCTCATTCTCTTGGGAGACTGGACACGGACAGTGTTTAACTCACGGTGGGATAGGTACCGTTTTTAGTTTGATCTGTGAGAACTCATAAAAGTCTATAATAATAAAGGAAGAACATCAGGCAGCGCAATATAAACAAGAAAAAGAATGTGCCATAGGAGAGTAGCGCTCAGTAATGAACCACATTTCAGACACCCTCTCGGTATAGACGCAGGCACATAGCTCAGCAAAAATATGAAATGCCTCATAATTTGAATGATATCCAGTTTTAAGTCTTCCCACCGTTTTACCATTTTACAATTGAACAACACATCACATCAGTAGGGTCAAACTTGCCTGTCTCACGAGGGTCTAAACCCAGCTCACGTTCCCTATTATTGGTTAAACAATCCAACACTTGGTTAATTCTGCTTCACAATGATAGGAAGAAGATCCGACCCTTTTAGTTTGTTTTCTTTGTTGCAACCATTGGCCAATCAGAGCCCTTGCAGTCTGCCCGATTATAATGGCTTGTTCAAATCTACCTTTATCTTCTACTATACAGTATTTTTAATATCCAGAGAAGCATGCACATCAGAAGAATCATTATTGTGAAGTAGGTAATCAGTAAATGAGTGGGAGTTGTGATATGGCTGAGCGGGGTTATTGACGATGCATAATGTCTATATTTATCTAAGGATGCATCCATCTACACCCGCGGGAAACAATGTGATGAGGGAAATTGAGTGATTACATCCCCGCTCGCACTTTAATAAAAAGCACACCACGACCTTCGCACATATGATACATAATGTGCAAGCCGCATCTGTCTGTGACTTCATCCCAGCCACAAGTTTGTCATCACATTAAAATCCCCGGGCTGGAGGAAGGCCAAATTGCAGTAAAAGCATAGTGCAAAAGTATTAGTTATCACACGTGTAGAAGGAAGAATATGAGTGAGTCATTTCCCGTCACGGAGGAGGACTGGGCTGAAATCTATGGTCGAAATTACCTTTTTACTGTCTAAATGCGGATGTTTTTACCTGGTTTATGGTGAATATCTCTGTCATTTGGGCCTTTGCGCGTAAAACCAAATTGGCACACTGTTCAATGTCCACAGGCAACATGTTTTGCAGCTGGTTTGCATTGCACAGGTGTTTATGGGATACAGTTAATGCCGGCAATATCTCTCCCCAGCCTGGACAGGATGCGGGGATTATTGACAAGAGCGCAGAGCCAGCCTGTCGATAAGGGCAGCCACCGTCCCGCTACATTTAATTAGGTAATGTACATTTGCAATATGCTGTACAGCCCATACAAGCATGGATTTGGTGCTGTTGAATCTATATTTATATTGTGTGGAATATGTTGTAACGATAAGACGGCATTCGCATTATCAATAGCCACAGTGGTCAATAGTAATAAATCATTGTTTGCAAAATCATTATGATGTTTCTCTAAAAAGGTCACCTTAGGAGTGCAGAAATCCATCATTGTTCAGTTCTGTTATGCTGACGTTCGTTCATAGTCTATTAATCATTCACACATAGTCATTGGCTATGTGTGAATTTTTTTCATCAGTACATGAGCAGATCATTATTGGTTCCCAATCCTACACCAATAAATCCTTTCATAATTCCTCTGAGGGTAATACAAGTGTTGATGGGATGATTGGGGGGTCTTTCATCTCCCCCTGGTGTCTCTGGCTAGAAAACCACACTTACAGCTTTCACTGCCACCGACTCGGCAGCCCCAATACATACTAATGGAAAACATCTCCCTCGCTGCTCTCAGTTGTCTACAAAATCACCTTTAGCTTGCATTTCTGAGGTTTATTAAATGGCGGACAGTGAAGTCCTCACTACATATTCTGTCTACAGCAAAACATTGTTATTTGGTTTATCACGACCAGAAGAAGCTAACAGGTAACGGGCAAAGCTAACTGTGATCAAGCATCACTTTAGCAGTACCTATTTACAACCAAGTTTGAGTGAAAAAAAAAAATCTCCATTGTATAATTGGGTTTTGGCACAATCTATATCAATGTATACCTGTGTTTTTTTCTCAGCGCAGTATTTACTCTCACGGACAATTCTGAGTTAAAAACATGCCTCGACAGCTGCAAAAGTTACTTAGTTCTGCTTTAAGTCTTCCCACCTTTTTCAAGTTTAGAAAAACACAAAGATAAGACCGAGATAAACCAATGTTTTTGGTTATAAACTTTACCTAGAATAAAACAGAAAACCAGCGGAACTTTACCTCAGTGTAATAAATCACAGTGATAGGTTATTAGAGGAAAAAAAGAAAAAATCAGTTAATTGCAATGTCACTGTGTTCCCCCTTTTGTTGGTGCTTTGGCATAATACCACCATCCAGACAGTCCGACCACAAAAGCCATACAGAACCAACACAGACCACAGGAATGGAAAAAGAAAAAAAAAATCGGAAACACAGAATCCAAGTGCACCTCTTTACCTAAGACTTTTGTTTTTGCCACCTACCCTTCCTCTAATCCGCCCTGCCTCCCGTGACGACCGGCGTTCCACTACATCAGCGGGGCAGACAGATCACTCACACCCAGATCCTTATTTTAAAATGATACATCAGCGGCGAGTGCAAGTTTCCTTCTCCTGCATGTTTGCGAGCTAATGGCGTGGAGAATGACAGATCGGATGCTATTATCTTATTGGGAAAATCGGGCCGGGCAGCCATGAGAAAGTGCAGAGTGTGAGTTTAATGATGCGCTGCGTTTTTTACAGAAAAGAAGGGGGGGGGGGATTCCTGACTGTCTGGTATAGGAGCAGTCAATGAAATGACAAGGTGCGTTAAAGAAGCCTCGGCATAAGCTTCTTATTCTAACTTTCGAAAAAGGGGAGGCGGATCGGCGACATCGATGTGCTGATTCTAAAGATGCTCCGTTTGAAGGCAAATCAAAGAAAAGAAGAAATAAAACACAGGCGTAAAAACATATTTCATATTTCCTTCCTGCTTTTTACTTAATTGCAAAAGTATCCCCAAGACATGAAAAGTATGGCAGCACAATGAAGCGGCCCAGGGGAGCAGCCACAGATTAATTGGACAGATAGGAACCGTCTGACATTAACATTTATGCATTTGTTTACCCTTTTTCAATGAATAATAAGAGGCCACCTCCCTCGAAGATCCCGAGTCACTCATTAGCTCCGGTGTGGAGAGGGTTATGGATGGGAATATTGAAGCAGGATGCGAGAAAAGCTGTTCATTTTTTTTTTTGCACTGGGCCGAAGCACATGAAGTAGAGATGCTTTTCCCTGATTTTTATCCGCCCAAACTTTTAATAAGGTTTGAAGCTCGGTTTTAGCTGCAATATAATGTGTTTGGTTTTATGACATGAAAGCGGGGGTAGATTCAATAGAAAGAACGGGACAAACAAACAAGGATTTTACTCCAAATCGACTAGCTAAGAAATAAACGTAAGACTGGTTTTGGCTTCAGTAGCAACTAATGAGATCCATATTAAGATCATTTTCAAATGTCGATGACTGAACTGGACTGGTTGAGTTGTGGGGGTTTCACTTCGATCTTCAGAAGCTTCTTCTTACTCTTGAAATCAAAATGAAGACTCAACTACTTGGTACCGACCAAAAAGCTCCGGTAGTCGATTTTTTTTGGTGCTAATTTTTGGTACTTTTTCTCTCCAAACGTCAATAAATGATCTGCAGTGAGTCTAAAAAAGCCTCAAACTCATGAGCAGCGCCGCGGTCTGAGCCAGGACTAAACCTGGACTGAATAAGAAACTAGAGCTCATAGACAAAGACACTGCTTTTGTCTTTGTCAACACGGCAGTGACAATACGTTAGTGACAAAGAAACACATGGGCTTTTTACCTTCAGTGAAATCCCCATGCGCAGAGCCTGAAGTTACTGCTGTCGTTTGCATCAAAGATTGTGAATAAAGTGAGCGCTCACTCTGCATTAGCCATTTTTGGAACAGTTATGGTACATTTTTAGTGACAGAGTCAGCTCTCTCACTATGTAACAGATCTTTGACGTGTGGAGCGCTTTCACTTTGTCAGCTCGGTGTGTTTAGAAAAATTTAGCTGAAAGAAAACGGTGTCCTGATATGGATCTGGTCTGTCTCTGCAGTTCAGGAAGTAATAATGTCCTTTCTCTCTTTTTATCGCTGCTTAAGTGGGAATTCTGCAAAAAAAAAAGTTACTGTGACGCTGCTGCGGCCTGTGTTCTTTCTGTTGTGCCGTTTTTGGACTTTCTCCTGAACTATACTTTTTTATACACATTATTTAAATGTAATTAAAGTAACATAGGTATCGAAAAAAGTACTGTTAAGGCACCAGTACCGAAGCAGGTATCGTTAAAGCAGTGGTGTCGGAAAAAAACGAACGGTACGGACTCAACCAACTCAGTCATCAATCATGTAGATACAGGCAGCCTCGATTGAGCTGAGTACTTGTTTGTAAAAATGTAAATATTGTGTGCTTCTTGTGTTACTTCTTCACGCACACATTACTTCACAGATGAGGCGATGATCATAAGAAAATGATCCAGTTACTTTTCTTTCTTTCTTTTTTTGTCAAATAGTCATAAACCAAAGCTTAAATAGCTGTAAAAAAGGGAACTACGGGGGCAATAATGATTCAGCAAGAATCAGTAATAAAGCTGACATTGAGTTAGTAATTACTCACAATAAAATAGAGTAAAGTCTCCAGAACTGAGCAGAACCTTTGTACAGGGCCATTAGCAAATAAAAGATACAGTAATAGGTTTTAAGATATAGTCATAATTCTAAGTGCTGCATATTGATTCAAAATGTAATTAAGGGAGCGGAATTAAAACAGTTTATGGTTGAGTGGCTGTTATTAGCAGTGAGGATGGTGTATAGCCCTGAGCTTGACAGAGTACATTTAAGAGTGCTCTTTTGTTTGAGGTAATGCAAACTATATTTTAACCATATATTTTTTTTTACTTCAGAACATTTTGCGTGCAACCTGAAGCCATTTGTTCCGACTAATAAATCCCTGCAGCGCAGTATTTGCAGATAGCGAGGCCAGAATGTAATTTTGCAGGAGTTGACCAATACCCAGAGAGATGTTAAGAGTTTGGCCTCGACCCATTTCACTCCCACAGATTTTCACAAACGATTCCCTTTTAAGGGCGCAAAGGGGAATATGAGATCACGATCTTCTCGCAGGTTGTGCAAAAATGCTCCCAACGGGTATATTCTGAGAGCTGTCGAACACTTCATTTTGATAAGAAATCCGAGAGTAGATGCACAGTGACACGAGTTCTGATTTCACACCAAAGCAGATCTGTGCATGTTTGATGAGCCACATAATCAGATTTTGAATTGGTATGCGGTAAAGGTAAAATCTCAGACTCGATGGTGTGCGCGGCTGTGTGGATGAAACATTGAAGATTAGAGGTGTCCAAACTATGGGAAAGTATGGGTAACAAATGATGCTGCAACCTATTTTTTGGCTGTCAGGTTCCATTTTCATCTGTCGAAATCTGTCACAGGTAAGATTTACTGTAGCATAAGGAAGAAACATTATTTTGTTTGTTGTCTGAATCCAGCCATTTCATTATATTGCTGTGTCCTTGGGTGTTTGTGCTGGTCAACAGGCTGTTGGTGCAGATTTGCAACTACATTTCAGTCATTAGTAGCTTGAAAGTTGGACAATGGCCCGCTGTTGTGTGGGCCACTCATGAACTTATACAAATCTGGATCACAACTTTTGTTATTGTGCAGTATATACCTGTCATGTAACTATCCGGAACACTCAAAATCAAGCATGCCGAGTCAGACAATTGAATAAGTTCTGTGCCACTGCAAATGTCTCCCAAGTCGGTAGCTCCAGTGAATGAGAGCGAAGTGAATTTAAAGAAGATCTATCAGCAGGTGGAGGGAGGCTGTTCCCGTGCGTATGCATTTATCTCCGGCAGTAATGCCCGGGCTTTTAGTGTGCTCTGTTCAGCTGCCGTAAAGCGATCAGACGACACATGTAGTTCCTCCACTTATCACGTATGCACCCTGTCGAGAGATGCTTTTTCATTCCCAACACAAATCATCCCAACCCCCCCCTCCCCCAAGGAGAAAAATCCCATTCCGAGCCATTTACCAACCCATTCACTCCTGTGACTTTGCCTTCAACACCATACATCACCCTCTACCGCAAATGCATTGTTCATATGTGGCCAGTCATTTGTATCAGCTGAAAAATATATGTATAATGTTTACACAGAATACTGCTATGACCATCTTCAGTGCTTGTTCGAATTTCAACTGTTGCAAAGTACAGCATGTTCGCAATGTCGTATTATTAATCCCAGAGATGCACCACTACAGCCTTTTTCAGCCGATACTGATACCAATAATAGGAGTTGGATTATCAGCCAATATCCAATAATGACTGATACGAAGAGACGTCACAGCAACTACGTTAAAAGTAGTTGCTATCTATCTATCTATCTATCTATCTATCTATCTATCTATCTATCTATCTATCTATCTATCTATCTATCTATCTATCTATATATGGATCTATCTCTATCGATTAAGAAACAAGAATAACTGGACTTTTCTACACTAAATATGTGACCGGATATTTAAGTTTGCATTAATATGAATAACTCACATAATTCATCTGATCATTACAACTTTTGCATAATACGTTAGATCAGTTATTCATTAACAGCATTTCATAAACTAAAATACAAACTATTTTATTTTATTAGGCTACTTTAGGAGATCCAATCATAGTTTCTGTCCCAGCCTTGATTAGTTGCCGTTAGCATTAGCTTGCTGCCGCTAGCTTTAGCATACTGTTGCTACCCGCAGCATTTTGTGTGGTTATCGAAAATACGTTTGTGAAGGTTAAAACTAACTAACTCAGCGATTCCATTCTTCAAAATGAGGTAAAGCATGCCCATATTCACTTAGATTTAGTCGGTAAAAGTTAGTGTCTTTAAAGCGTTGAGAGCTAAACCTGGTATCGGTTCAGCATTGGATATTTGTTGCCATACCTGATATTGTATTTTTTCAGGTAGATATCCAATACCAGTATCGGATTGGTGTATCCCTAATTACTACTACTTCATTAAAGGAACAGGCCACCGTTTTTCCATACTAAGATGTTCTTACCTGAGCTTTGAGGAGTTGATACGTACCTGTCTGGTCTTTGTGCGTGCCTGCCTGTGGAAGAGCGTGGTAGCTTCTAACTTCACCACGTTTGGAGCTATAGGAATATAGTGGGAGAGGCCAAATGCTGACAACATTTTTGGTCTTTTTGCATTACTGAGAGCACACAGTTCTTCCATACTGTGATAGGTTCTTACCTGAGCTTTGACAAGTTGAGGCCAAATGCTAACAACATCTTTGGTCGTTTTGCGTGACTGAGCACACGCACAAAGACCAGACAGGTACGCATCACCTCGTCTAAGCTCAGGTAAGAACATATCTCAACATATCTGCCACACATAGCAATGCCTAATCCTGATACAGCACTAAGTAAAGTTACTTGGTTATTTCAGCGCAAATAAATGATACAAAATCTGAAGAAATAGTAGTCTTATATAGAATAAATCAACATTATTGTTCTGTTTTGTGGTTCTAGATGACAAATAATTCATAAGAAGTTTTGAGCTGTATTTTCCCCCAACAAAACCACCCCTAATGAAATAAACTTATCATTATCTTATTTATTGGGTTAAAGGTTGCAAAGTAAGGCTTTAAACTGAAGCGCACTCTAAGTCGGCTTCTGTCCCATTTTCCATTATCTTTGCAGAGACTATAGTTTCCCCCCTACTCTCTCCCCGCGGTGTGTTTTACTGAAGCGATGCCTCCGCTGGCCTTGGGCACCGCATCACACATAACTACGCCGTGCCCGAGGTGAGAGACGGAGGGAAAACAAAGACACATCCAGCCACCGCTCCCAGGATGATGGAACACTTCAAAGGCCCACAGTCGGCGGATCTGAAACAAGATGTCAGCATTATAATGGACTCCAGTTACAAATCCGGCACTCATCACTGGAGCTTGTCTTCCAGTCCAAATAGAAATCACTCTTAAGGGCCACCTGGGGGTCTCCGTCTATCTCCAAACAGCGTCCAAATAACTCAGTCCGGTCCACTCTTCTACTTTTTTATTTTATTATTTCATATCTCTGTAGCTACAAGGTCATTGGGAGAAAATGGCCGGTGCTTTGGAGAACTCATTTTGAAAGGCGGACGGGCAGCTTTGCGAATTCAGCGGCTGTTCCCGGACTCATTAGACAGCTATCTTTGCTTTGGTCAGTCAATATTTAAATAGTTTTTGGCCCATCAGCTGCTTGTTTGATATTGGTCGGCTGCCGGCTTGACTGTGTAAATTGGGAAGTCTTTGTCTGCAGCCGATCGGACGTGACTTTCGGTAAAAATCCCGCGTTTGAAAGAGGAAAGTTGAGGCTAAATTGCTGAAATCAGACACAACTGGTTCAAATAAAGACGTGAAACGAGATTTTGTACAACTATTCCCCTCCAGTTGTTATGTGGGTAATGTTTCATCTCAGGTTTGTCTCAATGCTGTCTTATTGCTGCTGAAGTACCTCACACTTGGTCCCAATTATGACTTCCTTCTGTCAATGATAGTGTGAGTAATAAATCGCCCTCTGACCGAATGGTTGGCGATGCAAATTTTATCCGAAGTACTAGTGTTAAACAGTTTGCATCACATTTCCGCAAATGACCATGGCCATGATCTCATCTAGGTAGATACAACACGGACAGTTTTGCTTTTTCCAAGAAGAGTCAAACTGGAGAAAGTGCATTCAGTTAAGGTGGGGAGTAAGAGGTTAACCAAGAAAGTCCCACTGATTAAGAATCTCTTTTTCGGGGGAGTCCTGGCCCCAGAGGGAAACCTATTGTAAATGTTTTTAGCGGTAGGGGGAACTGGAGAACCCGGAGGAAACCTACGCAGACAGGTGGAGAACTTGTAAACTCCACACAGAAAGGCTCCATCCAGGTGGGAACCGAACCCGGAACCTTCTTGCTGTGAAGCACGAGCGCTAACTGCTGTGCCACCGTGCCGCCCTATTAGGAGAGGGGATGTCTCCAGCTTGTTTCCATGGAGATGTTTTCTAATAGGACCACATCCAAATCTACTGATTACCTGACAAAAATAATTGCCTTTGTTGTGTCTCGCTGGTCATTCAGAGCCTGTTTTGTATTGCTGTCAACAGTATAGTCCAACATTTTATACAGTGTGGATTAAAACAACAAAGCTAAACAAGAAGTCGACATGGACTAAACATTTCACTGTTTATTCTTTGCTACTTTTGTTTTACTAATTGCATCTATAAAACACCCATCAATCATTTAGCCCTTTCTTATGTGCCTTAAGCTTAGGCGATGTTATTGAAGATCTTTTATCAGAAAAATTAGATTATTGCAAAGAAATGTACGGACGATAAATATTTAGCCCTAGGCGTTAATTCAACCTGGGAGACATATTTCACCATCACCTACCTCCAGTCAATGATTGCTTCCGAGAGGGCCACACCTCCACCTCAGCCATCAGTGTAAGAGCCGTACCTCCGTAGCAGTCAATCATTGCCCTCGGTCCCCGCTTTTAAGCCCCAGCAATCATGGTTCGTTCGCTTCCCAGCTGCGCTGCGACCCACCTCCGCCCCATCTCCACCTCTTCTTCCCACGGCTTGTTGTTGTTGTTCATCCATACTGACTCTCATACATACATCAATGTCTACCGCCGGGGTCTGATTGCCAAAACTAATATACATGTAAATAAATCTTCCTAATCGCTGCTTTTGTCTGTTTGAGTCTATCCAGGTTGAATCGGCATTTTTTGAACGACAAGTCAGTAAAACAAATTAAACAGCGACAGTCAAATTGACTTTCTACTATAACCCCCCCCCCACCCCCCCAGCTATGCATCACATCCATCAGCTCCGAGGCAGTGCTGCTAACCACTGAACATAAGCAGCGGGTCTCCCTGAACTGCCATGGTTGAATTAACATTTATCTCCTCCCCTGGCTGTGGTCTGCTTGTCTTTGAACTGTGTGTCAGATAACTTGTTTGGACACACTTTACTCACAATGCGCTGCGCACAGAGGAAGACTGCCGCTGCCAGAATGATTACTGTGTCAAAGCCAAAGAGATAGAGTGCGTGTGAAGTGGAGGCACTCCCTTTAATTCTCCAGTCCAGGGAGTTTTGCTATATGTCTCTGCTGTCTGCTTTTTTGGCTTTGCATGCAAACCAGAGCCAAGCCTACATAATCCAAAGGGAGACCCGCTATATAAATCAATTTAGAACGCAGCCATATGAGAGAGTAGAATTAGCCATGTCAACCACACCTTTTATTCCCCGCTCCCTCATCCGCCGTTCCATTTTTTTGTTTACTTCTTTTTTTTAAGGAGGGTAACATAAGCCGGAGCCATAGGAAGGCTTAGGGTTAGGCTCGTGGGGAAGAGGAGGATTAAAGAGAAATTACCAAGTTAGCAGTCTTCAAAGGGAGCAGCGCCACAGCACCAAGCTGCGATTCTTCTCTCAAATGGTTTGGTGCTCAGGGGGCTTTGTGTAATGGTAAGTTATTACAAGAGGCATAGAGTCAAATATATGGAAATGAGGAGGCACCGTGCAGGAAATTTGCATACAGGACATACGGTTGTGGTTTTCTGGATGCAGCCGGGTCTCACACTGCTGTATCTGGAACAAAAGGGGAATACACAATCTCCAACTATACATATTTTACAACGATAATGATAATTTAAAAAAACATATTGAGAATATTGTTTTAGATATCAGTGATTTTAAGCAGTCATTTGGGTGATCTTTGATTTACAGGGCCCATTAAGTTCTTTGTTTTTTCCCCCATGTTTACGTTACCGTAGTAGAAATCATCCAATTATCCAGGCTTGGGTCTAACTACACTTTTAAGAGAGGCCGAGTGTGCACGCACTCACTATAATATCAAATGGCACTCTGAAGCTACTGTAGTTTGCGTTTCAAAGTGTTTAGAAATGTATCAAAATGGGAATCAAATTTATTCGGCAGTTAATCCGAAACAGTACATCACAATTGTCCTCTTGCATTCATTTTTTATATGTCTTTGTATTGGGCATTGTGTTTTATGGTCATTGCTCCTAAACCTCAAATTCCTAAGACATCCCTATCAGAATATTGTCCTTTATTTACTTAAAGGTGCATAATGCAACTTTTTATGCAGAAAAAAAAAGTTGATATTTGTCAGTACTGTATTTGACCTTGTAGTGACCCAGCAGCTGTATGAGTGGTCAGCATGGCGCCGTTACTTTCGATCACAGGTGGTCTCTCCAACGCTCCAGGATCAATTGTTTTGTAGGTTTTCTGGTGAGAGGGTTTTCAGCAGTGCTGCTTCCTGTAGCGTCCTAGAGACCATTGTGATGGAAAATAAAAGCGCCTTGCTGACCACTCATACAGCCACTGGGTCACTACAAGGTCAAATACGCACAAATATCAACTTTTTTTCCACACAAAAAGTTGTATAATGCAACTTTAAATTTTATTAACTGCTAATATTCTTCAAATTGAATGAAACTTGCTCATTTGGCTCTTTGTGGCCTTCAGTTTGACAAGTCTGACTTTTTTTTAATTTTTGCTCTATTGAGACAAGAATGTAGCCTTTCAATCTCTCTTCGAAACATTTTCACAATTTGTTGGCCAACAAATCAGAAAGTGTGTGGGGGTGTAATGCCTTTTTTCCAATGTGTCCTTGCCTGGTTGTGTCTTTGTGTTCTGGTGAACTTGTATCTGCTTTTTTATTGAACACAATAGACATCTGGAATGCAATTAAAGGTTGTAAACATGAATCCTGGGTTCAAAAGGTGATGGGTCATTGAAAAGCTGTAGCATTTGCAACGATACAATCGATCCATGCTTGGCTGTGGGCTCGACAAAGGATAAATTTGATTTGGAAAGTGTTGGACAGAGGAGAATAGCTGCCATCTTTTGGAGTTTAACTGTATCCTCCTCCCTTCTATAGAGCCATTATAGAGGCGCCCATTCATCACTATTAACCTGCGCGACTATTAGCGCATCTTTAATTAGATGCTAGATTGTGGCTAATGATTCGCAGCACACATTTAGCAGCCTCCAGTCGATGTTTATTGACTCACAAAGCAATTGGAGGGAAATCTGTGACACATTGAACAGAAAGGGCTTTTTGTCCAAAACTTTTCCAAAGTATTTGTCTCCAGACGTAGACTTAATTTTGCTTGCTGGTTGTGTACTTTAGCTGTGTGTTACTTTGTAAGCATGTTGTTCCACTCACTGAAATACTTTTGGCGGCTTCTGAAGCTGTAGGTTGTCAATTTTTCATGAACAATCCTTTATTGCATTTCAAAAATCTGTCTGAAATATTTGAATCTGGCTGTCAAAGTAATGACCATATTTTCCGGACTTTAAGTCTCACCAGCCAAAAAAAATGCATAATGAAGAAGAAAAAATCAAATATAAGTCGCTCCGGACTGTAAGTCGCACCAGTCTTGGCAACTACCTGGGCATGGAGGCGTAACTGCACCGTTGACAAGCCTCTCCTGGCAGCACATTGTTCAAGCACCCATTTGTGAACTCGTTCCTCTAAATGTGGCCATCTAGCTTTTAGCCCATGATTAGCTTTTTTGGTCTTCGTCATTGCAGTAAGAGTTGCCTCCGCTTTTCGCTTCTTTCGTTTCTCACAAGTTTCTCGCTCACTCCAAACTTTCTTTTAAATCTTCAGTGATACAGGAGTAGCAGATCCTGGTACACAAGCGCCCACTAGTGGCTGTCAGTGTGAAAATAACAAAAATGTGAAATTATATATTTGATATACAGTATATTAGTCGCACCGCCAGCCAAACTAGGAAAAAGTGTGACTTATAGTTCGAAAAATATGGTACTCCGTTTGGGCTCCTTTTTTTTTTTTTTCACATTTTGGCTTGACCCAAGACTAAAACATACATTTATTTATTTTATTAACTGTTTCTTGTGGAGAGAGTGGGCGGGATGTGGGTGGGCTTTCTTTCCTTTCTTTCATATTCTTAGTGAGTTTTATATCATAAAAGGAAAGAATAAAGGATCAGTTGAAATCATCCATCAAGTCCAGTCATTTCACCCAAATTGCCGTCCTCATTGAAGCGTAAATTGCGCGTGATCGGCTGCATGTTATTTGCAACCAAAAAAAAAACAGGAATAATGGAAATGTTTCATCCGCCTCTGAGGAAAGGAACGTAACTACATATTCAGGAGAAATGGCATGACTAAAGCACCCAGGCGAACTGATGAAAATGCCCCATCCGTCTCTGTGTGAACTGAAGAGATGTGCTTATAAAGAAAAGACAAAATGAAAGAGCCAATCTCTGTTTTTACGCACCCCCCCACCCCCCCACAAAGGGAGACATTAGGAGAGAAGGGAAATGAAAACACTGCACGTCAGATCACCAACAGGGTCACTTTGAGATTCAAAAATACAAAAAAGAAAACACTTCTAGCCCCAATATGATGCCATTGAAATGTAACTAGCCAGAGCAGAGGGGGAGCGGCTGCCCAAAAACATAGTAAATATTCATGGGCTTGTAAAAACCTGTGTACCCAAGCCAAACAGTTGATTACAGGCTGAGTCCATCATGTAAAACTCCCAAGCTGTAATGCCCTCTGTGTGATAGGAGTGCCCTGAAGCAGCTTTTCTCAAAATGCAAGAAACACACTGGTATCAAGGTTTCGCGTAACTTCTGGTACCACGAAACAAATGAATGGTACTCAGCCCTACAAGACACTAAGCTGAAATGATTACTATGCGCTTATCAGATTGGGGTTTCTCCTCACTATTGGCATGATGAAGCACTTAAAAACGTTGAGGAGACAAAGAATACAGAGAGGATGAAGGGATGATGAGATGATCCCAGTTTAAATGGGTCATAAATGTAAGTTTAAGTAAGTCTGACACGTGTTGTTTTCAGCCATGTTTGGGGAAATACTGGACAAAAGTTCATTTCTATTCTTTGTCTAGTACAAGGGGCTGGAAGGATTTCAGTGTGTGTGTAAGTAGAGATGCACCGATCCAGCTTTATTGCCTCCAATACCAATACTGGGGATTTGAATATCTGCCGATATCCGATATTGACCGATACTATGATAATTTCTTAAAAGTGGCTGTTGTGAGTGAAAAAGCTAGTCTCTTTTCTCCAGTGTGAGATCAATATAGTCTAATTGATTGAACATATTGTTTGCAAGAAAAAAATTCTTGCAAACAATATGTTCTATCAAACTGCAATGGAAAAGCCTTCAATTACTGGACTTTTCTACACTAAATATATGACCAGCTATTTAGGTTACATTAATATGAACAACTCACATACAGTGATCTGAACATTGTAACTTACGCGGCACGGTAGCGCAGCGGTTAGCGCCTCCGCTTCACAGCTAGAAGGTCCCGGGTTCGATTCCCACCAGGACGGGGCCTTTCTGTGTGGAGTTTGCATGTTCTCCCCGTGTCTGCGTAGGTTTCCTCCGGGTACTCCGGTTTCCCCTACCACTAAAAACATGTGCAATAGGTGAATCCTCCAGCCAGGTGATTCTGACCATCAGCCTGGCTCCACATCATGGAGATGGGTCCCCGGGCGCGGCACGGCCGTCGACCACTGCTCCTTACGGGTTGCCCCAGTGGCATCGAAGGATGGGTTAAATGCAGAGGACAAATTTCCCTACGGGGACAATAAAGTATACAAACAAACAAAACAACTTCTGAAAAACAAATATGTTATATATCAGTTATTCTTAAAGGGACTATAGGGAGTTTAAAAATGTTAAGATTATGTATTTTCCTCCCCCTACATGTTCCAGCCATGTCCTAATGTGTAGAATGAGCCCAGACCTGTTGACCACAACTGCCTCTAAAATCCTGCACTGTCACTCAAAAAGGTGTCACTTCGGGTCCGAATTGCCGTCATGCACGAGCTTAATATAGAAGCTGCAGTTACACATGTGGCCTGAGGTGGCAGTAGTGAGTATAAAATAGCAAACTTGCAACCAGCCCCTTTAAACAACATTGAGTGCAGTGGCCAAATTTATTTCATTCGGCTACTTTAGGTGATCCATTGTTTCTGTCCCAGCCTTGATTAGTTGTTAGCTTTAGCATGCTTCTGCTAGCTTTAGCATACTGTTGCTAGCCGCGGTATTTTGCACCTCAATTAAAAATACTCTGCCACTGAATTCTCCAGGTTCTAAGTTTCAAAATGACATGCAACATGTCCATATTCACTTAGATTTAGTTGGTTATCGGATATTTCTTTCCAATACCCGATATTGTATTTTTTCCGAGTATCAGCTCCGATTTCGGATCGATGCATCCCTATTTGAATCCCTCACTGAAATCCCTCACTGAAATATGTTTGGTGGAACTATAACTGTTTGCATGTACATTGTCATCCAGTTTGATACAGGGCATGGACTTGACCCAAGACTAAAATATATATTCATCAGTATTCATCAAGAATGCCGACAACAAAAGGAGAGCAGAAATGTGTTTTGTTTGCTGTGTTCCTTTATGGTGCTGAGGTGGGGTGAAAGGTGTAGCTGTGAATCCCAAAAGGCACAATTATTTCCCTGTGTCTGATTTTCACCTTGATGTGGAGCAATAGCACCTTTAGCAATGCGTGTGCCAGACTTTAAAATTGTTTCACCTGGAAGTAAACCAGCACTTGTATTGCTCTCCGCTTTACCGTAACTCTCCATTTATAACATCTAATACAGAGCTCAAATATGTTGCTTTTGGCTTGCTTGGGTTTTGTCAGTCCCCTCTCTCCCCTGTTCCTCTCTCTGTGGGCTCATCCCGGCGCCCGGTGTCAGAGTGATTGTGCAGCTGCAGAGGATGGGTGTTCCTGCCGCTCCTCGGCCAGCGCTCGCAGGGTGGGGGGACTTGGTTCACGTGTCCGTCTGCTCACGCCCCGCGGATCCAAACAGACACTTCAACTTCATTCCAAACGCACCCCCGCGCACAAGCCCAAAATAATCGACTCGACGGGGGATTCTCACTCCATCGAGCCGAATACCGGGGGATGCAAAGACTCCGATCACACCATCAATTCACATGAAATCCTCCCCTGAATGCCAAATACGGCTTTATCCATAAAATCTAGCTTGAAAAGTCAACTTGGATATCTCGTTTCATCTATTTCTTTTTTTTTTCTGTCTTTCTCTCTTCTTAGGGGACTTTTCGCGAGTCATTACACAGAGACACATTACCGAGAGGATGGAAGCGCAGTCACGGGTGCTCACAACTTTACGGTACGGTGCCAACTCCAGTGCTTTTTGACATTTATGGGCAGCTTGACCTACAGTGGCGCCCGGGCAGTCACGCTGTAAAAACTGACGCCTTTAAAAATGGGGCAAGGAGGAGCAACTTTTTCTTGCATTTACATCGTGGGCATTTGACCGCGCGAAGGTTTATGGGGTGGTGGTATTTTGGAAGGGCTGGAATCTCCCTGGGTGGATTCCAAAAGCTCTTGTGTGGCAAAGAGCCCGCGGCCTACTTGTTGATAAGCAGCACTTTACATACAACATGATTATCAGGGGGTTTGGATCTGGAATCCCCTTATTGCAGATCAAGTCCTGCAGCCATCCACACGTGAGCTATTAACTGGCACGTGCTGATGACTTATTGAGCAACCATATCTCAAGTTGTAGCAATGGTTTCAGACAGTAGTTATCTGGATTGTAAAGAATTGAAGACGTTACGCCTCTCATCCAAGCAATCTGCCCACTAGATTTAACTTAATCATGACTCTTAACCAGTTCCTGGCTGTTTTGAGAAGGGTCTGAACTCTGGCCAGAAAACCACAATAGCAACTTTCTCTGCTCCGACCCGGAGGCCCCAATACACACTAATTCAATCATGAAGAAGCTAGCAGGCTAACGGGCAAAGCTAACTGCGGGCTAGCGTCACTTAGATAGTTTTTACAGCCAAGTTTGAGTGAAAAAAATGATCTCCATTGCGTAATTGGATGTACAATGTCCCTCTCTCTCTTTGTCTTTTCTGTCAGTGTAGTATTTACTCTCACGGGCAATTATTGAGTAAAAAAACGTAACATGCCACAACACCCGCAGTGACGCTTATAGCCTCTAGGGGCATGAATTACTTAGTACTGCTTTAAACTAACCCTAAACTTATACCCCTAATCCAAACCTTAAGAATAGTGGAGTTTACTAAAGGTGTTTTATTGAGATTCATTTAAATAAATGTTGTCATTTTCTGAGAAGGTCTGGAGCTCCACTTGACAGAAACAACAAGGTCTTCGCTTTCAAATGAGGCCAACATACTCTTAGCTTTCACTGGCCTATAAGCTCTAAACAAAACCTGACTAAAAAGCGCCAAAAAAGCGTCAAAAACCAATAAAAACATGCCCGGAAAGCAACAATAGCACAATTTTAAAAAGTTACAAAACCACAACGAAAACTCACCAAAAAAACATGTGTCAAAATTGCAACAAAAAATCTGCAAAAATGTGACACAAACGTGATGGAAAAGCAACAATAACTCAATGAAAACGCTTCGATCAGTTTAGTTGGTCTTTCACATGAGGCGTTACTCTGGCCTAAAGACTGTAAGCTCCAGCTCAAAAGCCATTAGATTTGGGTAAAGCCGGACTTGGAGGAAAAGGTTAAGGAGATAGACCTGCCATAACCTGTCCCTGTTCTCTTGTTCACTTTTGCTTGAGGAAACTCAGAAAAGCTTAATAGTTAGATGAGCAATAAAATGTCAGTCCAATTCTCCAGCGAAAGTTTTGAAAGTTTGTACTACAATTAAAAACTCCTTGATCCAAAGTAGATCACGCCTCGACCAAGACCTAAGAGATTTAATTATACAATAATAAATGTTGCATTATCCTTGCTCCTATTTTTTTTTTTTTTAAAGCATGTCCAAGCTAGGAGTTCAGCTACACAGTCTCCAATTTTCTTCCTCTGCTTCTGCACCTCTTTGTCACACGTGTAATCCCCTTATGAAACACCAGCAGAATCAGCCACGTGTTCTTTTTACCTGTTTGTCTTCTCCGCAGCTCTGGCGCTGTAAACTTCTTTTATGCGCACAACTTTAAATATCTCTCATTCTAATCCCCTGTGCACGGTTAACCCTAATGCCTTTCATCTGTGCTCTTCTGTTTGGACCTGAAGGCAGTCTCCGAACTTTAATATTTTATCGTACAGCCATTAAGGCACAGAGAGAGAAGAAGAGAAAAAAACATGATCAACGTTACTTTTCCATTTGTGTAATTTAGGTCAAGGCGAGTGCGGTGTACCACACATTTTGTTCTTTCTGCCAGGTGTAATGCCTTGTTATTTCGCGGCTTTGGAGATTTGGAGTGGTACTTGACATTAAGTGACGTTTTTTTTTTCTCTCCGAATATACAGCTTCCTCTTGTGCGCTCATAGATGTCCTAATTTCTTCTGCTACCGGAGCATTGTCCTGGAAAAATGAAGACAAAAAACAATGACCATATTACTGTCAGTTCCCATTCAGATGACGTTGTTCCGCTTTAGTCTTTTAGTGCGAACATTTTAGTCACTGTTCAGAAAATAAAAATGGATGAATTAGTCATGAAAGAGTCTGAACTAAACAAATGGCTGAGTGGTCTTTTGTGCAATGAACAGCAACAACATTATGACCAACACATTGTGATTAACCTCTTAACCCACGCCTGAACCGAGCACATTTTCTCCAGTTCGGCTTTACCCAAATCTAAAAGCTTCTTTAAGGAAGTGTCAAGATAGCAACCAAAACGAGTATGAAAACGCCACAAAAAAGCTACAAAAAAGTGACGATAAGGCGACAAAAAAGTGACGAAAAAGTGATGACAAAAATGACAAAAAAGTGACAAAAGAATGCCAAAAATGTGACTAAAACATGATGCAAATGCACCATAAAAAGCAAACAAAAAAATAAATGAAAAAGTAACAAAAACATGACGAAAACGTGAAAAAACACATCGACAAAGCGGGAAAAAAAATTGACAAATCATTTTTGTAGGGTTTACTGTGGCTTTCAAATGAGGCATTACACTGTTGCTCTCCAGTCCAGACGTTTTTAGATTTGGGTAAAGCCGAGAGAAAATGCTCTCTCGGTTCAGGTAGGGGTTAAGAGGTTAATAGTTATCGACCAATTAAAACTTCAATCAGTGAGAGTAAAATGCACAAACGATGTGACCTTACATTTTTGCCTGTGTTGACTAATATGTGGTCTGATTGTTTTCCAGCATAACTGCTACTATCATGGCGCGGTCCAGGGGCATTCGCGCTCGGACGTTACTCTCAGCGCCTGCTCCGGTCT
Source organism: Gobius niger (assembly GCF_951799975.1). Classification (NCBI taxonomy): domain Eukaryota; kingdom Metazoa; phylum Chordata; class Actinopteri; order Gobiiformes; family Gobiidae; genus Gobius; species Gobius niger. The sequence goes on from NC_136858.1 coordinate 16,803,445, forward strand.
GCTACGGTGAGCATTGTAATCAGCTGTTGCTCTTCAAAAGGCACTGGCCTTTATACGCCGTCTGCCTCACGACTGTTTATGTTTACTCTAGTCACTCAGAACAGCGGCTTGTCTGTCCTAGGAGCGCCAAAGTGCCATCGGATAGTTTGTATGTGCTGCAGGAAGCAAGCAAAATGTCACACCTCATTGGGCATGTCCGCGGAGGGAGCCAGTAAATGTGCCCCCTCTTGTGTTCGTAATTGGCTCGGAGATGCTGCTAATGACCAGAAACATTGAAAGATAAGGGAATTCAGCACACTTTGCTCCGTGTGGTTAATTACACAGGCCTTTTCAACAGATGTAGAGCGAAGCAACGGCATTAATGACTTTTAATAAGGATGTATTGTACTAAATAGAAATGTAATTTTGCTTATAATCCAAAATTAAATTCACTATAATTCATATCAATGTTAAAGGTGCATTATGTAACTTTTTATGCAGCTGATGTGTGAGTGGCCAGCATGGCGCCTTTACTTTCCATCACAGTGGTCTCTAGGTCCTAGAGAGAGTCTAGGACACTCCAGGATCAATTGTTTGGAAAGTTTTCACTGCTGACAGACCCCCACAACAGAAAACCTACAAAACAATTTATTTATTTATGGTTTATTTGGTAGGGACAGTGCAAGTTAATGAACAAGCCACACCGGATTGTAGCCTTAGGCTAATTTTCATCCGTCGTCCCCCATGCGCACTCTCAAACACACTCTCATACATCCTGGCCTATTGTACATGTTTTTAGTGGTAGGGGAAACCGGAGTACCCGGAGGAAACCTACGCAGACACGGGGAGAACATGCAAACTCCACACAGAAAGGCCCCGTCCTTGGTGGGAATCGAACCCGGACCTTCTAGCTGTGAAGCACAAGCACTAACCGCTGTGCTATTGATCCTGGAGCGTTGTATAGACCACCGAGATCGACAGTAAAGGCGCCATGCAGACCACTCATTCAGCCGCTGGGTCACTACAAGGTCAAATGCGCACAAATAGCTACTTTTTCTTTCCACATAAAAAGTTGCATAATGCACCTTTAATGTTTTGTTTACAGATTTCACAAAACGTGTACATAGATTGTTTCACAGGATTTGCGTGCCTTGAAAGTGTAAGTGTCTATGTCTTCCTTCACAGAAGTTGTGAAACAATCTTGGCATTAGGTTCTCAAATGAAAATTTAGAATTTTTTTAAGGGAACATCAACAACCTGTGGCGTTGTTGGCAGATGGGCTGGGGTCGGCTTAGACACAGTTTGGACAATTTGTAGTGTGCCTTTAATTAAAGTCATTCTCAGTTATAATCTGAGGTTTATTTCATGACCATGTTAGTAAGTGTCATTTTTAATTGGTTTGGATTCATAACATGTTTCCATATAGTCCAGCTCTACCAAAACAAAAATGTAAACGCGAGTGCATTGTTGCTGATCAGTCTTGACACAGAGATATTGTCCCCTTCCGACAGACGGATATTGCTTGTTCTTCATGGCTTTGTCTTTATGTCTTGCGTGAGTGCAGAGGCTTCATCTCACTTCGGAACAGGACATTTATCATAGAGCCAGCGCCGGGCCGTGACACCGCAGACCACTTCATCTACAGGGGGGAAGAGCTCGCACCGCCTTCGGGGTCCTGCGGTCACCTCTCCAATATGTCCACCTCTGCACCCGCGGACCCTCTCGAAAACCCTTTCCAATCCTTCCACTCCAGGGTGAGATTATATTGTCTTACATCCAGCAGAGAGCATCCTTCAAAATGCACAGCGATTCATCTTTTTAGATCTCGTAATTTGCTAGATTCGGTTTGCCGCAGCTCGCAAACCAAAATTTGATGAAATATAAATGGCTCTTGACTAAAGATCAGCAGCTTGGCAAGGATCCCGGTTTGGATAACTTCCTAAAGGTGTTGCCATTGGCTGGTTTTATATCTGTTCTGAGCCCAAATGGGAAGGCGAGAAGCAGAAGGTTTGGCTGTAATTTGTATGGAACAGGTGCGGTATCCATCTGGCCCCTAGTACCGAACATTAACAAAACTCAATTTATGTCAGGTAGGACGACTTATGGACGGGCACTCCTTAATGACCCCGCGGTTTTATGTTCTGAGGGGACAGGGCAGGGACAGGAGAAATTTAGCTCCTGCTAGGATTTTGGCATGTTCAAGTTTCAGCTGGTGTAATCACATTAAAGTGAATATGTTTTACCGGAGACGTGCAGATGGAATTGGTAATAAGATGTCAGGGCAGCTAATAGGTCCAATGTAACCGGTTTGTGGGTGTTCACCAGGGGCACAAGAAGAATGGTGTTGCGTATTTCATAAAGATAGGGCCAAATAGCAAATCAAGATTGATCTTATCTGTTAGGTACTAGATCAGGGGTGCCCAAACTTTTTGTCTCCGAGGGCCAAAATAAAAATGTGCCTGTGATTCAAGTGTGAAACACATATAACTGCAAATAATAATAGAAACTTTTTTTCAGAATACATTTGCATTTTATTACTTGTGCAAATAACAAGCTACATTAAAACAAATGTTAAAGCAGTGATAAGTAACTTATGCCCCTAGAGGCCATTAGCGCCACTGCAGGTGTCGTAGCATGTTGCTGTTTTTTACTCATTAATTGTCCGTGAGAATAAATACTACGCTGACAGAAAAGACAAAGGGCATTATTTTTTTTCACTCAAACTTGGCTGTAAATACTGTTTAAGTGGTGTTAGCCCGCAGTTAGCTTTGCCCGTTAGCCTGTTTGCTTCTTTTTTCATGTGTATTGGTGGCCCCTACCCGGAGGCAGCGAAGTTGCAATTGTGGATTTCTGGCCAGAGAGACCAGGGGGAGATGAAAGACTCCCCAATCATCCCATTAACACTTGTATTACCCCCAGAGGGACTACGGAAAGGATGTATTAAATTAAGTACTGCTTTAAAGCAAATGTTGCTTTAAAAACTATGGCAAATGCCTAGTTTTAGGAGAACAAAATCAACAATTGCCGGAGGAGTGAAACAGCGCCCCCAATTTGACGCAGGTGGATAAAAGGTGTACTGCATCTATACTGTAAGGGCATACCAATGAGAATGAATGGGAAAAGTTATTATTAACCATATCCGGCCGCAAAAGTAGGTCACCCTCTGGTGGGCCAATGGAATTGTTCCGCGGGCCCCACTTTAGGCACCCCTGTACTAGATTATTTAGATTTGTTAACCAGTTCAAAATAATGGGCCAAAATGAAGCTTGTAGGTTTGGGTAAAGCTGAACTGGAGAAAATATGCTTGGTTAAAGTGGGGGTTGAGAGGTTAAGGGACAATCTTGAAAAATCGTGAAAAAATCTCTGTTTTTAAGAATAAGACAGGGAAGTTTAGTGTCTGACAGTGCTTACTTGAGTGGAGATGGTACCATTGTAATAAAAAAAAATCTTTAAAGTTTTGTCACGTGATCGGCTGGTGTTTTTTGTTGTTGTTGTTGTTGACTAATTTTTAACATTATTATTTTGCTCCTCCCCAGCACAAAAGACACACCCAGAAAACCACAAAGTACGTGGAGCTGATCATTGTGGCTGACAACAGAGAGGTAAATGCTCCTACCCGGCTGCTGTATGAATATTATTATTACGGTAAAAACGTGCTTTCAGCTTTTGTTTGTGCATGGGAAGGATCTGGGTATAAGCTGCAGTTACTCAGAGAAGCTCCCCCGGGGACTGGAGAATTGGGTCAGTGTGTGAACAGCAGTGTGGTCTGATGGCACAGACAGGAAGTGCTCGCAATGATTCTCCCAGCCTCGCTCTCAGGAAACAGGAAACAGCCCTGTGGATGGAGAAGCCATGTGACCGCTTTATTAGGGCTTTATGTCTGAGAGAATCTTTACATTATTCCCTCTGGTGCCAGAAATAGTGAAAGTTTGTTGTCATTTTTTTCTGAGAAATTCCACAGCGCGTGTAATTCGAACTCCACTCAAATGTATACTAAATCAGGTATAAAAATAGGAAATTAAACTAATCTCCAAATCACTAAACTTATTGAGGCAAGCCGAGAAGATAAATGCCAACAGGGAAGGGAATTTATTTGTATAGTGCTGCTTTTACATACCTATCTCACAAAGCTCTTCATACGGGACATTACTCACACCTTATTTCTTGCTCAACAGTTATATGAATGATTTAACTACTAATGCCATACATGGTAATCCCACAAGTTCTTCCGTCCTGGTAATAACCAGGTCCGACCTTACTTTGCCTCCGAGATCAAACAAGACTGGCATTCTGAAGGTGGTGTGAAAGATGAAAGATATAACTTTTGTTTTGTTCTGAGAAATAAAATTGCTTCAAAATGATCAAGCATATTTTGAAAGTCATTTTGATGGATCCCTGACATAAAAAATGCAAGAGCAGTCTTCTCTCTCAAAGACAAATGCACCTGGCTCACTATCTATTACACTCTGAAAGTTTGAGTGATGGAGCGCGCTGTCCTAATTGAGAGCACAGATGTTGCCAGATCCACTGAGCTTGTTACATCTTTCATATGGGCCCGATGTATATTGAGACAGTACAGTACCATATGTGCTTGCAGTCTTCTCTTCCTTTGCTGAAACACAGCGAATGTCACATAGTGTTGCCTTTAAAAAAAATGTTTGGTAGGAAGGATTGTTATTAGACGATATATAGCCTTTCAGGGGACAAAATTAGGAAATACAATAATGGTAAAAATGGGAGAAATGTTACATAGCAACAAAACTTTATGTATATATATGCAGTATATAAAAATATATATATATATATATATATACACTATGCGATATATCCCTACCTAGCCACAAATGAGTTTGCAATCTAAGTGGTTGGAGTTAGCAGTTGACTAAAGATGTCTTAAATCCATACTTTGTGCCATTTCAGACAAAAAGTAAAATACAAACTTAATTATTGTGGATGTTTTTGTTGACGATAGCTACCTTTTAAACACATGTCCCTACTACTGTTAGCTAGGTCTGACTTGAAAATGATGACTTACAGCCTTAGAGCTGAATAAACTCATATGTAAACTAAACAGCTAATGCTACAATGTTGTATTTCAGTACAACATTGTGACCAAAAGCAAAGGTTCATCACTGATACAGTGGTGTTGTTAAAGTTTTATCGTTATCTACACATCACCACAGAGGGACAACACTGCTGTCTTCATCTCGTATCTGAACTCGGACCACATATTGTAATTACCAGTTCGAGTGGTGTTCCAAGCTATTTTTCCGAGGAAATGTATCAGTTTCCTTGGAAATTTACCAGTTACTAGTTGCCTGGAATGCGGCAATTTTTTTGTCCTGGGAGCAGGAAATTACCAGCTCATCTCCATGGAGACCTTGCTGCTAAACACAAGTTACACAAGGATTACATTTGGTCATTTTCCATATTCTGAAATTTCAGATTTTGAAAATAGCATTATCCATGTCTAGTTGTACATTAGGATCGGCTTTGGTATCGCGGGCATTGATTATGTTTTAAAGGTTTTTTGCAGGTATTTGGCTATTAAAAAAGGCTTATTTAAAAAATCCCATAGCCTTACTTCCTGGTTGACCAAGCGCTCTGTCCATAAGCCCCTCCTTAACCCCACCCCTCACTCTCCTTCTGTATGACTGCTGTCGATTAAAAGATTGTTCCATCATGTGCGAGTGGCTCAAAACAGAACTCAAAGAATGTGTTTGATAAAGAAACAATATTGTAACATGGTAAAACGCTTATAACAGGTTAGTTGTTGTGAAATGGCAAAAGTCAAACCTGGAATGTTCCGCAGAGTGACTTTGAGTGTGTTTATAGATCCTCTGCCTGCTGTAGCTTCATTTGGCTGAAAGTGTGGTGTGAACGTCCTTGTTTACTCTCTAAACCTTTGGCCAATTGATCTTTGCCTCAATACTCAAACTTGCAAAGTCACTTCACATACAAAATATTCCTGTCTTTAATTTTGCAGCACAGGGTCCACTTAAAGATGCGTTTTGGCTGAACTCGCAGCGGGGCGTGAACAGAAGGTCACCGCTTTAAATCCAAAGCTTTTTCCCCCGGTTGCCAGATCTGCCAATACACTTACTCCCCTGTGGGCCTGCCATTCGTCACGCTAACACCGGGAGATTTGTCCGCATCCAGATGGTCACAGCTTGACAGTCTGGCCGAAAGCTCTCACTAAACTCACCCGCTGCAAATATTTTCATACAAAACAACCGAGAGGACGCCATTTTGATTTCACCCTTTGATTGATGTGTCCGTTTGGGCTAACATTTGTCTCCGTTTCAGTTCCAGAAGCAAGGGAAGGACGTGGAGAAAGTGAAGCAAAGACTGGCGGAGATAGCGAATTATGTAGACAAGGTAAAGGATCCTCTTCCCCATCGCGCAGGGGGGATAAATCACTTTTTAAAATAGAAATATGGCTGCCAGCCGAGATTAATGGCTCAACCGCGTGATGGATTAATGTCCCACTAAAACAGCTGCTTTTAGGCCGTTCACAAGCAATCCCAGCGCTGTGTGTGTGGACGAGTAACTAGCAGGTGCAAGAGGGGAATTGGGGTTTGAAAGGGAGCAAGGATTCGATCACGGAGAGGGCCTTCTGAGGGGATAGATTACGCAAGAAGGAAGGAGATGGCTATCGCTAAAATAACTAATTATTTGATACTGCATCAATGTTGATTGAGATAAATCCTTTTTTGGGGGGAACTTGAACTCTTCTTCAACCGTCAGAGCTTTGAGTTGACTGATGTAATCCGACCAATTAGCCAGTAACACCAGAGCAATGTCTTCATCAACGTTGCAAAATTGCAATATTCGATAACGGCCTCGAATATGTGCTGCCTCCATCACAACACAGAAGGCTCCAATCACATCCAAAAAATATATATATATCAGGACAAAAACTGCGCTGAAATTTAAGAAATGTAGGAACATAGTGATTTAAACATAGCCTTTTTGTTGTTGTATTTTTGCCTGTGGGGAAGAAAAAAAAGGAAATCTCAGTCAGTTGAGAGACATCAGAGGTTTTGTGACATGCTGTATGTATTGTGTCACAAATGTGTTCACAGCATTTCCAACAACACCGCCGTGCCCACATATTTTTCTCAAGGTTAACATGCAACATCGAGCAAATATCACGCCGTCACACGCCTAAATGCGCATCGATTTGAGTATAACCAGGGGTGAAGTGACAAGCCCACAGTCTGCCAGATGATGTTTACCTGTGATTCTCTGTGCCTGTCCGCCTCAGTTCTACCGGGCCCTGAACATCCGCGTGGCTCTGGTGGGCCTGGAGGTGTGGAGCGACGTGGATAAATGTCCCATCACTCAGGACCCCTTCAATACGCTGCACGAGTTCCTCGACTGGCGGAAAGTCAAGCTGCTGCCTCAGAAACCCCACGACAACGCGCAGCTCATCAGGTGGGAGGGAAACGTAGGATTGTGAAGAAATACTCTTTAGAAGATAAGTTTGATCTAAAATATGTAAGTCGGAGATTGTAGAAATCAAATCGAAAGTGTTAAGTGCTGATATAATGATTTCAAATGTCATATGCACAACTTCAAGAGCTTTAATTGGAATGTGCTCTAGCATTTAAGGGGCAGCTGAGGGTTGTGCACTGAACTATTTTCAGAATTGCAATTGCAGCACTTAACTTTGGGAAAAGCCAGCACAGTATGTTTACATTGTGTTGCAGAGGGCAATAGTAAAGGCCCGAGAGCCCTGTTCCTATTACTGCAGTCCACTATGTCCTTATTTGTTCCCATACTGCGCGCTGTAAATGTTGCAGTAGATTGGAAGTATTCTTACATGACTCTACGGACCTACCTATACAAGATTTTACTATGTGTCAGCTTTTAATGATATACGTAGTTAACGTGAATATATTTGTGACTCAAATCACAGTAAAAGACAATGATGTCAGGAAAGTCCTGTTGAGTGCACTTATGATAAATGGGGCTGTTATTGAAAACCCAGGTCTAAAATTTCACACTCAGTGAACCTGTCATATTACCAGACACGCGGGAGACGTGTGTAATCGCAATTTCACAGTCTTTAGATATGGCCACAGAGGAACTTGAAAAATGTCTTTCTTCTGAAACACACCTGACGGATCTCCCACAGTGAAGTTTCAGTACCAGAAATGTTCAATGCAATAACACACTGCCTTTTCTGTCTCCTTTACCTGTGTCCTTTTGCAGTGGGGTTTACTTTCAGGGCACCACCATCGGCATGGCCCCCATCATGAGCATGTGCACCGTGGAGCAGTCTGGAGGCATTGTGATGGTGAGTGTGCAGCCTTCAATCTGGCTCTTCCTCAGAACAGTAGCTCATGACGGAATGACATTTAAACATGGCTGTTAATTAGAGGTTGACTGATATATGAGGCCGATATTTGGGGATTTTACAATATCGGCCGACAAAAGCCGATATCTCTGGGACCAAAAGTGATATAGATTTCCCGTTTTTTGCATTGGAAAGAGGGTAAGTCAAGGCTTTAAAACCTGGAGAATTCAATCCCATAGTTAGTTTTAACCTCCGCAATTGGATTTTTTGATTGTCGCGCAAAATGCAGCGGCTAGCAACAGTATGCTAATGCTACCGGCACGATGCTAATGCTAAGAGGGGCTAATCAAAGGTGGTACAGAAACTAAGATTGAATCACTTAAAGTAATGAAATAAAATTGACCTCTGCTGGAGTGGCCAAGTATTTATGTTTTACAGGATTATAGACCAGACATTTGAAAAAATTGGTCAAAAATATCAGTCGCACATCGCGGCCAATAGAAATCCCCAAAAATCGGCATCGGCATCGACCTCTAGTTTTAATGCTGCAGACTGGGTTGCGACTGACTTGTTTTAAGCACTTGCGCAATAGGTTTTCAAAATCCTGTACAGTTCCATTTTGTAAGCACATACACATTAGCAATATTTGCTTCTTCCCTTGTACAGCCATTCAATTTCACGCAGCCACTCTGATTTTTCTCCTGACACATCTAAAGAAGGGTTTCTTCAAGGACACACCATTTAAATGTGTGTTTTATTTTTATGTCTACTCCCAAATTATTTTATTCCAAAGCCAAGCAGTGGATCACAATAACAAGCTCACGTCACCTCTAATAAGCTGTGAGAAAGCCCTCGCTTTCTCTCTCTCTCTCTCTCTTGCATCCACAAATGTGACTTGATACATATTATTTGTTTCACCAAGACTCTAATCAAATATGTCTCATCTCGCTCATGTAGAAATGAAGAAAACTGTTGAAGACCCCGGCCTTACTGTGTCCCTGTAGTGGAGATGATTGTTTATAAAGCATTATGGGCTATAGGGAAGTGCATTTCCCATTAATGCAGGCAGTAGATATTTTTCGCTGGGTCTGGCAGTTTCAAGATGTCTCCAGATGTTTGACTTCCTCATTACTTACAGCTGGCAGATGGTTTGGACAGAGATTTGAAAGCGCAACAACACAAAGCAGTTAGGAGGAGGGCGGCCATTTTTCATCTCTCTCTTCACCAGCCACCAGGATCTTTTATTCTGCTCCACGCGCGCTTTTCATTTTCACAGCTTGTACCAGCGTAATACAGTTTTTGGTCATAACTAAAAGTCACGTGTCGGGGGGGCTATTGTGAGAATTGTAAAAGCTGACAATATCTTTGGGGCTTTTTTTTTTGTCTCGAAAATGAGGTTTTCTTCTCCCCACAAAATGATATCCGGGAGGAGGCGTCGATAGCATTGTGGCGGTCACAAGCGACACAATCTCCGCAGTTACGGGTCATGGTTTCCACAAAGTAACGTTGGTGGGCTCTGGGACTTGTGATTTACTCGCGCTGACTCTGATATGAAGGTCTTTTTGTGAGGGAGCGTTGGCCTGTGAATTTTGTAAACAGAGCGGAGATGAGAAAAGTTTTCCCATCCTTCCGGTTCAAAGGCAGGGCGCAACCCTCCTTATAATCAGACGCTCAACTTTGACACACTATGTTAGAAAGAAGAGAGCGGCTTTCCCATGCACTGTACAGGAGCAACATTTCCGGGTGGGCTATGATATGGCGAACATGTTCTTTCAAAGTATTTGCTTGCAGAAAACATTAAAAGAATGGTAATAAGTGGTTCAATAATGCAATAGATCAAATGGACTTTTATTTCAGTTAACAAATTGGTTGATGGAATTAAACGTTAACAAAGTATTATGTTCCAGCGCTTATCAATTTAGTGTGAACACTCAAAATATCCAAACATCGATATACTTTTGATTGTTTTTACTTGCTTCTTGTTGTATTATGACCCCTAACCTCATAAACCCCCACCTTAACCAAGTGCATTCTATCCAGTTCAGCTTTACTCAAATCTAATAGTTTGCAGCCTATAGGCTAATGTAACACCTCATTTGAAGGCTAAGATCTGCGAATCTCATCTAAACTGATTTGTTTTTTTAATTTTTTCGTCACATTTTCATCACATATTTGTCACTTTTTCGTCACTTTTTTGTCACATTTTTGTCACTTTTTGTCACTGTTTCGTTACTTTTTCGTTACTTTTTCGTCACATATTCGTCACGTTTTTTACCTTTTTCACGTTTTTGTCACTCCTTTGCTACATTCCCATTTGCGTTTTAGTCTCATTTTTTGACGCTATTTTGACACTTTTTACAAAGAAGCTTTTAGATTTGGGTAAAGCCAAACTGTAGGAAATGTGCTTTGTTCAGGTGGGGGTTCACTGAATGTAATCAAATAACTCTCATAGTTTCTCGCTGCAGGACCACTCGGAGAACCCTCTCGGAGCGGCTGTCACTTTGGCTCATGAGCTCGGCCACAACTTCGGGATGAACCACGACACTCCGGAGCGCGGCTGTGGCTGCAGGATGACCGCGGACCGAGGAGGCTGCATCATGACTCCCTCAACAGGGTGGGTTCATTCATCTGTTTTTAAAACAAATCACTTAAAGAGGGGGTATTATGCTTTTTTCAATCACATAGCACCAGTCTATAGCACACTACAATGATGACGAAACCTTCTGTTGGTCTGTAAATGCAGTAAATTAGAATAACTGCCTTGTATAAAATTGCTCTAAAATGGCTGTAGTGAATGTCTTGAAATAGGCCTCTGTCTCTTTAAGAACCTCTGACCCTTTCCGACACGCCCCCTCCACACGCTGTCTGTGGCATCAGTGGGGAGGGGGTTCTGTTGAGGTGCAGTGGTTGGTTACTCGGCTGGTGATGAAAGCTCGGAGGCGTCTCCAGGAGGTGGAGGCGTTCCTGGGAGGACTCAGGCAAACCTATCCCTAAAATGGCTGCCATCAGAGTTTTTACAGATTACTCAAAAATATGTGAATGTGCCAAGGCAACACTTCAGGCATGTTTTTAATGAGGGAGTGATATAATAACATGATGTAAAGCTTGAAAAAGTCGATTTTGCATAATACCCCCCCTTTAAACAGGAAAGTAGCTTTAGTTTAGCTGTAATGTCAGTGAATGTGTCGGTAACCCTGACAACCTGTCGAATCCATATTGAATGCTTGGACACTGCCTTGGTCAAAGTATTGTTCATGAGCTTGTTATAGAGATCTTCAAAGATGGTTGGAGAAGCCCTTTGTGCGTTACTTTTTATGAAACTATTCTGTCCGTCTGTTTGTTTGCTTTTTTCTTTCTTTTTAATGGTTTTCATTTTCTTAAAGGTGCATTATGCAACTTTTTATGTGGAAAAAAAGGTCGATATTTGTGCGTATTTCACCTTGTAGTGACCAGGCGGCTGAGTGGTCAGCGTGGTGCCTTTACTTTCCATTACCAAAACGCACACATTTTTTTTCCGCATAAAAAGTTGCATAATGCACCTTTAACGTTTCACATTCTGGAGTTAACACAGATGCGGTAAAGAATGTTAAAATCGTTCAAGTAGTAGTTGCTGTGCGGAGTTTAAAACTTGAGTGGAAGAATAACTAAATTCTCAGGGCTATGTTGGAACTTTTTCTGATAGAAAATTAAATTTATGTTAAATTTCAAATTTTACCTTTTTGAGAATTTGCAGAATAAAGTTTTAACAGGACAAAAAAGAGAGAAGTGAAGAGCCTAGTTATTCAGAATGATTAACTGTTGTGACCTTTGTATAATGAAATGTTGGGGAGAATGAATTAATCTTTTTGTAAATTCAAAAATATGAATGAGATTAATGTGAAGGTTCTGTGCTGAGTTTTCAATTAAATGTTTTGCTAGAGAATGGTAATCCTTCCTGAGATAATGAAGTCCACTTGTAGAAAGTCTATTGGTGCACTGGTCTGGTCTGTTTGTGGATTCTTATTCAAACTGAATTCACAGACACATCTGCACTGACCAAAAGCATCTCTCCCTGGACTCTGCTGCTATGGACCAGGTCACACTGATAACACAGCTCCTTATGCTGATGGAGTCTGTGCTGTTTGCAAGAGTGACCAGATAACAGTCGCCCGCCTTACATTTACAATATGACCAACACAAGCAGAGAGGAATGCAGGACAGAGAGTGTAGGTGATACATGTTTTGCTATCACCTTTATTCTGCTTGTTTGACATTGCGGTCACCGTTTACTTTATTATACAGTACTATGATACAGTACTAACATTGTAATAGAGTGGGGACAGCATGAATGGAGCATAGTGCATTTTGCAGCCCTGTTTCCACATCACCAAGAAAATACTGTCTATGTTTTTTGGTAATTTACAGTCTCTATGCCGGGTTTTAATTAATCCTTGCATGAAATAAATTAGAAGTCCTGCTATGTGATTACCATAATTATCTTGTTTTTACACATTGAGATGCGTTAATCTCCATCCTATGTTCATGTTATTGCTGTGCTTTGCTCACCCGTTCATAATTTGTCATCTCTGACAACAAGCATTTTCTCTGGTCTCTGTTTTTGTTTAGTGGTGTAGTTTGAGGAATACAGGTTTGCAGTATTCCTCAAACCTTTCATACCCAGTATCTCCTCATTTATGATTTGAACTTCCAGGTTCTGAAAAGGGTTTCAAAATGACCAAAGATTGACAAAATTGTGCCTAAACTGGGTGTAAACCAGAAATTACATTACATGATTAATCTCTTAACCCCGACCTGAACAGAGCAGATTTTTGTCAAGTTTGGCTTTACCCAAATCTATAAAAGCTTCTTGAAAAAAAAAAAAACATCAAATAGAGACACAAATCAGAATGAAAACGCAACAAAAAACATGCCAGCGAAGCAACAAAGACTCGACAAAAAGCGACGAAAAAGTTCCAAAGAAGTGACGAAAATGTGACGAAAACTCGACAGAAAAGTAACCAAAAAAGCGATGAAGAAGCAACAAAAATATGACAAAAATGCAACAAAAAAGTGACCCAAAAAAAAAGCGATGAAAGAACAAAAAACATGACAATCAAGACAAAAACACAACAACAAAATTTGACAAAAACGCTGCGTCAAAGTGACAACAAAGTTCCAATCACTTTTGTACGTCTTAGCTTTCAATATTACACTGTTGCTCTCCCATCGAGAAGATTTTAGATTTGGGTAAAGCTCACTTCAGACGGGAGGTAAGAGGTTGAATTACATCACTAAAGAATTTCTTTACCCTAAGTGCCATCTGAAGATCATAGTTTGAGAGCCACAGTCCCCTTACGCACATTTTTCTTTAAATTTATCACATTGTCAAACTCTATATAAGCTGTAGCTATCCACTGACATATCACATACGGTTGAGTTACTCTGTTTGCAGACCAGATAAATAATCTAATAGGCGAGCTGCCAGGACTGTATTGCCTTAACTGACCTTTTACCAAAACAGCTCTGGAGTGGATGAAAAACTGTCAGCATCAATTCTGAGCAGTGACAGCAGCGACAAACTGAGTTCCTATTCAAACAGTTATCTAAAGTACGCTTTGACGGGCACTATGGATTCATGCGCCCATGCATAATGCAGAGTAAATACATTTTTTAAAGCGTGGCCGAGTTTGTTACTGTCACCCACTAAGAACGGGGTGACAAGGCTTTACGATGCTGATTATGACCTTTACCAAACACCAAGGGAGCAGTTATCAATGTTTCCCACATTATTCTTATGCTAATTGGATATTGACTGTTTGAAAAGACCTGCATTTATGGGGGGAAAAGAACTGTTCGGCTCTTGCCCAATTGTTCATTTCATTGCTAATTGTAAATCTAATTCCAAAGCACACCATCTGCTTGTAAAATGCAGACGCATGCATTGTTTTTTAATGCTTTACAGGTTCTGCATATAAAAGTTATTTTTCATTGCTTTGATGCAGAACTACACAACTCACATAGTTAAGATGTGCTTTTGTTCAGGTATTTATGTCACTGTCTTACATTTGGAAAAAGGTATATTGATCTAAAGTGCCATATTCATTCATTTTCTCCACCCAATGGGGATTGCAAATCACCTCCGGCCCTTTGAGACCTCTCTTCTACGGTGCTCACCTTCGAAAAAACACACAGCTGCCTCATCTGCTCGGTGGCTGTGTTTTACGGTGAACCATAAGGCGCTGCTGCTGCTTACCGTTTTGTAGAAGGGAGTGTTTTTGCTCTCGCTGCTCTGGAGGAGGGGTGAGCTTCGGGTAGTTGCCACGGGAGATTCAAAGTCAGGTTGTTTTCCGATACCAGTGCTACAGGTATTGGTGTCGATACCACAGACAGACATCGGGAGCCCCGCTTTTCACTGCTTTATCCTCTTCTCCATTTTGGCATTGCAAATTGCTCGTGTTTTGACTAGAAATTTGTATCCATGTCGTGATGTATCTGTATTTTTATTTGTACTGTTTATAATTTACTATATGTTTGAAACAGGTCTCTCTTGCAAATGAGAGTCTCAAGGGACAAACTTGTATAAATAAAGGATAAATGCAAAATCGGTATAGGCAACTATCCAGAGCCTAAGCAGCTGCCAATATCGGATCAGATTGTAAAAAAATGAGCATCACTAATAACAAAGATAAGTCAAATACGCATAAATTATTCAGCTCTAGGTATGTTTTTGATGAGGGGACAACAATGTAAAGCAATAGGAAGCTCTAAAAACACGATTTGGCTTCACCATCCCGACAGCATGTATTCTTTTCTTTATCCTAGTCTTCAGCATATGCCTTGCCCCTCCCATGTCGACAAACCCAGACTTCTACATCTTCTCTTCCTTTCCAGTATTTCCAATTACTTTATTGTTATTCCGTCCATTAGCCCTTCTGTCTGGACGCATGTAGACTGTAAAAGCTCACTTTCAGTTGCCGGGGCTTTTTGACTACAGTCCGCATTTGGTAGCCCGCTAATGGTGCAAGAAGCAGGCTGCATCTAAATGACATGATTATCTGTGACGCTGCCAGCTGCGATCAGGGCCAGAGTGCACCAACAGGAAGATACGCGGAGCTGCTTTATGGCCCGGATTGACCGGATTGAAAGGCTACGCAAGGAGACTTTTTTTTTTCTTTTCATTTGTTTAATCTATTCTCGAGCCATAGCTGTACTACATAGAGACAGAGGTGAGACGAAGGAAATGTTTAAGTAACTGTGATGACTGTCTGGAGATTTAGATGTCAGGACGAGACCGGCATTGGGGGCTGTTCTTGGAAGTTTGAATATTGTCGACTGTCTGGAAGGTGAGCTAAGAGTTGCATCAGCAGGAGAGAGAACTTTTTCTTGCTTTTTTTTTTTTAAACTCAGAAATGTTTCCGGTGATTGTTGTGGTCTGTGTCAGTTTGCTAAGGCTCTGGACTGGCAGAAACAATCGACCCTGGCTTTTTATCCCCCTCTCTACTCAACTCTGGCCTGGCATAGTGTAGTATGAGCAGCTATCAAAAGAGCGCAGTATTTAGATACGCTCTTACCTCTTAAGGCTAAGGGAACACAAAGGCCAGACTCTTAAAGTGCACTAATACAACTGAAAGCTGAGTGCAACGGCTAAAAGGCAAAGGCAACAACAAATTGGGTCAGGGGAGGTGAGGAGGAACTAACTGGCATTATCCTGAAGCCGTTCTACAACTTGGGCAACAAATGTAGTAGAACGAGGTCCATTTAGCTCAAGTGTTTACTGCCCACGTTGAATCTTTTATAGACCAGTGCTAACATTTTGATAAAGGTCACCTCGTCTCTCTCTTTGTTACGCGGACCAACAGCTCCTGATACAAAATTAAAAGTCATAACGTCAAATATTATGTGAAAAATTATGACGTGATTTGCGTAGCTGGAGCCAAAAAAAGAAACGTTGTTTTAAAGTCATAAATTCAACACTATGGTTCTATGGTTCCCTGCTGTCTCATGATGTCACGTTTCTTATTAGAGCTTAAACCTTTGGAAAGATAGCATCACGCCAAAGAAAGAGGAGAATTGAATTATGTTTAAATGCTCCATAAGATCCCTGTCAGATTGCTAACAATAGATTTTTGTTCGCTCACCGCGATACGGCAAATGCGGCGGCTGCTTTGTGTGACGGCAACACGTGTGCTCCTTTTGTCTGTCGGATCGGGATCTGTATGGGCGGTAATGAGGTTATGATCTGAGGCGGCGCAGGTGCCTTTCACGCGAGATGCAAAGACGTTTCTGTGGTCTCTATAGTGAAGCCCGGAGAGGAGTGTGTGGGGGTTGGAGGCTGCCTGATGATGGCTAATTATGTTTTGGAGCTAACTGTTGTGCACGGCTAAATTAGTTCCACAAGAGCAAAGTGCACCTGCAGTGCGCGATTATCCAGGGAGAGTTAAGGCTTGTGCTGGGGTCATTTTGCGGGCAGCGGTGTGTGCTCAGCTGTGAGGGAACGGCTTTTAGCTCGACTCTTATCTGTGTTTAAGGTAGACCACACACAGGCACGCACGCACACACACAAATAAGTTATGCTCCCAATGATTTGTCAGTTTTTGAGGTTCAATGTTTAGCAGAATAATTGCCATTGTCATAGTGTATGTAATGAAATAGACCATCATTGACCATAATTAATCAGTGGAAAGCTTGAACTTTCCACATTTCTATTAGTAACACAGTCAAATTCAGAAGTACCACATTAACCTGATTTCTTAAGTTTGCTCATAATAGCATTTGTGTATGTGCTACAAAAAAATGCTGCATGTAGATTATCTATTGTTAGTTTGCATTCCTTAAAGGGATATTTCAGGATTTTTGAAATAGGGCCTCGTTTATTTATTTTTTTCATTCATGCAGTCTTTACATTTTAAGAGTTTAGTGGTGCTAGGCTAGCGCATGTCTATGATAACTAGTAGCCAGCATGAAAACAGTATGAACTAGGCGCAGTGCACCTGAGGCAAATCAATTATAACACCAGACTACTGATATAAATGTCTGTCTTGACTGAATCATTTTTAAAATATAACCATTTTGCTTTTAAAAGAAGTTATATTTAAGCAGCATCAGCCTCCTGGTTGTAAGCTACGCAGCGGCGGCGTGATCTGCTCGGTTACCGGATCTACAGTAGTTTGTTTACCTGCGGCCGCCATTACTAAACGTGGAATTCACAAAGGAGTTTTCTACAAATCAGATATGGCAACGTTTGGAGGACTACCCTATGATTTGAAGAGGTTTTTAATGCAGGCTACTAGTTACCATAGACATGCGCTAGCCTAGCACTCGCCTAGCACCACTAAAGTCTTCAAATATAAGGACTGCAAGAATGAAAAAAATAAAATAAAATCTCCAGAAATCAACAACACTCTAGATCAGTGGTTCTCAACCTGGGGGTCGGGATCCCCAAGGGGGTCGCGAGACAAATTTGGGGGGTCGCTGGATCATTTAGATAAAATATACATATTTTCATTTTCATAATCTAATGTTTTATTGTAGCATGTGTTTGCTATTTTACCAGAGTGCCATTATTTGTTTGTAGTTTGATGAATTTTACTTCAGCCATTTGCTTTTTTTCTTTGTTTTTTAAGAATTATGTAGGCCTATTTCTCACGGTGTGACCCGGGCGGGAGTCACGAACCCCTGCACCTGTTATAATGGGGGTCGCGGCTCCAAAAGGTTGAGAACCACTGCTCTAGATAACAAGGGTATGAGGCTCTATGTCAAAAATCCTGAAATATCCCTTTAATATTGATATCATTACCGTGACGTCCTACAGACGTCTTTATTGGTTGTCTCTTTTCTGAACCACAGCATGTCCTCAACCCTCCAGAGAGACCTATTTACATCTCACATCCTACAAATAAGCATTTCTCAATATTTGCCTCGCCCAATGTTCTTTGAGATTTACATATTTCATCTACATGGGAAAACAAAACCCAGAAAAAGTAATGTACAACATAATTTAAACAGTGTGAATGTTATGGATGATCAGGCCAGAAATGTACTTCAAAAGCCTGGGGCCGAACCACGTATATTTGTGCGTATGCCATGCAAACAAATGTTCCTGTTTTCCATATTAGTTTTGGAGTATGTCAACATAATAAATGTGACTTTTGATAAACTGTTAAACTACAGTAGTTCTTCTTTTACATTGCAGTGTGGCAACATGTTTATGCGGCAATTGTCTTCTGACTTTTACTTTTTAAAGAAAATAACGCAATTTTCTGAAGGTGGAGTTTGAAAATGATTTATTTCTTCTCTACTAGTTTTGTACGATTATATGCGCGACTTACTCAAAGGGCCCATCACAATCTTCAGCAGAGGCACATTACAAGCACAACTTGGTTCATTGCGAAGAGTTTCCTTGGCTCCGATGCGACCGTTAAAAGTGACTTTGAACCATGTAAACGAGCGAGCCTAACGTCATTGCTCCCTGATGGATGACGGTCCTAAACTGGCTTTAAATGTCATTGCACTCCTTTAATGTCTTATTCTGCTGTCCTTTTTATTTTGGGACTCGTGAGGACCCCAGTTTGGCCGAGTGTTACTGGCATCCGCTTCCCCCATTCCACATAAAAGCGCTGGACAGACCATTAAAGCTAGAACTGCGGGTCTGAGTACGAGCAAAAACCGACCCAGCAAGTTCCGGGATCATTGTGTACAGTTTATCAACGTAGTCGTCTGACAAACTCAATGCTCAACTTTTTAAAAAATGCACAATGGAAGACCGCATCAGTGACTACGATTAAAACTTTTCTTAAAGCCACACTGCAGAACGCTCCAGGTCACACGATCAACGTGACTGTTGTAGAAGCTGATCTGATACCAGTCTAGTTATACTGAGGGTGGTCAATGGCTAAAAAAGAACAGCAACATCAATATCAATGTAGCTGTTGTGCGCATGTTTCATGTTTTTTGTTTTTTTTATGAGACGATAATCATGATGTAATATAACAATAACAATCATAATCATTTAAAATAAGACTAACTTCTTCCATATCCAAAGTGTGTCCAAAAGGATTGGGATAGCAAAAAAAAAAAAAAAAGCAAAATACTCTTTGTGAATGTGGCCCTGTGTATGAGTCAATGGCCGCTGGTTGCACTGGTTTAAGACCACAGCGCTAGGGGCCGACATTGTCCGCCATTGCTGCAGCACCTCCACATGTTAGCGGCTATTAGCTAGCATTGCACTTTCCACACGTTTTAAGCAACTGCCTGGTTTCTATTTTATACACTTAGATATTCTTCCTGTGATTACGCTGGGTTACTTACAATTAAAGAAACAAAGCTGTTTTTTGTAAGAAACATTTTAGAAATCTTGTACACTAATGAGGGCCGGACTTTGATTGACAGGCCGTTAGCATGAGAGCTAATGGCGTGGGGGCATGGCTACGACCAAACAACTGCCCCGCGAGGGCCGAGTCTACAGTGAAGATCCCGCCCTTATGCCCTTTTTAGGAACATGCTCCGTCACAGCATGGTAGGAAGAGTCTGTAAATCCGCCATGATTTCCCCCTCGAACTTAGTTATTATGGCAAACAAGGAGGAGTGAGGAGATGGAGTCTATTAATATTATGTCTATGGTATGAGTCAAGTCTGGAGAAGCTTAATCACAGTAAAGGTGTTTGTTTTTGAGGCTGTGCGTTTCACCAATAAAAACCCATAATGAAATGAATGCTTGTATTTTAAAACAACTACTTCGTGAAATGTTTGCACAATGTGGCTTTAAACAGTCAGTGTTTAATGATAGAGTTGGTACTGCAACAACAAAAACAACAACAGCTCCGGCTTATTACAGTGTGAAAAAGGGACAGACTTATCCATCCATGATTTTCATAAACCTATCTTATCTTATCACATCTTATCATCAAATATGGATACTACAGACACCCTACCACAAACCAGAAGGTTGGTGGTTCATCCTTGATACTGTCATTATAATGCATCTCCCGTAGTCATTTGTTGCATTATTCATTCTTTCTTCACACCCTAAACTAATTTTTTTTTGCCACAGCTGCCCCGGAGAAGACTAACAGAATGGTGGCTATGGTCGTGCCCTTGTGCCAGACACGCACCTTGCAGAGTATTTGAATAGTATGATGTGCACGCTGAATTATCATCCGGCATTCACTCAGAACATCCGATCATTATCTGATGCACTTAGTTTATGGCGTTACTGTTTTCGTCAACCTTATCTGCGAATTACCATTTGAGAAAGTGCCCCTGCCCAGACTGTATGAGTTTTTCTTCCTGTTTCTAAATAATATAACACAATAAAGTGACAACCCTCCCTTCCGTGTGCAACTGAACTGAAGTAAAGCAGACTGTTCTTACCCACGATGCACACTGGAAAGATTGTGTGTGTGTGTGTTGTGTTATCAGCCGTGGTCCACGCGCCGGACAAGAGGCTTGACTTGCTCTGCGCGCTGTCTGATCTGCATAGGCTGCCTGTTCTTGATTTAAAGCCTGGTCCCACACACTCGGCACAGTAAATCTCTTTTTACCGATAGCGCAGTCAGTGGTGTTAAAGCAAAAAATAAAACTGGAGTGGATTAAGGGGAGGCAGGTAGAATAGAGGGGGGGGGAATGGACTGAATGAAAGCTTACACTCAAAAGGTGGGCAGAGTGGACGCGGCTGTTTCACCCAAGGGCGCCTGTTAGAGGTGGATGTTTTGCCGGCTTTTATGTTCTGGGGAAAATCTCTTTTGTTTGGCACCAAAAAAAAAGAAAAAACACCCTGTTTTTGTAGCTCTCATTCAGTGCCTTTACTGTGCCATTCGTCCCCCTAAGGAAGAGCGCCTCTATAGCTGACTAAATATCCATGCATTCGGAAGCAGCCAAAACCCCTCCAGGCGCTGGCTCACCGCTCCTCCCTGACTTATCCCAATGCCAGGCTATTGCAAATGTATTCAGTGCACACACACAAATCTTTGCCTCACCATGCCCCAGTGCGTTTGAAGGCCCCATTCAGTTTATCGCCACATAAGTGTGACATGTTCTGGTCTGATGTAGAGACTTGTTACGGGGCACTATGCTCGCTAAGTGCCAGTCAGGGGCTCTCAATAAGCTGGACAACACCCCACTGTGGTTGTCTAAAGGAACCAACATGGGGGCTCACTTACATCTCGAGGAATGGCAAATAGTGTCAGCATACTGATAAGGCTGGGTAGCAATAAGTGCAGGATTAGTATTGCTACTGTATATTGCTGTTTTGACACAAAGTTTGAATTTTCGGTAAGTCTGCAGACAGTTAAGTGACCGACCAGCCAGTCCTGGGACAAAAAGTGTTGTTCAGGTTTCAGGAAGGTAAGGAATAAAATGATGTAACCTCTTAACCCCCGCCTTAACCGAGCACATTTTCTCCAGTTCGACTTTACCGAAATCTAAAAGCTTCTTTAAAAAAAGCGTCAAAGTAGTGACAAAAACGAGATGTAAATGAGGACGAAAATGCAGCAAAAAAAGAATCAAAACGAAACAGGCAACAAAAAAGAGACAAAACAGGCAACGAAAAAGTGATGAAGAAGCAATAAAAAGGTAGCAACAAAGCGACAAAAACGCAGCAAAATAGGGGACAAAGAAGTGATGTAAAAGCATTTTAACAGGCGAAAAAACTTTGAAAAAGAGACAAAACAAGCGACGAAAAAGTAATGCAAAAGTGCTCACAAAAGAGAGACAAAAATGCAGCAAAACAGGCAACAAAAAAGACACAACAGGCTACGAAAAAGTGATGAAGAAGAAAAAAAAGTGTTTGCAAAAGAGCGACAAAAACGCAGCAAAACAGGCAACGAAAAAGTGATGAAAATGCGACAAATCAGGCGACAAAAAAACTGCAAAGACCTTAGCTTTCAAATGGGGCGTTACACTGGCCTAGGCTGTAAGCTTCAGATTTGGGTAATGCTGAACTGGAGAAAAAGTGCTTGGTTCAGGCGGGGGTTAAGAGGTTCATTAAAAACCATAAATAATCATTTTGCCTGTTGATTTTGGACTCTTTGCCCGTGCATTGCAGCATTTTCATTTCAATTTCTAATACTCTACCTCCCCTATTCGCCACTATTTCTTTATTTTCTGCGGAGTCTGGAAAGAGAAGAAGATTCCCCTGAGCCTAGCAGCCGTTATTGGCATATCACACGGTCTCATCTTCAAGAACTCATAACATTTTCAAATCCAATCCCGCCGCGCGCTAAATTAGACATTAGTCAGCACTTCAGGTAGTCACCTCCACCACTGAGTGAAATTAAGGCGCGGTGTGGGTCCGGGCTGGCTCTATTATCACTCACACAGAACACACGCCGACTCAATATAATCTCCCCTCCAGTCACTAGTTTAAATTGTCCCACATATATCATGCGGTGGCTCCTCAATGGTTGAGCCGGGGAGTTTTCAGCTTTTCAATTGGAGACGTCTATTGAAGGGAATCTCATACACTGTCAGTGGACCATTACGTCTAGTGAAAGTGACAGTCTGTCTCTGGATTTGGTTTACTCAGCAGAATGAGCACTTGTTGGTGTGAATAGGCTTCATTTTCCATATAGCGATATCGGGAATCCCATTAAAATAAAATTAATCTTGTGTATTGCCCATCTATGAAGCAGAGACCCTCCCAACACACACTACATTAATGTTCCCACCAAGATAACAGCAACATATTGGTTAGCCGTAACCAATATGTAAGTGTTCATCATGAATCGAAAGCAAGACACAATACAGTCAGGACTTACTTGCTTGCCATGTCATAGACCTCAGAAATGGGCGCCAAAAGTAATTTTGTGGACAACTGAGAGATGTTGTCCATTAGTGTGTATTGGGCTGCCGGGTCGGAGGCAGACACACCAGAGATGAAACACTTGTATTACCCTCAAAGGGACTACAAAAACAAGGTAAAAAAAGGTAAAAAAAAGGTAAAAAAAAAAAAAAAAAAAAACGTACATGGTTATGCTTTAATTATACCGTGTGTGCTTCTTCAATCATCTATGTTTCTATTAACATGTATCCTAAGACATATAGAATGTGTGTTCTTCAGTGGCTGCAAAATGTGTTAACCCAGACAGAACACATTTGTTTTCTTTGGAAACATTTCATGACCAAAGAGGCAATGTGAGCCTTGGTCTCTATGACACTTTTAGCAACAAATACTGTAATGTACCCTAAGAGACACTCCAGCTGTTTACCACATCCTCCGTCCTCTACTCTCACCAAAGAGTGCTTTGTTGTGGTGTTTGAAGCTCTCTCTGTTACATATTGTGTCTTTAATCTCTTTGTCCGCAGGTACCCGTTTCCAACCGTGTTCAGCACATGCAGTAAGAAGGACCTGGCAGCCAGTCTGGAGAAAGGTGTGGGCATGTGTCTGTACAACATGCCTGAGGTGAAGGTGCTCTACGGAGGACAGAAGTGTGGCAACGGTTACGTGGAGGAGGGAGAGGAGTGCGACTGCGGGGAGCCTGAGGTACGCTCTGCCGCCTGGTGCCCAGGTGCTCCAGGGACAGGAAACACTGGGCATAGTACCAGATCTCAGTGATGTATGCTGTTTATGAAAAGAGAAGAAAACAAGAAGAAAACATGAAATGGTGTTTTAAAGCTTAAACAGGGGTATTGTGGTTTGTGCAGGTATTCAGTGATAATCTCATGCTCATCTTTATCCCTGTCTTTCACTTTGTTGGTTAGAAAATGCAAAATTGATCGCAAACAGCTAAAACAAAATAAGCCGCTCCCACTCCCCCCTCTTCTATTGCTCCCCTTCGCTGTGCAGCTGTTTCAATTAAGAGACAGCAAAAAAAAATGAAAGATACACCGCTCGGGGCATGTGGCTGTAGTGAAGCTGTGGCAAGTTTTTACCCTAAGATGAGGATTGAGCTTAGCTAGAGATCGGGGAGTGAGGAAAACATTTCCTTGATATGTAGGACCACAGGAGCATCTTTTTGGGAACTATCACTGCCGCGCCACAGGTGAGATCCAAAGATTACTCAAAGATGCTCGACTTAGGGATGTGCAATTAATCGAAATTCAATTACGATTTCGATTATTACACTAGACGATCACAAAAATAGCATAATCGAGAACAAACGATTATTATGGATGCCCTCCTGCTCGTCCATCCAAAGCGCAAAAAGTCCGTCCTGCGGACTGTGAGGCGTCTGATCAGCTGAAATACCAGCGCAGCGTGATAGAACTGTAAATAATATTGAGATAACGCCACTGTTAAGTGCTTACCTTGTGCTGAAAGGAGAACTTCTGTTTAGAAGCATCGACATCCTTTGCTCAGGCACTGGTTTTGTTTAGTAGAAAAGTCTAAAACTCTTCTTCAGGAGCAGATCTCAACGGAGCTCAAAGTAAACTCTTATTATTTCATTCTGCTGTGATGATTGTTTCTGTTCCCTTTGCATTTCACGTGCTAAAGGCTCATGCTTTGGTTTGACATAAAAACATTAGCGCTGTGTGATGATGTCATCAGGCTGCGCGGCTCTGTTTTTTCAGGTGTGAGGGCTGGCCAGCAGGGGGCAGGTATCCCTATACGATTAGTTTAGAAACGTGAGCATATTTTTAAAAAAAAATGCTTTTATTGTCCAAAGAAAATGTAGTCCATAGTTGTTGTTTTTTAAATAATAATAAAAATGAATAAATAAAATTAAGTTTTTTTTGTCAAGGCAACAAATAATCGTTTGAATAATCAATTATTAATTTCAATTATTACTAAAATAATCGTGATTATTATTTTTTCTATAATCGAGCAGCCCTAAGTCGACTTGCTCGAAACACAATTCAAGGTATGTTTTTTTTTTTATGAGAGAACAACATTGTAACAAGCCCTAAAAATATTTTGCATAATACTCCCCCTTTAATGTCCCAAATATTGTTTTTGTTTGTTTTATGTAACATGGTAACTAATAACGATTTATTTGACTCAAAAGCTGGGGGTGAGTTCTTGGATGCACCGCTGTGGTCACCCGCTGCTCCAGACAGGTTGCTCTCAAAGCACTGATTGAATTATGGGTCAAAGGCAAAGAACAAATTTCCCTCCAGGAAAAATAAAGTCCAGAAACGCCATCTTTTGTTTTTTTAAGATAAGACCATTATAGTTCATTGAGTTCAAATCGTTACAAAGTCAAGGAAAATTGACCCTCACGAAGTGCGCCAAAGTCTTACATTTACCTCAAGCATTGTCCCAAAAGCATTCGCCAAGATGCTGTGGTGATGTCATTCCCTCATCTTCCAGTCATTCATCAAACTGGCGTCCATTGGAGCCCCAGTGCCCAAACAGACATGTTATTGTTCCAAGTTCGATGATGCTTTGTTTGGCTGGGCTCGACACAGCGGTGCGTGCTACCTGCCCCGACACGCTTCATCCCTCATTCTCACACTCCACAGGACACCGAGGAAGCCAAGAGAGAATCACATGTGGGAGACAGGTTCCCTCTCAGACATGGCCAAGCAGCTGTGTCCCTGGTATAACAGAAAAGGTGTAAAAAAGAATGGGATTTCACAATGAATACATCACAGGATAATGGGACACCTGCCCGGAGCGCACTATTTGTTTTATTGTGAGAATGGGCTCATTTAGAGGCAGTGTTTGATGCAAAATTAAGCCGAGGGTCTAAAATAGGCCAAAAAGAATTACTGGAATCATTTCTTGGTGATTAAATCTACTAAAGCTAACTTAAGAGTTTAGCTTTATTTTGTTGATCACGGTTCCAAGGTACATGTGGTTTAAGTGTCACATAGAAATGAAAGTGAATACAAATACAAACTTGATCAGTAAAGACTGCTGTTTGTCGTTTGGAGCGCCCTCTGCTGGCGGTGCTTGAACTATGCATGAGAAAAAATGAGATAGATGCCACCATTTTTTGCTAACAAATCCATGGTGTCGTGATAAATGTAGTTTAAGTGCAGGACAGCTCAGAATACATCCAATGATATTATATGGTCATGGTTGATTTTTCATGACATATCCCTTTTAAATCCAGTCAGAGATCAGATAACCTTTTAGGTGACGTTCAAGATTAAATCACATCCGAGTATATGCGACATTTTCTGGTAAATGTTGTTTTTAATATATTTATAGTAAGTGTTATTGCAGGAAGGGATTATCGCCTCATTCTTACTTTAATGCATCTAACAAGCAAGAATTTGTCTCTGCAAACTCACAAAAGCACTACAGAGTAGAAAAACAGTTTCTTATTTAGAGGGGCGATATGTTTGATGAATTACATTTCCGATATTGGCAATACTAAAATCCAATCCACCCCCTTTACCCCGTCCAGCTCTTATTCTTCCATTCTGCCCCTTTTAGCCTCAATGATGTCACCGCATAAAAGCTGCATGATTTACCCGCGCATTAGTCTGCGCAATAAAACGAAAAATATTCTCCCCTTTTCAAACAAAACACTTACATCAGCGGTGAAAAGATAAACAGCCAAACTCATAAAAACAACGATTAGCTGAAAATAAGACGGGCAACAATGCAGCTATAGCATCAGTCATCAACATGCGTTTTCATTAGACCGACACATTTAGGAGCGCTGATGACGATAATAGCGCGGAGTGTCACACTGCTTCGCTAACACGCTTTATGGGCTTTGTCATCTAATAAAAAAAAAGAAGTCTTTCACCAAAATTCTTTGAGCTGTAACCTGTGAACCTCCTCTCATCTCGAGCTGTTTGCTCCCTGTAGCCAGATAATGCTATGTTTGTGAGAATGGTCATGCAAGCTCCACAAACCACAATACTTTTTTGGTGTTGCACAAAACAAAGTAAATAATGAATGTTTAAACTACTGACCAATTTGAAACATAGCAGTTAGCCGCTTTGGAAACTCTCACAGGAATTTGGCGTATTTTTCGCTCTAGATTTGAATTCTTAAAGTTAAAGCAGAACTAAGTGACTTTTGCCCCTAGAGGCCACAAGCACCACTGCAGCTGTCGTGGCATGTTGCGTTTTTTTTGTACTCATTCATTGTCCGTGAGAGTAAATACTACGCTGAAAAGAGAAAGAAGAGAAGAGAGGGATATTGTACATTGTGCCACAACCCAATTATACAGTGGAGATTTTTTTTTTCTGCTCAAACTTGGCTGTAAATACTGCAAAAGTGGTGCTAGCCTGCAGTTAGCTTTGCCCGCTAGCCTGTTAGCTTCTTCAGATCGTGATAAACCAAATAACAACGTTTTGCAAAATGTTCATCAACAAACCGAAAGCTGTAGACAGAATACAGTCAGGACTTAGCGAGCCAAAAGTGATTTTGTTGACAACTGAGAGCAGCGAGGGAGATGTTTTCCATTAGTGTGTATTGGGGCTGCCAGGTCGGAGGCAGGGTTGCAAGTGTGGTTTTCTGGCCAGAGACACCAAGGGGAGATGAAAGACAATCATCCATTAATACTTGCATCACCCTCAGAGGGACTAGGAAAAGGATTAATTAAGGTAAAAAAAAAAAGTTGCTTAGTTCTGCTTTAAGTTATGTTTTTCAGTCTTGAAATGCCTTGTTACAAAATGTTTCTATACATTTTGTAAATAGTTAATTTGTTTAAAAAAAGGTGAGGCTCTTTGTTTTAGCGCAAGCTCACAGAACAATTCCCATCAAGGCCCAGCACCATTGAGCAGCATTTATTTTTGTATCTACACCATTTCCTGGTTCTCCTTTTCAAACGTTCCACCCAAAAGTCAGTGGGTCAAGTCGAGGAGGAAAGGACTCTCCAGACAGGAAATGTGCTCCGCTGACCTGCTGGAAAAGTCTTCATCATGCAGTGTCCTGTGAGGATATGCGTCAAGGCAGTGACGGCATGTGTCTTTGCTAACCACTCTGCCATTTTCTCTCTTTTCTCTGTCAGGAATGCATGAACCCTTGCTGTAACGCCACAACGTGTACACTGAAGGGAGACGCAGTGTGTGCCCATGGACAGTGCTGTGAGGATTGTATGGTGAGAAACAACATTCACAATATATAAAGCTTTGGACAGATTCAAGCTAGTTTACTAAATATCTTTACTGTGAGTGTAACTGATTTAAAACAGCATGTCCCCGGATACGAATACATTTGTCACTTTTTGTATTTGCCCAACATTACTAAGGCCAAGAAAATCTGAAACAAACTTCACTTCCATCTTATCAAAGGAGGCTTTTCTTTTTCCTTTGACGAGGAAAACCTATTTCCATGAATCGCAGATATCTGACAGAGAACCTTTGAAAAATATGTTTAAGTGCACTTAGGCTGCAGGCTTTTCTGTCCACAGACTTTTCCCTGAGTCAAATTTCATCTACAGGAAAAAGAGGTGAACTTGTACTGAGTAGATTATATTCTTTCAATATTGCCGCTTCTCGACTGGAGCTTACAGCCTATAGGCCAGTGTAGCGCCTCATTTGGAAGACCGACAGAACTGATCTAAATGGATCTTTTCCCTCGCGTTGTTTTGTGGCATTTTTATTGCGTTTTCATCCCATTTTTGCCACTTTTTTGTCCATTTTTTTATAGCACTTTTTGATACTTTTCTGTTGCGTTTTCATCCTTGTTTTCGCTTCATTTTTGACACTGTTTTCAAGAAGCTTTCAGATTTGGGTAGTGCCAAACTGGAAAAACTGAGCTCGGTTAGGCGAGGGTTAAGAGCTTTAAACATTGCCACAGATGCAGATTTTAAACATGTAAAGCCATAACCACTCTTTCTCTTGCAACACACCAAGCTTGTCATGTCCCATCTGTATCCCTTTGCTGTTTTTTTTTTTTTTTTTACTTCATTGCCACAACTGAAAAATGAATAGCAGCTTTGTTGCACGTTTATTCCCAGCTCAAACCGGCTGGGACCATGTGTCGAGAGTCCAGCAATTCGTGTGACCTGCCCGAGTTCTGCACAGGTGCCAGCCCCCACTGTCCCGCCAACGTTTACCTCCACGACGGACACTCCTGCCAGGACGTGGAGGGCTACTGCTACAACGGCATCTGTCAGACGCACGAGCAGCAGTGCATCACTCTGTGGGGGCCAGGTAACTTACTCCCAATCCATCCTTCACGCTCCTGTATCCACACTTGTTCTAACTAGATTTCCTCAGATGAAATGGATTGTGCAAAAAAGAAAGCCTTAAAACTATTGAATCGGCAGCATTGCATTGGCATTTAAAAAGCGTTAAATTTGATATCTGGATGAACTCACGTCTCTTACTCCGTCTCCTCCTGTGTTGAGTGCAGGAGCCAAGCCTGCTCCGGGGATCTGCTTTGAGAGAGTCAACTCTGCAGGAGACCCTTATGGGAACTGCGGGAAGGATTCCAAAGGCTCTTTCGCCAAATGTGAGGCGAGGTAAGGCGACGTGCAGCTGCTCTGAACTAGGGCTGCAACTTTATGAGGGGTTGGTTGATAATATGCAGAGTACTGCCACATAAATTCAGTCAAAAAATAATGTCATTCTATTCGTTTGATATATAAGCCGTCGTGATCTGAAACTAAGTCATTTCGTTGGTGGCGAGAAAATGGTTCGTTCCCTCTAAGCTGCCCACTCGCTGTTACATTTTGGACGCACAAATTACAACGTGCCGGCTTGATGAAGTGTCTGATGGCCCACTTACAACTAACTGGATATGTTTTCAAGAAGATGGTCGATTATCAAGAGTTTTTTATTTTTGTATTTTCTTCTTGATACTTGACATTATCCTTTCGTTGTCCATTTTCTTTTTACTTTTGGTGTTTGATACGTGATCTGAAAACACGTGTACATGTTTCCAAGAGACAACACTTAATCATTCATGAGAATTTTTTTTTTTTCTCCCGAACTGATTTGTGTTGATAAGACGCTAATAACATCCCAGTAGTTTCGAGCAGCATCTCTCACGGCTCATCCTTAGTAATTTTGTTTGTGACTGATGAGCATTTTCCATTTTTCATGCCTCTTGGTTCTTGTGTGTTTCGCAGAGATGCCAAATGTGGTAAAATCCAGTGCCAGGGTGGAGCCAATCGCCCTGTGATCGGGACAAACGCAGTGTCCATTGAGACCAACATCCCGCTGCAGGAGGGGGGTCGCATTCTGTGCAGGGGGACTCATGTGTATCTCGGGGACGACATGCCCGACCCTGGACTGGTTCTGGCCGGGACCAAGTGTGGAGATGGGATGGTGAGTGAGGCTTTGTTGCGAATATGCCTGCTGCATATAGGAAATGACGACTAAGGAGAGACTCTTGCTTTGAAGAAAGGGTATAATATGAAAGACGTAATCAGTAGTATGCATGCATATTCTCATCTCATTAGATCCGAACTCTAACAAAAAATGGTAAACTGGGTCATAAATTAACTGTATTTCAACTCCTGATGTTCCCCTCTTGTTCTTGGTGGAGTTCTGGAAATTCAAAGAAAGTGGGTGTGCTCTGGGTGTTGAATTATGCCAACATTACTTACCCTACCTCTAGCTGCCAATACTGCCTGGGACTTGATGGTTCCCAGTCCATCCATCATCCAGGCTTATGTGATGGAATCTTGGCTGGAGACAGAGGCACAACTGTGGGCTCTTAGACTCCTGGAAGTCCTCATAAAGCGCTGGCATTAGCTCTTGACTCGTGGTGCCAAAGCACCCCCTGCCCCTGTGGGCTGACAGTGCCAGGTCAGCTTGTTGACTGGCTGTTGTCTCGACGAGGCATGAACAAGAGTCACACATTCTTCTTGTGCCAAGTGCTACACTGGATTCTGACGCCCTGAGGTGCCTCTTTTGTCATAGGCTTTTGTTCATTCCCAAAAGTTGTTAAATGTGTGTGCCAATGAGGTCATGAGTTTGACTGAAATGGACTGAATCATTCTAAAATTTAGTTTTTAACGTTTAACCACATGCAAACCCTTTACCCAACAGGCAGAGCAAAGTGATTATCTGCCCACCACCTTTACACCTTTGCACCTGTTTTAAGTTTCCTTCGTGATATTGTTGTCTGTTGGACTGAGCCTTTATAGCAGGCGCTTCACCCCAGATGTATCACCTGCTGCAGTTTCAACAGTGTAACTCTCTCAAATGTAGCAGACACAGCAGCTTTTGGTCATAATCTATACAACTGTTAAATATACAGTATATACTGTATATTGTTTTTATGCATTAGTCTTTTCCAGGAGCTCAAAGTTGCATTACAATTTTGTGCATCATTCATTCA
Organism: Gobius niger; assembly: GCF_951799975.1. Taxonomy (NCBI): domain Eukaryota; kingdom Metazoa; phylum Chordata; class Actinopteri; order Gobiiformes; family Gobiidae; genus Gobius; species Gobius niger. Next base: position 16,834,839 of record NC_136858.1, read on the forward strand.
CTCCATACTCAGTTGGGGTAAGCTACAATTGTTGCCACAGCTGCCCTGAGGCTGTGGATCTGTGCCATTGGTTCCTCCGACCATCACTAAGCACTCACTCACACAGCACTCACCCAGGCACCTGTTGTACCCTCATGCTCTCCCACCCAGGTACTTGCCTAACCTTGCTGAGCTTCTGAGATCTGACGAGACCTTGCATAGCAAAGGCGGTATGACATTTACAAGTCAAGCATGAATATCTGATTTTTCTCTGCGTTACTCACTGCAGTTTAACACCTGTACCACACAATTGCACTAAATTGCATCATTCCAGAGTTTAAATATTAAAGTAAAACCTTTGCTTTATATTTCTTTTTCATTTCCCATGGGTTCCCCTGGCACGTCATGAAATGTTTTACTGTGTACTTACATAGTGTCGTTACAGAAGTATTTACAAGGACATTTTATGCTTGATTTCAATATTTTATTAAGTTCAGCATCGACTTCTGTCTGCTAGTAAGGTAACTAAATGTGTTAAAAAGTTTCTACTGTAATACTAACCCCAGCCACAAGAGGTCAGCGCATAGGCCTCTGCCGCTCTGCTGCATTCTGTGTGGTTTATAAACATAAATCTGTTTAAGATCTTTTCCAATTGCACCATTTTAAAACGCATTACGGTCTCTGGATGTAATACTAATGTGTTCCTATGTGCCATACCATATAACTCGGCAGTTTTAAAGCAATCAAATCGTCTTCCAAACCCACAAAACAACATTTCACTTTTAAAACTCCATGTCAACTCCTGCTATAAAGCACACTGGGGGCGATGCTCGAGAGCGCCTTTTTTTACCAGCCAGTATTACCTTTACTGCTTTACTTGTGAAATCCCTCAGTAAGTGAGCATCGCTCATTTGGCGTTGCGTGCAGAAAGCTTATAAATCTTTCCTGACATTTAGCTTAAGCCATGGAGGTCCTATAAAAATTTACCTGCAATACAGCTCTTTTTTATTATTTATTTGAATTTATTTCCTCTCAAACTGCCTGAATTATTGTGTCTTTTATAGGTGTGCCTGAACCGCCAGTGCCAGAACGTGAGCGTGTTTGGCGTACACGAGTGCTCCGGGAAGTGCAACGGACGTGGGGTGAGTGCAAAGTCGTTCTTATACAGCTTTGGGTGTTAATTAGACACTACGGCTTGTCAAACTGTTAAACGAGCCTGTGAATCCGGCGCATTTCACTAAAGTCACCTAAGAAATGCAGTCAGTCCACGGCTCCTAAACACAACAGAGTATTTTACGATGTCGTTTTAGCAGCCGCTCGTCGCTTTTTACCCCGTCTGTCTTCATTAGACCGCTGCGTCGAAGTGGAGTTTTTTTTTTTTTTTTGTGTCAGTTATGGAAAGGTTGTCCATCACACAGTCGTTTAAAAGTTTGTGAAGGATTTATTTTGTTATGATATTTATTTAGTTTTTTTGAAAAGAGACATTGTGCATGAACCGAGCATATTTTCTCCAGTTTGGCTTCACACAAATCGAAAATCTGTCTGGAAAAAAGCGTCGAAATAGCGACAAATATTAGAAGAAAACGAGCATGGAAACGCAACAAATAAAGCGTCAATGAGTGACATCATAACACAACAAAAGAATGACAAAAAATATGTGAAAATGTGACAAAAACACAGGAGAAAAAAAAGCCACAAAAAGGGTGCAAAAGAGCAACAAAAATGTGACAAAAATTATCAACAATGTGAAAAACTCAACTAAAAAAATGCAGAAATTAGATGAAAAAGAACCTGAAAAAAGACACAGCAATACAGCAATAACGCAAGGAAAAGATGGCTGTGTAGGCTCTCAAGGTCTTGTAAATGAGGCCTATAGACTGTAAACATTCCAGTTAAGAAGCTTTTAGATTTGGGTAAAGCCGAACTGGAGAAAATCCACTCGTTAAGGCGGGTGGTTAGAGGCTACCGTATTTTCCGGACTATAATATTTTTTTCCTAGTTTGGCAAGGGGTGCGACTTATACTCAGGTGCGACTTATATATCAAAATATATATTTTCACATGTTTGTTATTTTCACGCTGGCAGCCGCTAGAGGGCGCTCTAGGCTTGTGTACCAGTATCAGCTACTTCTGTACCACTGAAAATGAATTAAACGGTAAACGAGCTGCAGTAAAAAAGTGTGGAGTGAGCGAGAAATTTGTGAGGGACTGGCGAAAAACGGCGCAAGAAAACAAAAAAAGCTAATCGTGAGCTAAAAGCTAGATGGCCACAGCTGGAGGAACAACGTGATGCCAAGAGAGGCTTGTAAACGTCTCCATTCCCAGGTAGTTGCCAAGACTGGTGCGACTTTTACACTGGAGCGACTTATATGTTTTTTTCTTCTTCATTATTCGTTTTTTGGCTGGTGCGACTTATACTCCGGACCGACTTATAGTCCGGAATATACAGTCATAAACATTATATAGATACACCCGCGTTGGCGCTTTTAGGCTTATGTCCTTGGTAGTCCCTAATCCCCTCATTTTGAAGTACCTCTACTCGTTTTTCTCACTTTATAAAGGTATGGCACATGTTTTGAACTCTTCTATCAACTCACCCTTCTTCTGAAGGCACTATCCGCAGATCTAGTTTCCTCTTTTTATTCGAGTGTTTGACATGTACAAATTGCCTCTTGATCCTGGATGTTACTGTACATAAAGAGAACATATTGAGTTGTTTTCCCCTATCAAAGCTGCCCGATAAAACCACAGCCGGAGTGATGATGATAAAAGCCAGATGTTTCCGCTAGGTTCGTGTCAAAGACCTCTCTTTAGATAACTCCCTTCCCTTTATATTTCATGTTTCAACGAGGTGTTGTGCAAGTGCCGTATTCCACTACACAAATACAGATAGGGTTCCTACTCAATCAAAACTCTCCCCAAGTGCCTCTTAACCCCGGGGTTTGAAGGAGTGTCCCGGGCCTGTAGGAGCACTGAAGGCGCTGCGCTGGTTCTTTTGGAGCTAAATGTACAAGTCCCCCGCGGCCTGCTCCTCCACTGACAGCTGGACCGCCTCAAGTCGCCCCCGGGAATCCTCTTGTATCAGACTCCTGCTCTGGAAACGCAAGGCTTTAAAAGGGATGGACTACCCCGGACACATGTTTTACCCATCACTACAAGTTCTGGACATTACATCGCAAATGTATTTCAATGAAATAGGAACTTCACTTAACAAATAAGAGGTATAAGAAGCACCAGTTAAGATTAAAGCAATAGTTTCCATGTTTTCTTTTTACAGGTGTGCAACAATAAGAAGAACTGCCACTGTGAGGCGCACTGGGCTCCTCCTTTCTGTGAGAAGGCAGGCTTTGGGGGGAGCCTTGACAGTGGACCAATGAGACTGGCAGGTACTGTAGTCATCCTTCACTCATGCGACAATTCATGCCAAAAACATATTTAAGTTCCTCATATTCCTAAAATAGTAGTAATGTATTATACTCTTTGTATACGAGAACAAAGATAGAACAGTGCCTACAGTTCAGATATTAGTTTTGTTGTAAGATTTTTCTATCTTTTGTGTTGTTAAGTGGCTTTTGCAATCAGTCTGTGAATAACTTTATATGACTGTAGCTCTGTATCTGTTAGAACTTCTTAATCTCCACCTGAACCGAGAACATTTTCTCCAGTTTTTTTCCTCAATCTAAAAGCTTCTTGAAAAAAGTGTCAAAATAGCAAAAAATATTAGACTAAAGCATGACGAAAAAGCAACAGAAATGCCACAACACAGCAACAGCACGAGGAAAAGGATCCATTTAGATGAGTTTTGTAGGTCTTAGCTTTCAAATGCTGGCTGTAAATCGGCTGTAAACCTTTAGATTTGGGTAGCGCTGAACTGGAGAAAATGCGCTCGGTTAAGGCGGGGGTTAATGAACATTTCTTTTGCAAAAGCAGATGATGAATTGAACATTTGCATATCTTAGTAGTGAAACAAAGTTATGAGGATCTGATGGAGAATGATTTGCTTAAATATATACTGTAGCTTTAAAATAGATTTTTAAGGAAATCACAAGCCTCCTCCCCCATTAATCTAGTTACACAAATGAGCTCTTCAGTTCTAGAGATTGTACTGCGACTTTTGCTGAGCTGAAGCATTCAAGTGTCAGTTATTGTTAATATTGTGTAACACATGTGACACATTTGTATATATAAACTTAGATAAGGAGCCTGAACAGCATATAATAAAAGAACCTGCAATGTCTATTTTCCCTCCCTGTTAATATTTGCTTTGAACTTTTGGCCCTCCTTCATTCTCCTCCATCCTCCATCCCACAGTACATTCCAAAAACAACAGTGAAACGCTTGTCGGGCCTAACATTAACGGTGTGTGTCCTGTCGCTCTTGTGCTGTAGATGTGCGTGTGTGTGTATTAATGTGCGTGTTGTCATATGTGGCATCAGCCGACAGTGTGATCATCACTGTGGCGGTGCTGGTCACCCTGCTCAGCCTCCTGCTCGTCACCGGACTGGTCTTCCTCAAGAGGAAGACTCTGCTGCGCCTCCTGTTCGCCAACAAGAAGAGCACCTTAGAGAAGCTCAGGTACAGAATTACTTTGAAATCATAGCTGTTGTTGTTCTTTGTGGTGTTTTTTCAATCATCTGTTTCTAATAGCTGTTGGCCTGTGGTTTTCAAACACTTTGCAGAAAAAAGTACAATGCCAGGTATAAATATAGATCTAAAATAGGACCAAAGTATGACCCAAGTAAACTGAAAAATGCAAATAACATGATTAGATTTGAGTTTGAATTTAACCTCTTAACCCCCGCCTTAACTGAGCACATTTTCTCTAGAAGCTTTTAGATTTGGGTAACGCTGAACATATACTCAGTTCAGGGAAAAAGTCTATATCTTATGCTTACATGTTTATTAGTATATTATCATTTAGTATACCTGATATTCTCTGTAATTCTTATGATAAATTAGCAAATTATATCAGGTTATGAGATTAAAGTCATGCTTTTCTTACACCTCTTCAATAATTAAGAAAACATGATTTTTGCTTTTTTTTCCACTAGATCCATGGAGACGGGTAGACCGACCAGTCCAATCCGCTCCCATTCTTTGTACCGACCGACATCGCTCCGCAAACCTCCCCCCAAACCATCTACCGCCAATATTTACAAGGTTTGTCCCTCTGTGTTCTCTCCATACACTGTACTGTTCTGCATGATCTCAAATGACCATGTATAGCCGTAATCCAACACCAAGGCGCACGTCAATCACAGACAAACTCTGTTTGCAAAGCCACGGCACGCTCCTGCTCAGGTCTGGATTGTTGACGGCACAAGGTGAAGGCATGCTGCTTTGTGCATTTCTATCTCTTCAATTATTAATTATGAGCCTATTGTGGACAGCGCAGCAGGCAGAAGACTCATGAATGGCAGATTGTCCCATTAAAATGCAATAGCCAGACCCTGGATATAGCAATTACAGCCACACAGGGGGTTTATTTGTGATGTGGGGGGGGTTTATCAGAGACATTGATAGAAAATAAGTTGGTTCTTATTGACGTGATTGCAAGTCATTCGGATAGTAACATATTTTAATCAAATAAGAAATGAGAAATGGTTCATTGTTATGCTAATGTCCAGATGTCGCTCAATATTAACAGCTTCTAAAGGGACTAAAGTGCGCGCTGACCCCCCGCCACCAGTTTTGGATCTCCGAATGTGCCGAAAGATAACAGCTGTTATGGACATGTGGTTGAACTCAGGTCCATGAAGTTCTCTTGAATACTTTTCCAAATGTCATGAAAATGTAACGTCGATGCACAAATTTAATCAGTCTGGTCCGGAAATGGGTTTACAATGATCCATGATGACTTCAATCTTGGAACAATGCAACGCTACAAAGAAATGACTTTTATGAATTAAATGAATTTTATTAAGACTGCTTTTCTGAAGCACTTTTGGTACTGGCTATTATACAAAACATGGAAATGTCTTCTGGACCACCTGTTCCGAACTTGACAGATACGCTTTGCAGGAGAGCCGATTGTTTTGCGTTGTACGTATTTTCTTAAAATGAATAGAATATTATTTTAAAAAGTAATTTTACTTATATAACAAAGCAAAACATGTACATTTCAAATAGGGTATGGGTTAGGGTTAGGGTTAGGGTTAGGGTTAAAGTAACTTGTTTACCTCAGTAAATTCTTTTCGTAGTGCCTCTGGGGGTGATTGGGGGGTCTTTCATCTCCCCCTGGTGTCTCTGGCCAGAAAACCACCCTTGCAACTTTCCCTGTTCCGACCCGGAGGCGCAATACACACCAATAGAATCATAAAGAAGAAGCTAACAGGCTAACGGGCAAAGCTAACTGTGGGCTAGCGCCACTTTAGCAGTATTTACAGCCAGAGTGAAAAAAAAATATCTCCATGATTTAATTGGGTACATATGAGTACAATATCCCTCTCTCCCTTTGTCTTTTCTGTCAGCGTTGTATTTACTCTCATAGACGATTAATGAGGAAAATAACGCAACATACTACGACACCTGCAGTGGCGCTTGTGGCCTCTAGGGGCATGAGTTACCTATTACTGCTTAGATATTCAGACAATCAAAGGAATTCAGACAATTGCCAAAAAACAACTCAACTTTTTTTTCGGGATGTGCGGGAGGGTTTGTGAGAGCAAGAAACGAGTTGGGGCCGCTTCTAACAGCTTAAATTCAACTTTCTTCTTTTGTCATTAGAAAAAAAAACTTTCATTTATCCTTGAAATACTAAAACAAATGCCCTCTCTGTGTCTCTTTCAGCCGTCTTTCATGAGCGTGGAGCCTCTCCTGCCCACTCACAGTTTCCACTCCCACAGCCTGCGCAGACTCCCCCTGTACCAGCCGCTGCACATCAGTCAGCCCATGCCCGCGTCTCTGAGTGTGGGCCAGCCCGCTCTGCCCCCTCTGCCCGCTCACCACCGCCTGCTGCCCGTCCACACCTCCGTACTCTCGCCCTCAAGGGTGCCGCCCTTCAACAGCCTGCCACGCCAGCAGTCCTCTTACATAGTGGATCAGGTAGAAATACTTAGACAGATTGCATTTGCTGCATATTCAACTTCAGACTATGTTTGCGTGAGCTCAATCATACTGCCATTTTCCATCATAGAAAAAGCTTATCAAGCTGTCGTCCATACTGGGTTGTAGACAGCTTTCCACTGACTTTATACCAGGTGTATAAATTGCCCATTTTGTCTTTTCCTCATGACAGTTTTAAGTAATCAGATAGTTCTTTATACAAAATTGAAATGAACAATTGGGTCGGATGAAATCTGTCATGCGGTTGTGATTACTAGTACGAAATGGCTTCTGCAGGTGCATGAAATGATTGGCAAATATATGAATATTAATATTTAGTTTCAAAGATTGGACTTTTTGATCGCTTTCGTGAATACCTTCTGATTACATAGATTGATTTTTTTTTTTTTTTTTTTTGAAACGGGAGCCCAATCAAGTTTCTTTATGAATATGCAATTTCACACAGGTGCATGTTTTCTTTGGTTTACTTTGGATTTAGAAAAAAATACCAGCTTTGACTCCTGCAGTCCCCCACCTACATAGAAGCTGATACATGTTACAGCAACATGGAGACATGCCTATTCAGTTTGATATATCGCCCACAGCTCACACGCTTTAATTCAATGCCACACTCGAATTAAGAAAACCCAGTGGTGCAGAACTTTGATCATGGCCATCCATCTTTACATAATGCTTTAAACATATGATTAATAGTGATGAGAAATACATGGGAATTACAGCGAAAGGCTTAGAATAGCCTCAGGTACGTCTTATTCACTTCAGTTAGTGTTAGACCGTGGAAGCCGCTGTTATACTGTGTTGTGGTCAGCCCTAAAATATCGACCGCAAATTCCAATGAGTGTTGCGAGGTTTCTGCTGAGCTGGCTGGATAGATAGTAAATCCGTCTGCTCCCTCACTTCGGTCCAAATCCACGTGGACTTTTTTTTAATATATATATAATACGGGATGTCCTTACTGCTCAAAGTTATTGGCAGATGGTTCACGAGACATTAGCTTCCCGATGTGACATTTTGTTTTATTGTAGTCATGATCTTGTGTGTTTTGTTTTGTTAAATAGTTGCCATTAATTATTCAGGTAAGCGCAGCCCTGTCTGCATCAGTCACTGCAGCGATTCAACATTTACATTTCGGGAGGCGCGTGCCAACCCCAAATGCACTTTAGCTGAAAGGCCGAGGTTTGCTCTATAAATATCAGGGGCTTGCCAAAACAATGCTCTGCCCTAATATCTGCCCGCTCACTTTGCCTCGCTGGAATGGCTTTTGAAAATTTAATAAGACAAGAAAAAGAAAAACTTGGCTCAGGACCATATAGTTGGATTACAGTGCAGGTGGGGCGCCGAAGGTTCCTTACTGTAACTGCTCACACGAAAAAACCTCTTAAAAAAAACCCTGTCATCTTTAGAAACTCAGAATAATGTCTTTGCTTTGGGCCGGACACACATGCATTTTTCAACTTCTCATGTGGCTTTTTTCTGGAAGGTGGTTATACGCCCCGGGGCTCGTAGATCTCTCTGCAGTCACCACGGACAGAGCCATCTTTCATTTTGAATTAAGCTATGGGAAGGAAGCAGCCCCCAAATGCTCCTTCACAATGCAGTGGCCTGAGCCAGCGCTGCCATTACAAAACACGCATGGAGTGAGTCTATGTTGCACAAGCAGACACATCGTTTACATCTTTGTCAATCACTTTGTTTTCCCGGTGTCTGTTTGGAAGAACCTGGTGGGGATTTTATCAGTGTGGTTTACTTTTCAATATAGCTGTGTTTTGCAATGTAATCCTCGATGACTCCGAAAAGATTTTGCAGTTGTTACTAGGGATGCACCAGTCCAGTTTTTTTGCTACCGATACCCATACTGGGATTTGAGTATCTGCCGATATCCGATATTTACCGATACCAAGAGACCATACCATTTTAATTTTCACTCTTTTCTCCATTTTGATATCAATAAAGTCATATTTTATTGTCATGATATCAGATCAATTATCAGTAATATCTATTATAAAATTTAACAAGGATTACTGGACTTTTCTACACTAAATATCCTTGGGTATATGACAACTCATATTAAGTGATCTGTACAAATATGTTGGATCAGTTATTTCTTTATTAGGTTACTTTAGGTATTTCTATCATAGTTTCTGGCCCCGCCTTGATTAGTTTTCATTAGCATTAGCGTTAGCTCCCACCAGCTTTAGCATACTGATGCTAACCACTGAATTTTGCGCGGTGATGAAAAATACATTTGCGGAGATTAAGACTCAGCGGTTGGATTCCCCTGGTTTCCCCTTTAAAATGATATACAGCATGCCCATATTCACTTAGGTTTAGGTGGTAAAAGTTATATTTTTAAGGCATTGAGAGCCAAAACTGGTATCTGTTCAGTATCGGATGTTTGTGGCCGATATCCGACACCAGTATCGGACCAGGGCATCCCTAGTTGTTACAGTCTTGTGCTCCCGGACCCTAACAAATCAATTACTAGATAATCAGTCCTATATTTGGTTCAGTTTCAATAAACACTCCTTAAGGTCAACTTGACACTGAATAAAAAACTGGCCAAGCTTCCCAAGGTCTGCAGCTCGTTCCCTGCCTCAAACCCAAGTATAATCTCGTGTGTGCGATATTTAAAACTTTTGGATGTTGATCTTAATGTAAACAGACTGAAGTCTCAGCCTCCTCTGAACGTGTTTCTCCAGAGACCAGTGTTTTCATGCAACACTGGCTTGTTGACTGTATGTGGAACGTTATCAGTGTCGTTTCCAATTAATGTTCACTTTTATCCCTTTTATGCCACGGTAAGAATCCCCTGTGGCAGGAGCGCATCACCCCACACTCGCAAACAGTGTCCTTCGGGGATTTCAGCCCTCAACCTATCGTCCTTTGAACCAAGTTAGCTCAGTGGGGATTCCTGTTTTATTTGACTTTTCTTGTGCGCTACTGCAGTTTTGAGCTATTGGCTTCTGTAACATGGGCTTTGGAGAAACACAAACATTGACACTTAATATAATTGATGTGTTCGAGGTCACTGCGTCAATAAAGCATTACTGGTCAGTCATGATATTGGACTGTGCCGGGTCCATTCAAATAGAAATGTCAAACTAGTGACATTTGATGGTCATTTCCATTTCTATGGTTCTACAGGAGCTGCCTTTTAGCGACACATTAAAACAGGTCTGATAAGGTTGTGGATGAGAGGATTGTTTCTTCATAATACGTTTAAAGCAGCCTTTATCCCTATTTTACTGGTGAATCCTAAGGCGATAAATTGTGTGCAGGAGGATTTGACATTCATAGGATGTTGAGGTTCTTTCTCAGTTTTGATTGGACGCACTTGTGGAGCTTCTACATCAGTCCATAAAAAGTACAGTATATTATGACCTCAGACACAATCATCTACGACCACGTCTTGAAAAGATTAAAATCCTTGAAAATCTTGCATAGAATAATACAATAGGAGCTTAAGTGGATCAGTGGGCGTCTCTGCTGCAATCATTTTGTCCTTGTACAAAACAGCCTTTTTTATACATGAATGTGTAAGCAAAGTTTTATTTTCCATCAGATAAAGTCGAGGTTTAGTTAAATCCAGGTGGCAACAAGTAGAAGTTTTTTTTATTTGGATCCACATCTCCTCAAAGAAGCTTCTTCAGATCGTTTTCCCATAGTTTGAAAACCTGTGCGAAGGAGTTGGACCATCCAGTTGTTTACTTAAAGTGCATATGCTTTTTTAGAAGGATAACATCAGTTGGGTTTTTATTTCAGTGAAACAGCCATTCAATGAAGAAATGTTGGGCAGAAAAGTTACTGTTATTTGAATTTTTAAGCTACTGACAGGAAGTGACATAGATAAAGGTAAAGCTCCAGAGCAGTTTGACTCGTTTCCCCATTGACATGATATGGCAACAGTTTAACCTGTTAGCTGCCACCTTAAGGTTAGGTTTAGGGTTGGGGTTAGGGTTAGGGTTAACAATTCTTTATATCTAAATCTCAAAGCGTTTTGACTGGAGTGCTTACAGCCCATATGCCAGTGTGATACCTCATTTGAAAGCCAAGACCTTCTAGTTTCTAAAAACATATGTGAGATCTGTGTGAGTGAAACACAACTTACATTACATTTGCTGTTCTTAACCCTAATCATATTAGGGTTAACTAACCCTAACCCTAGCGGCAGGTAACAGGTTACAATTGTTTGCCTTCATCTATGTCACTTCCTGTCAGTGTCCAGTAAGGAAGTGAAACTATAAACATCACAAAAATGGCCAAACTAAAGAAAGCCGAGTACAATCTTCAGCAAAATCTTAAATAGAATTGTGTTAGCAAAAATTATGTCAAATGTGTCATATGCACTTTAACTTGCTAGATTTTTTTCAAACCTCCTGGACGAGTGAGAGCTTACCAAACTGCCTCAGATACACTCAGATGCAGTAAGAATCGGTAAAATGTGGGTCCACTCTGTGAAGTTCACCCTGGATGAACGGCATTTTCACTGAAGCTCCCTGTGATGGTGGATGTACATCACTGCCTCTCCTGCTCACTGTAGATTACCACACAGCACGAGCGGATTGAGATAAACTTCTACTGGCGCAGCACTGCTCCCTTAACACGAGAAAGGCCAGTGCGATAACACAGTGCCCTCTAGCGCCACACGTCCGCCCCTCCTTCGCACCTAATCCATATTTAACACATGCTACGAGGGTGACGTAGCTCATTACTCACGTTTCACCGGTTTACTTTGCATACAGTTGTTAAAGGCATGATGAATGTGCGCCGGCCTACGGTGTGTTTTAAATGAATGTCAAAGGGGAAAGCAGCGAACGCCACGTTTGAGTCTGTATTACATTAGCATGCATGAGGCCGCGCGTGAAAAAGAGTGGATTATCTTTGGAAAAACAAATGCAAACTCTTGACACCATAGAATTGCCTTGATGATGAATGTTGTTTGTGCTTTAAAATAAATTCGACCTGCGCCTGTTGTTGTAGGTGACCCAAATAAGAGCTTAAGAGGGAAACTCATTTGCAAATAACCTAAATGTCAAAATCCGCTTATCGGTTTTTATATGTGTAAAATTTTCCTCCAGAATTTAGCCACAAGAGACGTGCACTGGCACTTATCAGCGCGATTGTGGAAGGTGCTGAGGGTCTAGCTGTGGGGGGGGGGGGGGGGGGGGGGACGCTCTTTAAATCTCTTAACCCTCACCTGAACCAAGCACATTTTATCCGGTTCGGCTTTACCCGAATCAAATGAGCGACAAAAACGTGATGAAAAAAACAATGACAAAGCAACAGAAAAGTGACCAAAAAGGGACAATAATGTGACAAAAAAAATGACAAAAATCCACAAAAGAGTTACAGTAAGAAAAGTGATGGAAAACGAAGCCACAAAAGGAGACAAAACGCAATGAAAAAGAAAAAAGTCAAAAAAGTGACAACAACGAAAAGATCTGTTTAGATGAGTTTTGTAGATCTTAGCTTTCAAATGAGGCATTACACTGGCTAGGTTTGGGTAAAGCTAGACTGCACTTGTTTTAGGTGGGGGTTGAGAGGTTAATGGTTGCAGAAAACTGGCAACCTAAAGTGTGGGGCTCATTCTGCTTGTAATTGTGAATAGAGCTGCATAATAATAAGACGTAAAAAAATCTATGTTGTTAATATATTGGGACAACACTGAGTATGTCCTTTATACTACATAAATATCCTGCATTGGAAGCGACCAAATGCAGACAACTGCTCCAAAACACAGTGAAAATTAGCAACCAAGAGCTTGTTGTACAGTGTAGAGGTCTAAAATTAAATAGCTCTTTATTTTTTGGATTTACTTCTATGCCTAGTTCAATAATTCCACTGCTATATTTGTGAGGAATCTATACATGAGTAAACCAGTCTCTTTGTTCTGTGTGTAGGACTTTGAGAAGCCCAGCCCTCCTCAGAAGCCTCTCCCTGCTGACCCTGTGCTGAGGACGTCCCGCAGGTTCAACAGTCTGTCTGAAGGGGGCAGCAGACTCCACTGCACTGCACCCAGGCCGTTCCCTATACCCACTGTGCCCAGGCCTCCGCCCAGCATCCCCCTACCCAGCAGGTATGAACAAGTGCAGCCAGATTGTTTGTTATTTGGGTGGACCATATGTCGAACATTATACGTGTTTGCCGTGCAGTTCTTCCCTTGGCAGACGTTCAGCGTTTGTGGGTGTTTTATTTTTTATTTTTGAAACTGCTAATGTTCAGGTAATAGTTTATTGGAGGGAGTTTAGTGGTGTCTCCTCAGTCTGCTGTACGCCCTTGACTCTTCACTCTTCTTTAGCTGGTTCTCGCTGTTTTCTGTCTCCGCCCCTGTTCGGTCCAGCTGTTTCCTGAGATCTCCATTTGCTTTGACTTGTTGTTGCTTGACCAGTTTATTGGCCTGGTGCAGTTTTTTCTGAAGATCTTCATTTGCCAGGACATGTTTTTCAGCACAGACTTCTTTGATGTCCAAGGCCTCGTCAGGCTTTTTCTGAAGATCTTGTTTTGGCGGGACTTGCCTTTTTCTTTTCTTTCTGGAGAGATTCCACAGTCAGTATCTTCTGCCTTTGGAGAGTTAGTTCTTGTTCTTCCGGACGTTCTTGTGGAGCTCGGTCCTCATCCTCTCCAGTTTCTGTTGGAGCCTCTTCACCCGTCTGCTCTCCTCAGTCTGGACGGGAGCAGACACATATATTCAAACTGAAAATAGTGCTAATGCCACGAAGCAAAGGTGCAAGATGCAGATTTATTTTTCTTTCTCTCGTGTCGATGACGATGTTAAATCTACACGTAATTGCAGATCTTATACACTAGTATCCAACTTGATTTGGTATGATGCATTAACTTATAATATGGCACAAACGTCAGGCTTTTCACAAATGGCTACTTTTACAACATTCTTTTATGGGGCAAAAATAATTTTACCCTACAAAAAGAAACAAATGTCAGGTATAGCTCTTTTAAATGATATGTTATGTTCTATAGCTACTGAAAATATATATATTTCTGTAACTCATTGCTTTTGTAATACGTCACACCCAACACTGGATAAAACAGTTCCTCAGTCAACTGGCCCGGTCTGTGGATTTCTCAGTCTCCTCCCTGAAGAGGGAGCGACTGTGTGATGGGTGTGTAGGGTCCCTGGAGACTCTATTATTTAACCTTGATTTAACAATAACTATCTTTTCCACGCCTACACCCATCACGTCTTTCTTACTGTATTCCTTACTGTATAATAATTCCATCCATGTCTTGTTTCCCAGGCCTGTACCGGCGCTGCCCTACAGACCGCCAAAGAACACGGACTCCTGAACCTCTCTTGATGAGTTGGTTTCTACACAGACTCTGTCATTTGCACTAAAGACACTAAAGACACTCCAGACGCGAGCTTTCATGTTGAAAGTGAAACAAACGGGGACTAAACATCCGCCGATGGTGCTGCGCCTCTGTACGGCGCTCTGTCCTCACTCAGGTACCAAGGAACTATTTAACTATTTATTATTGAGCTGCGACGTTTTTTGTTTTGTTTTAGTGCTCATGTTTTATACTTAAGTGACACTGCTTATGTACTGTTTTATAAGCAATGATGTGAAAAAGGGAAATGCAGCACAAACTTACTTGTTCACACTCACCAAGTACTGTTACTGGGGGTAAACTGATTCTATTGAAATACTGCAAACACTAAAGTGAATCGGTAAAGTGTCGATCTGAAGTATTCACAATATAACGATTGTATGCATTGGTATACATGTCCCAAATACACGCAACATACTCTAACCTCTTACATTTCTATCATTTTTGATGCCAGCCAATCCAGGCTGCAAGTATTTGGATGATAAGTTTAAAAAACTAAAAAATCTCCTTTATAGTCCGCTCCAAGTTCATGTAATATGTAAGTGTGGACTTAAATGTACCCTTACCACTTGGATATTGGCAGAGACTGGTCTGACACACTTACTTGGGCAATTGAGTTCCAGACTAACACAGCAACACCAAATAATTGCCTCTTCACCGGCGATGTTAAATGTGTCGTGTTAGCCCTCTCCGTGAGCTGAGAAGGAGGGCTTTAAGTGCCATGAGCTGTCCATACTTTCCTGATCTCTCTTCTCTGCCTTTACTGTTTTCTACATTAATTCTTCCACTCTCTATGTTGTCATGAAAGTTTGTGATTTCCCTGTGACTTACTGTTTGTAAGAGGGACTGTTTTTCTAAGCTGTGTTCACTCTCTTGCTGTATCAATGTCATCATGAAGTCTAAGATGTGTAATTGTAACAAAGTCGAAGCCATTGTATTGTAAATTGATCATTTTTCCAGGTATCACTGTCTCTTATTTGTTTTACAAAAATGTACAAACCAATAATATGTAATATCAAACGCCTGTTGATGAGCGTTTGAAGAGAAGCACTACAGTTGTACAACTCTGCCACCTGTGGGCCAGATCTGATCATTACAACCTGTGGTTTTTCTGAAGCAGCTCGTGTGAGGCGGTGGTATAAAGTTAAACAGTGTGGCATTTGGTTCTGCTTGGTTTGGGAACGGTAGTAGGACAATATTTTAACTTGAACTCATTTGAAGTAACTTATGGAAGATAATGCACTTATGAAAGGGGTGGCATATGGAATTTACAACATTAAATTAACAAATCACCACCTGGATTTAAAGACGTAAATATGTAAACAAAAACAGCCGGACAATCGAATTATTCATTTAAAAAAATAAATGTCTTTATTATACTTTTTTATGACTTTTGAAATAGCACTGGGGTAAAGCTGAGTGACATTTGGACCTTTAAATTACAGAGAAGCTTTGAAACATTTTTTTTTTTTGGTGTACACACAATCAAAGAGAGTAAAGCGAGTAAAGTTTAAACTGTTTGTTATGGTCCAAACTCATTCCAAACTTTCCGAACGCAAATCCAACAACAACAGACATATGTTTATATGCAGGTTTCACAACTTTCGGGAACCGGGCAACAACTACTACTAGTTCATGATATTGATAAAAAGTAAGCTTTAAAATCTTACAAAAGTCTTACAAATGTCTGCTTTTTCATTCCATTTTCATTCCTCTACTAAAAAAAACTTGGGTTCATTGTTAGAAAACTTCCAATGGGCACCTTAGCCTTGGTATTTGATGTTTTATTAGAGTGAAGTTTATATTGTTTTCGTTTCAATGTTCAGGAAATGCCATGGTTGCCAGAAGAGGTGAAGCAGTTTAGAAGTTTTAATAAAAACAAGAGCTACCTCACAAATTGCCTGGAATAGAAAGTTCAGACACTTTGGCATCACATGAATGAAAGAAATAACAACAGCATTTCAGGTATATTTCTTGATGAAGAAACATTACAGCATGCTTTAAAGTCAGTTCAGCATAGTATGGTCACTTCGTCCCTTCACGAGGGCCCTTCTTGTTCTAGCTTGTGCTTGGGAGCCAATTCCCTTTGTCTGCCCGCTCGTGTGTGTGTGTGTGTTGGGGGGGTGTATGTGTGTGTCCTCTGCTGACGAGCGCGCCTCTCTGGGATTACTGACCACATGACAACACAGGGCTGGACGCCTGCTGACTCCCTTTTCATTTGGACTCAAGCTTCACCACTAGCGGCAGGACCTTCACTCGGCTATTCCTCCCCACGTGTCAACAACTTTTGGGCATTTCTATCCGAGTAACGATGGAACAAGACATAGAGGATGAGTTTGATCTGGACTCCGAGAGCTTGGGGCAATTGGATAAAGAGTATGATGACATTTTGGAGATCAACCAGTTTGACGGGCTGCCCTATTCGTCGAGATTTTACAAACTGCTGGAGGAGAGGAAAGAGTTGCCCGCGTGGGAAGCTAAAAACGAATTCATGGATATGTTGGCGAAAGAACAGTTTGTGTGGATGAGCGGCTGCGCCAGGACCGGACGGAGTTCCCAAGTAAGTGCAAAACTGTTGGTTGATTCATTCCACTTCCATATAATTCAACTTTTTGTTTTGTTTTGGGGATGACATTTTCAGGTTCCGCAGTGGTGCGCCGAGTTCTGCCTGTCCGAGCAGTACTGCAACGGCATGGTGGTGTGCACGCAAATCCACGCGCAGCAGGCGGTGGATTTGGCTTTGCGAGTGGCAGATGAGATGGACGTCAACATCGGGCATGAAGTCGGATACAGCATTCCTATGGAGACGTGCTTTGCTAACGACACAGTGTTGAGGTACAGCGGTCAATAGTGCAAGCAGTAGCTTTTTTCCCCCCCAATGAGTGTGTTTACATGCACTCGAGTATCCAGGTTATTAGTTAAGTGTCCTGGATAAGCCAATATCCAGGTTATTAGAAACCAGGATATTCTCACAGGGATATTCCCACAGTTTACAGGTTACTGTACCATGTAAACATAGTATCCTGTTTTGTTTTGTTTTTTTACCATTACTGACGTACTGAGCATGTGCGAACTTTTGAAACATATACAGCAGGAGCAAAAACTTTCCTACAGCCATTTTATCTAGTACCTTGGCTTTTAAAACTCTGTATCTTCTAAAAATTAACAAAACAATGACGTAAAAAACAAGTACTGTCTCCGGTGGAAGTCTGCACTGCTCTCGGATCAAAGTCATTTCTTTTCTCTTTTTTTCAATTCTCACATCTGTCACTGAAGCTGGGAAAGAGCTTTACTGTATTAAGTCCTTCTTTGGATAGGTCTTGTCCCTGTGCTCGGAAAATGTCAGAAAAAAGCCATTCTTTAGCAATATTTTTTAGAGTATATAAGTATTTAGCTCCTTACCATATTGTCCACCCCTCTCTGGAGCCTAAATATCCAGGATACTGTAGTTGCTCATGAAAACAGGCATATGAGTGTCCTGGTTTCTCTGACGCATGTAAACATCATATCCTGAATATCGTCATAACCAGGATATGCCTAATGACCAGGTTACTCCAGTGCATGTAAACAAACTCGATGATGATTAACTTTTAGGCTTCGTTCTCCCGTTGCTTGTATGTTTTGTCGTAGTAAAGTTGTCTTAGCCATTTGCAGTTGGCAAAGCTCTAAAGTTTAGCCCTTCAGCTGAATGATTTATAAAGCAGCTGATCTCAAGGGGCATTTGATCTGAGACAGAGTTGGAAATAGAAGATGCTTAGAGTGATTGGATGGACTTTTATTTTTGTATCTTTACACTGTTACAATGCTCTTCATATCTTCATATCTTTCCCCCGTGTTGCTGAGAAACCCCAAAAAGTTGCGCCGTCACACATGCTAAATCGCCTTGCCCTTTCACTATCGGAGGCAACAAAAGAGCCGGGGCCCTCTCTTTTCAGCTGCGCTCCAAAACAGCTGCCCCGTGCGCACCCATATGTCACCCTCTCTCCAATCCGCTCTCTCCGTGAGTCAGCCCGGGAACAAAAGAGCCCGGAGCACTGAAGGAGGCAGATAAGACAAACAGGCGGCAACACAATCCACTCTCAAACTAATTATCAGAGTAAATTACACTCACAGGGCCCGAGCTGGAGTGACTTTGATGATGCTCTTCCAACCCCCCTAAGAAAATGCTTTTATGTCGCACTTAGAAAAAGATTACGCTCAAAATGTCAAGGGTTTCGCGCACTTCATTCTAACTGGTTGACAAAATGTGCAACTAAACATTCTTCAGCCTGCCCTGGCACACCCATAGGAACAGCTGAAGTCCCCAGTTTAGAATGATAGTGCATTCCTGACAATGGCAACACACATTGAAATACATTTGCATTCCAGGCTGCTGTCAAGTTACATAGATTAAAATATGGTGAATTACAAAAGCTCTTAGATAAAGTGCTTTTAAGTTTAATGACTGCTGTCGCTAACACTGCAGATAAGCTAGGCTAACGCTAGCTTCCAATTAGCTTTACAAATGTCGGTGTTTAATCCTTTTGTTAACACGAGGGCTGGGTGCCATTAAACAATGCCAGTCTGGTATCGGAAAAAAGGTTTAGGTACTAGTGGTGTGAGAAAAATAAAAGTATCGAAAGCAGGTGCCAAAAGAAATATTAAATCTCTATATTAATAATAATGCATCAGACTTATATAGAGCTTTTTGGACACTCAAACGCTTGACAGTAGAAGACAATATATTCAAGTTTTGATGCTGTTGGTCATCAAAAGGTGAGGGAGAAAATGGAGAGGAGGGAGACAAAATGTAAAAGAAAAAAAAAATATTCCTTTTAAAATATTTTGAATTTTGTTTTGAAAATTGGGGAAATAAATGGGGCAAAAATCAAGAAAAACATGTATAAACAAGTATTTTTTTTCCTCTTGTAGTTAAAGTAAGTTTCTTGGTTGTTTCACCTCAAACAAATACAAATGAAGAAATTAAATGGAAGGAAACGGAATAAATTAACATTAATCTGTTTTATGGTTTGATATGGTATGACAAATAATTAAGCATAAGTTTAAAAAAAAAGTGTTGTTCAGGTATTTTTGTCGAAAAACCAAGAATCATTAAAGTGCCAATATATACATTTTTTCACAGTACCCAGCCCTAGTTAACACTAACTTTTAACAATTTATAAGAGTATGGGGTATTGGATTTCCTCATGTTTAGGCATTATTGAACATTTTGTTATTTAACTCTTCAACTTAGTTATAAATAGTTGACTTATAGTTGCACTGAATCCCGCTGTCTCCCAGATACTGCACAGACGACACCTTGTTGAGAGAGATGATGTCTGACCCTCTGCTGGAGCACTACGCCGTGGTGGTCGTGGACCAGGCCCATCAGAGGACAGTGTCCACAGACATCCTGCTGGGCCTGCTGAAGGACATATGCGTCCAGAGGCCGGAGCTCCGCGTGGTGGTCCTCACAGCCACAGAGCCGGGGCCCAAGCTGCTGACTCACTTCTCCGGCTCGGCAGTGGCAAACATCAGGCTGCAGAACCAGGCGGTGGGAGAGGTCGTCTACAGCGCCACGCAGGAGGGCTACTTCTGCTCTGCTCTCAGGCTGCTGCTGGAGATCCACCGCTCAGAGGAGGAGGGAGATGTGCTGGTGTTTTTGGTCACGACTCAGGTAAAAGACAGCAAAATAATCTGTGATATATTGATTTACGATCTAACTTTTAAAATCACACAGGAACTGCAGCAACGTACACCCCATAATGACTATACTTTTTACTAAGCTTAGCTCTTGTGTCATTCCAGGAGATAAGCTTGGCCCATGAGATCTTGAGTCATGAGGCGGACAGTTCGCCTTCTGGTTTGGGCTCGCTGCTGCCCATCCCTGTGCACCCAGGGGCGACAGGCAGCCTCCAGGACTGCACTGAGGAGCAGAGCCGCAGGAGGAGAGTCTTCCTCACCTCCAGTCCCAATGAGGACTTGTTCTGGGCCGTCCACTCCATCAGATTTGTCATTGATACAGGATTGGAGAGGAGATACGTATGTCTGATTCTTACTACTATATTACTAGATTTGTCGAAATCTATGTAGTTTAGTTTAGTTTAGTTTATTTCACTATTTCACACATACATCAATTCAACTCATAAACCATTGTGTATATAATATATAACAAAATATATATACTTTCATCCTGTATTTCAGGATGGAAATTGTTGTTTCAACATCAAGAAAATGCTCAAATTTTGGCATTAAGGTGAATAAGACACATTCAACAGAATTTTTGCAAAAATATAGTTAACACGATTATATTTAAGATTTTGCTATAGATTGCACCCAGCATTGGTTAGTTTGGCCATTTTTGTGATGTTTATAGTTTCACTTCCTTTTTGGACTGCGACAGGAAGTGACATAGATAAAGGCAAACAATTTTAAACCTTTGCCGTGCAACCATGTTTTGTCAATGGGAAATGAGTCAAACTGCTCTGGAACTTTACCTTCTTCTATGTCACTTCATGTCAGCAACTTAAAAAGCAACTGATGTTATTCTTCTAAATAAGTCATATTTTTAAAAGCATTAAAGGATCTGTATCATGCTATTTTAGCCATTCCAAAGTTAAGTGTAGGCATTTATATGATATATTGTACCTCTACCACTATGGAGTACTCATTTTTGTGATAAATATGATTGTTTTCTGGAGGTATTTTTCAAACGCGGAAGATACAACGCTTCGATTCAGTTAACTCCGCCCCCTCTCTCCACACATACAACTTTACCGTACTATAAATAAACAGCAATAAGTGAAGTTACAGTACTTCATGATGCAGCTATGAGGAGTTGACTTCTGCAACCCAGCTACTTATTGAACAATGTCCAAGATAGTTTCTTTTTGCAAAAGTTTTGCACTGGTTAAAGAAATGCTCTGTGCTGCATTCTGAGATACTCCAACAATATCATATCCCTCCACTCTTTCTATCACATTCCACTTTACTGTCCTGACTAATTAAAGCTTAGAGGCCAAAACAAATGCACTTCAACTTCCTCTTCTTTCACTGCAGGTGCACAACCCCAGAATCAGAACAAACTCCGTTCTCATTCAGCCAATCAGCGCGGGCCAAGCTACGAGCAGACAGCAGCTGGCCGGACCCACAGGTATCACTGGTGAACAATACTCTTAACAACTGCCATAAACTTCCCTCTAAATAAGCGTTCTCCTTCGACAGGCAAGTGCTTCTGTCTGTACCCAGAGGACAGGCAGCTTCCTGCTGAGACGAGGCCTCTCATTGCGGAAGCCAACATCACGTCTACAGTGCTTTTCTTAAAGAGGATGGAAATAGCCGGACTGGGCCACTGTGACTTCATTGACCGCCCTGGTGAGACTTATAAAGGAAAACAAATGACATTCTTGGAAAATTTGCGACACGTTTTAATAGACTCCGATATAAGCCTCTTGTGTCTCAGACTGATCAGGATTTAATAGTGGCTTGTCTCGGCTGTGTGCTTTGTTTTTCCATAAATTTTACAACATTTGGTCCATCAGATATATTTATGGTGTTTTTTATGCTCTTGTTATTGAAGATGTGAATTCTCTTTGGCAAAATAAAAACAAAAATAGAGACAGACAGACACAGAAAAAGTTTTAATCTAATTGTGTTTAGACAGCCCCCATAGTGATCTTAAATTGTCATCCAAATCTGTTCTTTTTTTACTTAACAGCTCAGTATTGTCTAGGGCTGGGTACCATTCAATTTTTTTCTATACTGGTACTTTAACGATACCTATACTATTTGTCATATAGAACCATAAAGCTGAATAGTATTGTTCATTTATTGCTTGCCAGTCCTTTTGATTTCACTGGCATTTGTGTCAATTATTTGAGGTGAAACAACCAAGAACATTTCTTAAACTACAAAAGGGCAGAAAAAAACACTTTCCAATTTTTCTTATTTTTCCCCCAATTATTTTAACGTTTTCCCCAATTTTTACCTCTAAATTTCCTCTTTTAAAAAAAAATCTACATTTTTGTATGTGTTTTTTTCCCCAGATTTCCCAACATTTTCATTTTTCTTAATTTTTTCATTTTATATCCACGTTTTTCAAAATCTTTCCCAAATTTACCCCAGTTTTTCCACTTGTTTTACCAAATTTTTTTCAACTCTTTTTCCAATTTTTTTATTTTTTCCATTTTTTTTTAAACAACAGCATCAAACCTTGAATATAAAGATTTTATACTTCTTTTCGACACCTGCTTTTGCTACTTTCGATACTAGACTGGTATCATTTAACGGTACCCAGCCCTAGTAATGACATGGTAATCGAATGGAAATCGTAAGGTAACAGGGATAGCGAGGGTCTAAAATAATCCAAAATACAAGACACATCAAAAAGTTCACGTTCAAGTTAATTTTCAAATGTATTTGTTATAACACAATTCTTTTTATTCTATTTATTTACCACTTTTTTGATCATTTTAAAAAGCTCATCAAACTTTTCCAATGTCCAAATCCAAATCACGCATTGTCTCGGCTCAGTAGTTCATTCCCTAACCTTGGGATCATTTGGGTTTCATTCTGTCCCGCGCCCGTTGTTTAAGCGAACAGAACTTCAGTTATTGTTGAGCGATGGAGCGTGTCGCTGCTGAACTGACAGCCCTTGTTCTGAGAGCTGACCTGCTTCCTGCGCTTTGTTTCCCCGAGTTGATCAACCCCCTCCAAAACACAGGCACGCAATGATGGAGCCCTCTCTGCTGATATTAGACGCACCGCTGAGGGGGAGAGAGGAATGGATTTTGTCTGGCATAAACATGTTTGTCACAAAGAAAAAAAAGCACAATAGCAAATCTTGTGGGTGAGATGAAAGTGTTTTAATTTAGCATAGTGATACATGCCAGATGTTGAGGAGGATTATAAAAATACTAATCTGCGGAGGCCTTTTTGCAGGGGATGCCTCAGTAGGTCAGATATTAGGATTATCCCTTTGAAATATACAACCCAAAAATCCCACGCTCTGTAATTAATCCTGACTCCTAATAAAAACAAATCTTGCAATTATAATCTCCATGCCGGCTAAAGCTGCTGTTGTTCAAAATGGCAAATAAATGAGTCTTATGTGGGCACTCAATGCACTAAACACTGATTTGATACTGGCCAATTGAACCAGCAATCTTTAAGTTCGTGGGCGAAGCAATCAAATGATGTGACGCAGAAAGTCTACTGAGTCCTGAGCATTAGTTTCAATACAGGATTGTTTGTTTGAGCTTGCTAAATAATTTTTGCATTTCACCTCTCGCCTCACAAGCAAATAAAGGTTTCTTAGTTGCTGACTCTAACACAACTCAGTGCAGATGACGACTTCTGAGCCTTTGTCTGCGAAGCACTAGATGCCAATAATGTTCAATTTGTTTTAAAGGGATATTTCAGGAGATTTGACATAGGGTCTCATTTCCTAGTTATCCAGAGTGTTGTGGATTTCTGGAGATATTTTTTTATTCATGTAGTCCTTTTATTTGAAGAGTTTAGTGGTGCTAGGCTAGTGCTAGTGGCCATACCGTGGCCATGCCCAAACGTTGTCATATCTGATTTGTAGAAAACTCCTTTGTGAATTCCACGTGTAGTTATGCCGGCCGCAGGTAAACAAACTACTGTAGATTGGTAACCAACTGTTTTTAATCAATTGTAAGGATGAATTATGCATGAATTAAATATATATATATATATATCCAGAAATCAACAACAATCTGGATAACTAGGAAATGAGGCCCTATATCAACAATCCTGAAATATCCCTTTATGAAGATCAACTCATACTAGAGCTTCAAGATGAGCCTCAAGCATTCTCAAGACTCATACGTCTTTGATCTAGATTCTGCCTGTGTTATTGTCTGCAGCTAAACAATCCCTTATTGACCCTTGTATGTTGCAGACCCCAGCAGTCTGATGCAGGCGCTGGAGGAGCTGGACTACCTGGCCGCTCTGGATAACCATGGCAACCTGTCAGAGGTGGGCATCATCATGTCAGAGCTGCCCCTGGAGCCTCAGCTGGCCAAGACGCTGCTGGCGTCCTGCGAGTTCGACTGCGTGAGCGAGGTGGTCATCATTGCCGCCATGTTGACAGGTGACTCATAAATACCGCTCGGTGCAGGTTATTCTTAGATTTTAGATTTTCACATTTGAGTTTTCTCACATTTTCAAGCCGTGAAAGTTGGATGTAGTTGAGCAAACAGTGTTGGCTGCTGCCCCAACTCCTTCTCTAGCTCTTGTCATACTTTAGGCAAAGTGAAGCATGGCGGACCACCAGATTTAGCTAACAAAAACAAAAGTCAAATAAATCGTTATTTATCTTGTCCTGACAACCACAATGACAATGCCTTTATTCAATCTATTTTAAGATGTGTCCTTTCCTCCCCAGCCCCTTCTTGTTTCATAGTTCCCACTAAAGACCTAAAGCCTGATGCAGCACAGTGCCACATGAGGTTTCAGCACCCAGAGGGCGACCACTTCACCCTCATCAACATCTACAAGGCGTTCACTCAGAGCCAGAAGGATCCACGTGAGTTTGGAAACAGAAAAAATCGGAATTTGGTATTAACGCTGCTATTAACGTGGTTTTTTTTTTAGATTCCAATGTGGAGAAGTGGTGTCGGGACAACTTCCTTGATCACGGTTCATTGCTGATCGCTCAAAGTCTCCGCTCTGAGCTCATAGACACACTGAAGAGGATTGAGCTGCCTGTTTCTCTGCCTGCGTTTGGGTCGAGACACAACACCATCAGCGTCAAAAGAGCTCTGCTGGCAGGCTTCTTCATGCAGGTTAGCTAAACCAGGCTTTAGTCATGAAAAATAAATGAATAATAGCTTGCAGTTTGGTAGGCTCTACCTATACATATGAGTTTTTAATCATGAGTTTTATAATTGAGTTTTTAAAAGTCATAATTAGGAGTTTTTAGAGCTGAGCTGAGAATGAACATTTCAAAATCCATTATTCAAAGAGAGAGAGATACTTTTTCTTCAATTATGGTGAAGCACTGAAATTGTTTTCCAATGTGCTACATGAATACCTTTTAATTGAATTGAATGAATTCTAGCAGTGTACACTGTGTAAAGTTTTCTGCTTTGATTTCTGCCACTGTAATAGTTCCATAATCTGTTCCCTCAGGTCGCCCGGGACGTGGATGGTTGTGGGAACTACTTCATTGTGACTCACAAACACGTGGCACAGATCCATCCCTCGTCCTGCTATGGTCCCAAAATCCCCAAACTGGGCCTTCCTGAGTGGGTAATCTTCCACGAGCACTCCTTCTCTGAGGACAACTGCCTCCGCACTGTCACGCAAATCAAACCACACCAGTAAGTCTCGAAACAGTGTGCACCGAACCTGTGTTAAATTGAGCAATGCTATTTGTAACTTCTACATTTGCCTCACATTAAACAAAACATGGGCAGTCTTTGAAATGTAGAGAGACGTTTGGATCTTAAGGGAGAGCCTGAGCTGTAATCATGCTGGTGGTGCAGGAGGTTTGATAATCCCTGCTGTCCACTGCATCAGCTGCTGGGACAGAGGATTACACATACACACATGTCCAACAATGTGGAGCGACAGATTATTACACAGAGGAGAGGAATTTTTCTTAAAAGATGGCAAGGATTTCAGTCAGCTGCATCTGTTCAAAGTGAAACGGGACTGAAGGTTTGCTGAGGAAGCAGGAGGTTGGACAAGTAACTGACAGAACTAAAACTGTGGCAGTGTTGGGGTTGTTCATTGCCTAAACATCTGTTCCATAAAGGAAATTAAACCGCGTTCAAATAGTCATATAGTAAAATGCCTTTTTTGCCCGTTTTCCCCCCGTAGATTTATTGAGATGGTGCCGCAGTATTTCTTCTACAACCTGCCGTCGAGTGAGACTAAAGACATCCTTCAGCAGATCCTGGATCGGAGCACATCTCAGAGCTCTGAAGAGAAAGCTGCAGTATCACAGACTGACCACCAGGAGGAGCACACACATGAGCGCTGTGTCATACAATAGTAATGTGAACCAAGATATCGTTAAATATGTGATCCTTTTGATTTGTGTTTAATATATGTCCATTTTTATTTAAACTAGTTTGTTACACTTTTCACAACACACTTCAATGTTATGTGATTTTTAAATGTCATTCCTCTCACTTGAAGCCGTTACAACCACAATAAATAAATCTTTAATTATGACTTAGCAGTTTTTGTAACAAGTTTTCATTAGTTTCATTGATATTCCACTCTCAAATGCTTAAATATAGGTCATCTTTTATGCATTCTGCCTCGCCATGTTTTATGCTTTGTCACCCCAAACACCAAAACAACTGGAATTTTGCTGTAAATAGCTGTATTTGAATACCAGTGTTAGAGCTTGCGAAGCATTGTCAGACAGACATTCAAAATAATGGCCGACCTGAAAGTGAGAGCTATCATACAAGTTTTATTTTACAAGTCACAGCAAAACATGCCATTTTCCGAGCAGCTGTACACAACACCATTCTGCGTTTACATAGACAGTTGCCGTACTATTGCACACAATGCTATTTGGTGAAAGCCTCAGACAGGGACTTTGTCTTTTATTTACAGTAATGCTGGTGTCGCTGAATATTAGCACACCAACATTAAATACATGTGCTATCATTTGAAACATTGGTAACAGTTTATAATAACTACACACACATTGGTAAGTCCTTTATTCATAACTTAAATGAGTTTATCAATGTTTTCCTGTTAATGATTGAAAAGCACTTGTGTAGATGCTGTGTTGCCATAGTGATTGGCGACACAGTGGTTCGGTCAGGCCAGGTAGGGCACTTCTGTGTGAAGTGCTTCTACCATAAAAGGCAGCACCATAGGGCTCCCTCTCGGGCCAGTACACCCCTGAAAAAGAGATTCTGAATCTCTGTATGTGTATCTATGGTCAACCTCTGAACCCCCACCTTAACCAAGCACATTTTCTCCAGTTTGTCATTACCCAAATCTAAAAGGTTGCAGACATTTTTTTGCCACTTTTTCCATCGCTTTTTTTGTTGCTTTTTTATTGCATTTGTCACATTTTTACCACTTTTTCTATTGCTTTCTTTGTCTCCTTTTTGCGTTGCCCTTTTGACGCTCCTATGTTGCTCTTTTATCACGTTTTTGTTGCATTTGGGTAATGCCAAACTGTAGAAAATGTGCTCGGTTCAGGTGGGTGTTAAAAGGTTAAACAAAAATGATAATCAGGATGAGTATAAGTATTTACCAATGATAAGCTTTAAAGTAGTCATTATAAAGTGCTATCAAAACTATTGTTCTGTGTAAAAAGCTTTGCTCAAATCTTATAATATAGTTTTTTCACAGCAGCAATATTCAAATCTTCAATATTAAACACAATATTACAAGATATTTGGTAGCAGAAAAATGGAACAGAAATATGGGACACTGAATAATTTAGAAACTGTGCTGAAAATCTGCACAGTGGGCACTTGTGGAATTCCTCTCGCATCCTAAGTAACCAAACTGTAAAAAAAAATCCATCTTTCATTTAGAAACCATTTTTACGCGCTCATACTAAAATGTAAGATAATGATGACCTGACCTGAAACGATATAGTCAGAAATAATGACTGTAAAAGACCTATTAGTAAACATTTTCAATTTATAGCTTGTAGGAACCGATAATGTAATAGGAGCCGGTAATGTAGAAAAAGGCCATTAATGTAATAGATCTTTATAATGATGTTGGAGAGCAATTTCAGCACCATAAGGTTAAAATTGGGAAGTGGTTGAATTGACTTAGTGGCCTGGTTTATTATATTTAGGGCAAATTTAGTTTATGTCATTTCAATTTGTAGGCGGTGCACTGACAGTTCCAGCTATACTAATAATAAGTCTCATCTGTTATGGTTGGGGTGAGGGAAACGATTGAAGTATGAATTTAGCCACTCCATATAAAACATTATAAAAGAAATCTAATCTAATCATATTCTTTACAAAAAATGACTACATTATTGGCACATTATTACAATATCGTCCCACAAGCAATACAGATGACTCTTGACGCAAGCGAATATTTCTATTTCCAGCATATTGTGTCATTTTTTTAAGCCTTAGAGTGCAGCCTTTGCTATGACTCCTTACTGTTACACTCAGTCTCCGCCTTCAGATGGAGCAGTAGCTCGATGTAGAACTTGACCCGTGTGAGCAGAGGAGCGTTTTTCTCGGCACGCAGCAGCTTGGAGTACACGTTTTTGTAAGTCTTCAGTAATTCTTCCTCCTTACTGCTAACACAAAATTGTCACAACGAAATCAATTTGGGAAATACTTGAGCAGTAGTTGAGTTTGGGGTTTCGTACTCACCTTGGTTTGCGTTTGATCGTGGTGAGGATTTTAATGACTTGAAGCAACAGGAAGGAGAAGCTTGGTTCAAAGACACCGATTAACTTGACCACTTCCTCTATGTTGAGTCCCGACCCGTCATCGGCAGCCATATCCCCCGATTCAGTGGCACCTTCTTCCTTCTTCAAAAATGATCAATAAAATGAACGCAAAAGGCTGAAAACTCAACCAAGATCCAATACATCTTACTTTGATGTAGATACATCTGCGCATAAAATAGGCCAATGTACTCAATATTTTGTTTGTAGGTCATGTATATTTTTTTGCATAAGTT
This sequence comes from Gobius niger, assembly GCF_951799975.1. Lineage (NCBI taxonomy): Eukaryota > Metazoa > Chordata > Actinopteri > Gobiiformes > Gobiidae > Gobius > Gobius niger. The sequence continues at coordinate 16,863,869 of NC_136858.1, forward strand.
CAGTATCAATTCTGTTCTATGATCAGTGGAGTCCCCCAGGGGTCAATCTTAGGACCCCTCTTATTCCAACTTGTACATGCTTCCATTGGGTCAGCCAATAAACAGCAATAATGTGTCCTACCACAACTACGCAGATGACGCCTGAATTGCCTTGTGTATGAATTGTGCTCTACAAATAAACCTGCCTTAACATCCGATATTTACCTCTATCTGCTCTTCAATCAGCTCTTTATGAATGAGTTGGAAAGCATGTCTCGTCTCAGTCATGATGTCTAAGGCTCCAGTTAGACTTTTCAGTTTAGCTGCGCTGCTGCTTTGACCTGGAAAAAGCCAAAGAAGATGAATACGCCAATGGAATAATGCGATGTGCTGAATATGAAAGAGCGACAGCCGTCCTTGCTCATTAACTCACCTGCCATCGTGAACTCAGCGAAGGCCACCCTTTCCAGCAGTGTCCGCAGCAGCTCGCAGGGCGCGTCCCGCAGGCTGAGGAACAGGCTGATGGCTTTGCTGTAGTGCAACTCGGCCAGGCTGCGGTGCTGCTTCCTCAAATGCTCATCCCCCACCTGCCACGGGAGAGAGAGAGGTGACCAAGCAGCCTCCTGTCAATCATTTGCCACTGGGGTAGGAAATGCTAATTCAATTGTTGTTGGGCTGAGAATATGTTTGCACACTATTCAAAATGGTAAACTATTCACTGCCTGTGTCTCTAGCTTTACTGTTTGACTTTAATATGTGCAATTACAAGTACCAGGATAATAACACAAATCAGATTCATATTTTTTAAAGTAGCATATGTCAACTTTAAGTGCAGTGTCATTTTTAATTTTCAGCCTAATAAAAAATTAAGTAAAAACTCAAAATCCTCAATCTTTATTTACAGGCGCATCATGCAACTTTTAAAAACAGAAAAAAAGTTGATATTAGTGTGTATTTGTCCTTTCAGTGACCCGGCGGCTGTATGGGTGGTTTGGTTACCATCAACTGAGACAATCCAAGATAATGGTAAATGGTAAATGGTCTCAACTTATATAGCGCTTGTCCACCTCCATTAGGCACTCAAAGCGCTTTAAAGCAAGGATCCACTCACCCATTCATACGCTCTCCATGGTTACATATACATTCCACCCAGAAAACCTATTCCAAACCCAGAAACCTTGAAAAACCTAAAAAAAAAAGTATCCTGGAGCATCCTAGTGGCCACCGGGATGAAAAGCAAATACTAATACTATGAATACTAATACTAATACTAACTTATTTCAGCATAAAAAGTTGCAAAATACATCTTTAAGTATATTTATGAAATGTCTAAAAGATCTTGTTAGGAACTACCAACTTAAACATTTCTACAATTTTGTGGGTAGTTATTTTTATATTGAATAAAATGTTTTTAAAGAGGTTCCACGTAAACTTCAGAGCGTGATTTGCTGGTACCTGGTTGCGGAAGCAGCTGTGGTACATGGAGGCCAGGCGGTGGTGGATGGTGGCGGCTCTGTACTGATAGAGAGGCTGCCGGGCTGATTCCGTCTGCAGGTCACAGTACTTTAGAGACTTCATCATGGCCTCGGTCACTTCTCTCTCAATCTGAAAGCAGAGGTTTTAGTCCATGTGATCCTTTTTTACTCCAAGCATAAAGGTGCAGCAATTCGCAGCGGTTGGAAGCACCTGCTCCTGGGCCTTTCTGGACAGCGGGGCGTAGTCCTGCAGCAGAGTGGCCAGAGTGAAGTAAGTGGTGGACAGCTCCCAATTGACGCTGTCCCACACGGCAGGGTGGCTCTCTCTGGTGGACAGGGACTTCATTGCACGATGGTAATACGCTATGGCCTTCAGAACAGAAGCAGATTAATAAATTACATTTGAGACTACAGTGCATGTACTCTGGCACAAGAAATTATTATTGTGAAAAAAAAGTAGCCTATAGCATAAATAGGATGTGTAATTGTGCGGTCAATTCTTGGATTTGCTTGATATTTTTCCACCTTTTATATGATTGTACCTTATTATAATAGAGTGCTTCCTCTGGTGAGAACTCGCCTCTGCTCAGGTCCTCAAACACGGGGCAGTGGGCCTGGGCACAGATCCTCATTAGTCTGCCAGTGTTACACAGCAGCAGCGCCATGTTTGTGCTGTCCCCTATGGCCTCAAAGTCCTTCAAGCCTTTCTCAAAGAAGCCAAAGCTCTTTTTCCAGATCTCCTGCTCCACTACTGACACCGATTTCTTCACTGGAAAAAAAAGAGTAAACAATGGAACATACAGTATAAATCTTATTGCATGTTTTTAATAACATGTAACCTTGACATACTAATGTATTTGTAAAGAAGGTAGAAACGTTATATTGGAAGTATTAGTTTGATGTAGGTGCACATAATATATACAAGTAATCTGGACAAAGTTATATTTGAAGACGCGTTACCGCAGTTTAAATATTTTTTCCAATAGTTATTTTATGCTGCAATATCTTAATTTTTTAATTAATGCGATTAAAATCAACTATATGTTCAATTTTTGGTAAACCCTGGTGTCAAAGTACAGAAATGATTGAAACTGACACATTTTTATAAATTTGACATGACTGTCTCAACGCTGTTGTAGTGACCCAGAATCACTCTCCAAAAACACAACCACCAAGTTTCCTACGTCACTGTGGATTTATTAAAAATCACTGTGCCAAGAAGTGTTGGGCAGAGTCTATCCTAGACTCCAGTGTCCTACCTTCCTTCTCGGTCTGCAGGGCTGCGGCCTGGTTCATGTAGAACACTCCCAACTCATTGCGGATGTTGCCCAGTCGTTTGAGCACCTGCTTCAGCTGCTCCGTGGCGCCGTCCTTCAGAGCGTCACACAGCAGCAGCTCCTGGGCCGCCTCGTAACACTTACAGCTGACAAACAGCTGGTACTCCGGGTCCATGGCCAGGTCGGTCGCCATGTTGAAGGCTAAAAGCGAGGGGGATAATCACAGTGGGAAACATGTATAAAGAAATCTGCCAAGAGCTGGACTGGGATTTAATGACAGTTCAGTTAGAGAATAATGTAGTAGTGAGTGACTGACCCTGGCAGCTGCTCTCGCGGTGCAGGCTGTGCAGGATCTCCTGGTCCTCTTTGGTCTGATAGTTGTACTCTTCCATGTAGGCTGCTCTGTTGTTAAGGTTCTGGGCCAACATGAGCTGGATGTCCCCACACAGGGACAGGCACTGACTGTGGAAGTGCAGCACGTGGGGGTGTAATGTGCCGCTCACGCAGCAATAGGCATCTGACGACCGGAGTGGTAAAGACATGTTAAAGTTTACTCATTTTATAGCTCAGTTATAGTTTAGTTGTTGTTTTTATTATAATTAGATAGAGGAGAAGTCATCCTGTTAAGATTTTTTTGACAAACAGGATTTATTAGACAAGACAGTAAGAAGAATGAATAGTGGAAAGACCTGAATCCACTTGACAATGCTGAGGTTGGCACAAAGCTTTATCATAGCTTGTGAATCAATTTCCCATTAAAAAGGAAGATCTTAACCCGCGTGGCCATTGTTAAATCTGAGGTTAAAATAAAAGTCTTACCGTAGCACTGCAGAGACAGTTTGATGTAGCGCAGAGCTCGTCCGTACTTTAGCAGGTTAGAGGCGGCGTCTGAGAGAATGTAGTAGGCTTTAGCGGCTTTGATGAAGAGCTGCAATTTCATCCGGTGTTGCCACGAGCCGGGGATCATCCCTGAGCGAGTGGGGTGTTTCTGGTCCTCACGCACAATCCCAGCTGGAGAGGAGGAGACGGTTAATTATTAAAAGATGAAAAATGTTCTGTTATGGAAGATTTAGTTAACTGGGTGGACACTAACTTCTTTCTAAAAGTAGTGAAATGCCGTTTTCAGATGAGCAGGCTCCAGTTGTGCTCCTCTCTTCATATTTTAGGGGGATGGGTGTGTTTGGGTCAGCCGCAGGCAGGTCACTTTCCTTCTTTATAGTACCGTCTATTGCCTTCAAACCCTGGTAAGAACAAGAGAGAAGCATTCAACAAACTCACAGTAAGTATATGGTATTCCAATTTCTTATCCATCCAAATACCATGTTATTACTGTGCTTTAAAGTAAAGTGCAACCAACTTCACTGACGGCAAGTTGCAGGAACAAAAGTCAAATATAAACAAATGAGTTACCTTTAAGACATAGCTCAGTACATGTCTGCATCTTTCTTCTTTGTCTTGAGAAACAGGAAAAGAATAATTTGGCTGTGGAGACAAACGATCATAAAGCATTAGAACACAACATTCCCTTACAGCTACATGCGGTTTGAGTTCTATCTTACTCTGATCTGGTGAGTGGATTTGTACTTCTCCGGCACGGACAGCTCCACCACCGAGCGGATGACCGCCACGGCCTTACTGTCGTGCTGCTGAGAGCGCGTGTAGGAGCTGTTCTCATCGCTCTCCTCCGTCAGCTCCTCTTCCTCCTCCCGCTCTTCATCGCTGTAGCTGTCCTCCGACCCGCCCGCCCGCAGCGACTCGCCCTCGTCTTCATCAGCGGGATCGTCCAGCTGGAAGAGCTCCGACAGCATGTAGTTGGCCGAAGCAATGATCTGACCAAGACGAAGTCATGCAATTCTAATTAGTACATTCATTAAAGGGGCTGTTTTTCTATACTCACAGTAAATTAAATCCACAAATCCAATAAACTGCAAGAAGGCAGAGACATTTGCAGGGTAAAAGAGGCCAGTGGCGTCTGTGGCGTATTATCCGTAATCGTAGACCCGGAAGCAGCAACTAACACTAACAATTATAGTAACTCTTTTTGAGTCCGGGTTTCTACAGGTGGCAAGTCAAATTCAATGCTTTTTAATGTCATTTTAATGCCTAAACACTATATTTTTAATGCCACACATGCAGAAAATCTTGGCAAATGTAATTCAATAAGATTTGTAAATATTCATTGTAACAGAGGAATGAGGGGTAATTTTTATTTTTACAGGCAACAATTTTTTTTATACCATAGTTTTTGTGTTTTAGACAAATGTATGCAGTAAACAAGTTGAGTAATGTCATTGTTGTGGGTTCCGTCTCTATGGCAAAATGCAATTTTCTAAGAAATGCTGGTTTGAATTCTATTTAATGCTTTTTAATGACTTAAGCCCTTCATTTTGGCGCAAAAATGTAATAACTTTCAATACTTTTAAAGCAGTACTGCGTAAAGTCAAATATTGAACTTATGCCCCTAGAGGCCATAAGTGCCACTGCAGGTGTCGTAGCATGTTGTTTTTTACTCATTAATTGTCCGTGAGAATAAATACTACGCTGAAAAGACAAAGGGAGAGAGAGATATTGTACATCCAATTACACAATGGAGATCTTTTTTTTCCACTCAAACTTGGCTGTAAACACTGTTTAAGTGCCGCTAGCTCGCAGTTAGCTCTGCCCATTAGCCTGTTAACTTCTTCTTTGTGATTCCTTTAGTGTGTATTGGTGCTCCGGGTCGGAGCAGGGAAAGCTTTAAGTGTGGCTTTCTGGCCAGAGACACCAGGGGGAGTTGAAAGACCCCCCAATCGCCTTTAAACTCGAATATTAGCTAATGTTTGGTTAGAAACACTAGCTTGGCAGTTACTGGTAGTTTTCCTCCAAATTACCTGAGGGTGCTTGTCCTGGTCCAGGAGTTTTATACAGTTGAGCAGCAGAGTTCGGATTGTCCCATAGTGTTTTCTGTTTTGTCGTGCCTTGAGCATTAAGTTGGTAGCCACCCTAAAAACACAAACGTAATAAAAAATGTCTATTTATGTAAAAAGTCAAAAGTATGGCTTGATAAGATTTGCCTATTTTCATTCAAATTTCAGGACAATTGGGTAAAATAGGAAAACTTGTAATATTTAGAAGTCCAAAAAAGTAAATAAAAGTAAAATGACAAATGTATCTATTAAATAAAGTACCAATGAAAGGAGGAAGTAATTTCAAACACTGGCTCCATTTCTCGGGCCTAAATCCAGTTGACCTACTTGTAAAGTAAGACAGCCACGGGCAGAGTGAAGGGATTCTGACACTCCTCCTCAGCCTCTTCACACAGCGTCGTCAGATCATACAGCTTCACTATGTCACTCCCACTGGCTGCAAAATTGAACAAACTCATCATCATAAAATCAACACTTGGAAAGAGCATAAATCATCTTCAGATTGTGCGGAGACCTTTGAAAAGCCAGTAAGTGTGTCCCTCTTTGGTGCAGTTGGACTTGAGGAAGGAGAGGATGTTCTGAGCGATGTCTTTTATCACTCTGGTGGAAAAAGTGGAGTTTTCGAGATGTGGGATGTCTTCTGTTTTTATCATTTCATATTTCTGCAGAGAACAAAACAAAAAATAGCTTATGTAAGGCGAGAACTGAAGAATGTTAGGGATGTATTATTCACTGCAAATGTCATCCTAACAAAACAAAAAAACTTCTCTCAAAAATTGTGAAAAGTTGCGGTAATTATCAGAAAAATCACAATTGTGTTCTTAAAAGGATGTTCACAATACCTGCACAATGCCATTGACGTGAAAGCACATGACGAGCTCTGGAACATTGCACATGAGATTGTCCAGCCAATAATCGATTCCCGTCAGGATGTTGATGGGCTTATTGTTGTCCCTAAAGCAGAACAAACCGGTAAGTTTTATGTGCAAAAAAAAAGTACGCCATGTAGACGCCATTGTAAACGTACCTGAGTCTCAGGCTCACAGCAGGATAGCGACCACCTCCGAAGATGGGCATGTTGGAGCCCACCAGCATGTGAATATCCTCGAAGGTCCACATGACGTTACGCACAAAGTCATTCCGTAATCCCTGTCAAAGCACATTGCAAGCATAGTGCACAAAGTTCGTACAAAAACTTGCCTCAATAAACTTAAAATCCTTCCATAACTTTTCAGGGGTCTATTGTGACTGTTTTTGATCAGACCAACTCATAAAATCACCTTGTTTATGTTATGTTTGAGCGAGTTTATAATCGAAAATCTTTATATGAAATTGATTTAGCATGATTCGGTGTTTTGAGCTTGAGACCGTGCCAGCCAAACCACTAAGAATTTTAGGATTTATTGCAGTCTCAACAATAAATCAATGGAGGTTCTAAAATGTAAACTACTGGAGTTAAAGCAGTACAGAACATGTAGGGGGAGGAAAATACATAATTTTTGATTTTTTAAACTCTGTATAGTCCCTTTAAGCCCTTCATTTTGGCGCAAAATGTAATAACTTTCAATGCTTTTAAAGCAGTACTGTGTAACTCATGCCCCTAGAGGCCATAAGCGCCACTGCAGGGGTCGTAGCATGAAGGGGTTTTTACTCATTAATTGTCCGTGAGAGTAAATACTACGCTGACAGAATAGACAAAGGAAGACAGGGGTATTGTACATCCAATTACACAATGGAGATAATTTTTTTTCACTCAAACTAGGATGTAAATACAGTTTAAGTGGTGCAAGCCCACAGTTAGCTTTGCCCGTTAGCCTGTTAGCTTCTTCTTTGTGACTTCATTAGTTTGTATTGGGACCTCCGACCCAATGGCAGGGAAAGTTGCAATTTTGGTTTTCTGGCCAGAGACACCACGGGGAGATGAAAGACTCCCCAATCATCCCATTAACACTTGTATTAAACCCAGAGTGACTTTACGAACGGATTTATGAAAGTTAAACAAGTTACTTAGTTCTGCTTTAATGTTAAAATAAAAGAAGTATATTTTTTGCTGATGAACTTATATGGATGTTGCAAGCTGCTGTCACAAAACATGGCGGATTTCACCTTAAACATTAACCTGACATTCCTACAGCTGTGCTACAATGTTCGTATTATGCTCTTACCTGACCGTTTTCTCCTTCATTGAAAAGCATAGGAAGATTCTGTTCGTTCGGAACTGACAACACATGGCCGAGGGCAAACTGGCTGTCCACAGAAACGCCTTCCTGTTTCAACAACAACAACAACATCTCAGGTAAGCGATGACTAAGCAAACACTGCCATAGCTGACAGTTGCTTTTGCGTAGGAGACTGGACCTCTTTGGCAGCAGCCGAATCGTCTTCATCTGTAGGTGAGGTTGTGAGGGTGGTCGGCCACGAAGACCTCAGCTCCTCTGGCTCATTCTCCTCCTCCTCCTCCTCTTCTTCAAGTAGGTCACTTGGCACTGGCGCTGCGGCTCCGTCACCATTTATACTGAAAATATTTGTCACGTCAAAGATGAACACTAAAGCTTTCATTTTCTTTTTGGTATAGACTGGGAAAAAATACAAACCTGTAGTAAAGAAACTTCGAAAGGATGGCTTTTTGATACCAATGCTCCTTACTTTTCTTCTTTCTTTGCCACTTTTGATCCATTAGCCGCTGGTAAAACTCCTTCAGCCATGTCCAATCTCCCGTCTGAAACAAGCCGACAAAAAAAAAAAAATCATTAAAACTTGAAAATTGCTTTCTGCACTAAAAAGAAAAAAAAATCCTTACTTGAGAGGATCTCCTAAAAAGTTCTTGAATATCCAGTTCATCCAAAAGCAGCGTCCTCCCCACTCGGTGGACGGCCATACTGACATGTGACTTGCTGTAGGGGATTTTCAACAGCTTCTTGATGTTCTAAACGCGGCACACCATACATTAGAAACACGATCAAACAAAATAGCATCCTTAGTTTTGCGCCGTCAACACAAACCTCCGAGTCCGAAACCACGTCAACGTCATCTCCTATGCTGTCGATGAACTCGTAAGCCATGCCAAAACTAGGAAAAGAAAAATCACATCAGTTCAGCGAATCAGTGCGGCACAAGATACAAAGCTTCTATTATAATGAGTCAGTAAAAGCTCTATATACAGTAGATAATACGCAAGTTTGTCATAGATGCTTCCTTGTGCATTGACACAAACAAACAGTCCCCAACATGGATACTGCTGTTAGCAATAATCCATCTTCCTCAGAGCATCCGGACCAACAAGGGAGGCCATCTGCTCCGAATGTTTGCAGCAATTAGCCGGGCGAGTTTGATCCTCTCAGCCAAGAGTAAACAATGATTAGCATCCGCTCTGTTTGTGTAGTCAACACTGCAGAGTCCATAAATTATAAATATTACAGATTAACACTGCTGTTAATCTAGTAGTGCGCTTTATGAAACACTAAACACTACTCTATAAATGTATATAGCTACCTCACAAAATCGATCTACCTATCTCTGGGTTTGTGCGTGAAGCCTCTATCTTATCATTTTTAAGTTATCTTTATTTGATTTTACCTGGAAAAGGGCTTGCTCTTACTGCTGGAGCCTAACACAGTGGTGCCGGCCGTGCCCAGCTGAGGGTTCTCCCTGAGCCAGTTCGCAGGAGGCAGCTTCAGGTCTGTCTTCTCTTGAAGTACTGCGTAGCTTGTCGGAGGTGGAGCAGCGGAGTACTTCACCACAGCTCTGCTCTTTATCTCGCTGCTGCCGGAACATATCAGTGTGTCCTGCAAAACGAAAAGCATCAGTTAATAACCCAGCTCTGCACAACAGATTCACAACAATACCGTGATGATATAGGGGCCATAAATACGGTATTTGAACATTTTTGGAATTTCAGCTGTTTGATAATGATGCGTTTTTCAATAGAGGGTGCACGGGGGAGAGCTGGTGGTGAAATTGAGCATTAACTACTTAGTTTAGGTGGTTGTCCATCTGTACTGTGAAGAGCTATACAATCGACTGTGTGACATTTGGATAGATACAGTATGAAAAGTATAAAAATACATGCTTGTGCCTTCCCAGAACCTTAACAATATTTGATATAAAGATCCTTCACAGTGCTGCTTTCCATTAACCTCTTAACGTGAACCAAGCACATTTTCTCCAATTCAGCTTTACCCAAATCTAAAACCTTCTCAACTGGAGCTTATAGGACAGTGTAATGCCTCATTTGAAAGCTAAGACCTAGAATTGTGTTGTGATGTTGCCCTCACTTTTTTCACTTTCTTTTTCATCATTTTTTTGCATTGGCACCATCATCACTTTGTTGTCACATTCTTGTCACTTTTTTGGTGCACATTCATTGCTTTTTTGTCACATTTTTGTTTTTGTTTTTGTCACTAGAAGTCAAGAAGCTTTTAGATTTGGGTAAAGCCAAACTGAAGAAAATGTGCTTGGTTCAGGCAGGGGTTAAGAGGTTAATTAATGGTTCATTCATAAAATCCCATCCCCAATAAGGTATTAATTATCAAAAATATTTTATTACCACATTGACAGAGGCGGGTAGTACTCAGTTACAGTAATTTTTTGAAAAACTTTTACTTCTTAGAGTAATATTATACGGTACTTTTTTACTAATGTTACTACCTGAGTAAAATTATAATGATGTATCTGTACTCTTACTTACTTTTCCATTGCGGGTAAATATGTAAGTGGCAAATGCTTCATTTTGATAAAAAATAGATCGTCTCGTGGACCTTCTTCTTTGAAATTATTTAGTTTTTCTGTATTTTCTACCGTTTTTCGTGAATTTTCTTTGGAAATATCATGGTTTCCATTTTATGTTTTGTTTCATACAATTTATTGCAGCATTAAGAAATAAATAAGACTTTAAATCAGACTTTTTCCGCTCAAACAGTTACTCAGTTATACACACAGTAGCAGTGTTAATTTTAACAACATATGTTAATTTAGTTTTAGTCTTAGTCTTTTGACGAAAATGTAATTCGATTTTAGTCTAGTTTTAGTAAAAAAAAATATCTTCAATTTTAGTCTAGTTTTAGTCGACTAAAATTGCAAGTAAATTTAGTCGACTAAATTTAAGACGAATTTTGTCGACTTTGCATTGATAATATTCATTATAATCATATTTAATCTTGTTCCTCTGCTTCATGGAGCTGCTCCACATGAACAAAGCTCAGAGCTGATCCTTTGGCAGTGAATTTACATGATATGAGGCTTTTTCAGACGGTCAGTAGAAGTTTGGATGATTTTAGTTTATTTAGTCTTATTTTAGTCAACTAAAATATCTGGACATTTTAGTCATAGTTTTAGTCTCATGAAAAACTTTTAATTTAGTTTTAGTCCAATTTTAGTCGTCAAAAATAACACTTTGACTAAAATTAAGACTAAATATTTAATCGACGAAATTAACACTGCACAGTAGTACACAAGTAACATTTTCTCCACTCTAACTTGAGTAACTGTTTGGGTCACTACTTTTTACTTGTACTTGAGTAAAATTATTTCAAAGTAACGTTACTCCTACTTGAGTAAATATTTTGGCTACTCTACCCACCTTTTCATATTGATGTTGGTGCAGTCGCTTTTGGTCCCAATCTGAGCACCCAAAATGTCTACTCTAGTCCCACATTTACTCTAAATGTCTACCTCTACTTGAATGCATTTAAGGGGAAAAGGGAATAAGAAAAGTTTAGACGCAAAGTTAGCCCAGGGGCTCACCTGTTTACTGCTCTCTCCTGTACATGTGAGTCCACTGCAGTCATCCTTTGAGCTGTCAAAGGGGGTGTCGGCCTCTCTGTCTCCGGCCGATGAGGAGCTCATTCTGGACATCCGCGACCACAAATGAGCTTTTAAATAAGCTATCTAATACTGAGCATTTTAGAGATGTCACGATTCACACATGACATATTTTACCTTTGTTGCTGTAGCTTGATGAGCTAGCTCCACAATCAACTGTGGTGAATATTAAGTTTACTAAACTACGTGTAAAATCTAATAACCTTCGTCTGTGGAAACGGTCGTAACTTGTCACTTGATCGCGAACACAAATCTTGTGAGGTCCGAGCTGCCTCAAGAACAACCGTTTGTTGTGGTGGCAGCTCACGTTCGCGAATCTGCTTGCGAGTACTTCCGGGTCATCATACAATATACACAATTTTCTATCTATGTATCGTTATTTTAAAACGTTGCGTTTGTGCATAGGGTGGACTCTAAAGTTATTGAATCACGTTACAAAGTGATTAGAAGTAATTTTACGAGGAGATTTTTGCAAGACTTTTGATGTGGCCCGGAAGTACTTTCATCACGTTGTTTTTTTCCAGAAGGTTTCTTGCGTTCTCGTATATTCCCCATATTCCCGTATATATAGAGGCGATTTGAGAGTCATTTTGGCAAACTTGTCGTTGTATTTAGTTACATTATGTTTTCTACAACACGAAACAAAAATCTGTATAACTGACCAATACGTTACGCAGCACAAACTTTAGCCCATTATGCATAAATGTAATTGTAATCACTATTTTTAGAGATGATGATTCAACCTGTGGAACGAGAGTCCATTGCTCGCGCATGCCTGTGCCATAGATCTGTGCAAACTACATTCCATCTTTTATTTTGGTACATACATCAGACGCCAGTAGGGGGCAGCATAAGTCTGCAGGGCTCATCTGTTTTGCCCATCCACATCCACAGCTGATTGGAGCCAGGCGGAGCTGTGAATTTTCTCGAGGACATATGAAAGTTTAACTAACGGTGCTTCGATCTCCCACGCCACGTTCAGAACATCAAAAATCAACTTAATTCTACACCTTTTGGTTGTCTTTAGTTCTACCTGTGTAGTTGATTTATGACAATGGTGGACTGGAAAAGTCACGTGCGCTCCCGACTTCAGCAGAGGACGAAAAGGAGAAAGTCCCCTTTTCTGGCGTCTTCACATGCTGTAAGATTCAGTGGTTTGTTCACATGCTGTAACATTCAATGGTTTGCAGCCTGCTTGGGTGATTTTGTGGTAGAGATCAGAATGATGTATTACATAATTTGTTTTAGTGTCTGATGTGCAGCAGAGGCTTGAATTTCGCACTCAAATATTGGAGGAGGTTCACTGTAAAAGGTCTGAGACGCTCAGATTAATCAATCTAATGCATATTCTTCTCTTACAGTTGTTTTTTTTGTTTTTTTTTAAAGCATTGGCGTTGAAGATGGAAGACAAACAAGACTCCTCCAGCTGCAACTTAGGGAGAGTGAGCACCTGGGAGAAAAGGTTAGGATTTGTTTTCTACAGGGGCCAATATTCGGATCGTGCTGGACTGGCAAATGTCTTTATATTGGCCCCTGCTGCTCTTCAATGAAAGTCTGATAAGCCCAGTGGCGTGTCAAGCCTTTCTTTTTCTGGGGTGGCCCGAGGGTGGCACTTGCATTTTTGTGGGGTGGCATCAGGACGGGGGGGGGGGGCGGGGGGCATTTAATATTACTGAGGTAATTTCGGCGTGCCTAGACATAGTATGTATGTAGTGAAGTAATAATCTTTTTTTTTTTTTTACAAAGCTGTACAATCATTGACCTGTACCTCTACAGCTCTCTCAGACTGTCTCGGATCTCACTGCTGTCCTGTATTTAAAAGAGGCCGAACTGCAATACTGGCAATCACGGTAATCTAATCCTTGCACACCAAAAGTACTTCTCACCGTCAACACCACTGACAAACCACCACTGACTATTCCAGCGTGTCCCACTACCACCAAGAAGCTCTCCGTCTGGCAAAAGGCAGTAACAGCCTGAAGTCCGCTCTGTCGGAGAACGAGTTCACAGTGGAGTGTCAGGCTAAAGAACTGGCGTCGCTGCAGAGAGAGCAGGAGAGGCTGAAGGAGGCGCTGGCTCAGGTCCAGAGAGAGAACGACCAGCTACTGCAGCACTGGATGGACAAGAGGAGAGAGGAGGCCTACAGAGTCAATGAATTCAACAACACTCAGGAGAAGTAAGAGCTCTAACATCTTTATCTTTTTTGGCCCGTAGACTTCATTGGAAAGGACGGGACAGAGTGAAAGGGGTGAAGGGAGGTGAGAAAGAGTGAGAGCCTCAGCAAATTGTTGGAGCCAGGACTCAAACTCTTGCTGCTGCTGAGAGATCTCCAATCTTAATATAATATAGATCAAGGTCCAAAATTATGTAAGGATTAAACAACGAGGAGCCGTGCGTTATACAGTTTTAATGCCTGACGCGGAGTCAAGAACGCCACGACGCGATGCATTAAAACCGTATAATGCACAGCTCCGAGTCGTTTAATCCGTTTATACCATGGTCCCACTCACTTCTTAAGCTGTTTTACCTGAAGCTAGTTCCTGCTCAATTAGTTGTCATTACTATGGAAACAACGGCAGCGGAGTGATCTAGAACGTGATTTAACTAACTGCGTTACACGAAAATAATGTGTGAGTTAGCATTACCATGGTGTACCTCTTTCTTTCTTTCTTTCTTTCTTTCTTTCTTTCTTTCTTTCTTTCTTTCCTTCTTTCCTTCTTTCTTTCTTTCTTTCTTTCTTTCTTTCTTTCTTTCTTTCTTTCTTTCTTTCTTTCTTTCTTTCTTTCTTTCTTTCTTTTTTTTCTTTTCTTTTCTTTTCTTTTCTTTTCTTTTCTTTTCTTTTCTTTTCTTTTCTTTTCTTTTCTTTTCTTTTCTTTCTTTCTTTCTATTTCATTCTTTTAATCTGTCTGTCACAATCTTATCAACTGTCTCTCTCTCTTTAATCGGTTTATTAGAGATAGCCTAGAGTGAATAAATACTATGAGAATGAATTGTCAATCAGTTCAATCAGTTGTTTGCCGCACATTAACCTCTTAACCCACACCTGAACCAAGCACATTTTCTCCAGTTTGGCTTTACCTAAATCTGAAAGCTTCTTGAGAAAAGCGTCAAAACGGGTCTGCAAAAGTGACAAGAAAACAATGACAAGGAAACAAAAGCAAGACAAAAAAAAGTGGGGGAAAAATGCGATGACAATGCAATAATCATCACTTTTGTAGGTATAGCTTTCCAATGATGAGGTGTAACTCTGGCCTATATTCTGTAAGCTCCAGTCAAGAAGGTTTTAGAATTGCTCGGTTAAAGTGATAGTCTGGAAGTTTAAATATTTTCCAAATTTTATAAAATGTGCAAAATCCACCACCTGGTCTTGCATCTTGTTAAGTTAGTAATAATATATACATATTATTTTTTGTAAAGTCCCTCCTTCCCGGATGTCAGCAGCTAATCAGAGTCTAGTATCCTCCCGCGATGACCAATGAGACAAGCTTTTCCTGTGAACCGGCCTGTCAGGTCCAATCAGGAGGAGGGGGAGGAGCTTGATCATTTGCTTTGGAATATTCTGCTTCTGTTTTCCTCATTTTTGCAAACTTAGAAGGGCTTTCTGGTTAAAGAGAGGAGGAATTTGATTGTTTACTTTCAAATTTCACTCACTCACCTCACTTTGCAAACTTACAGACTATCACTTTAGGGCTTGTGGTAAGAGGTTAAAACACTGAGACGAAAAAAACAAAACAATGTTGTTGTTGTTGTTTATTCTCGCTCTGCAACATACTGCTCACTGTGCATGATTTTCTGCGCCTAAAAGATTATTTTTTTTCCCTCAGGTTTCACCGGCTGGTCAGATACTTCAAGAAACACAAAGAAATAGGCATGCCATGTGTTCCCGAGGTGACGACCTGTTTAACTGGCGCTGCTGCACCAAAGCCCTCAGTAAAAAATCACTGCGGATGAAATAAAGAGAGTCAAAATTACTGCCTTACAATTTCCAATGCACCTGTTTAACTATGTGAGATTTCCTAGTTAAAGCTATTAATACTGAGCCAATTAGTTTTAATTTATTTTCACACTAAAAATGTCCTGTTAGACGTTTAGCTTTGACAAATTGCATTGGCTTAATCTAATACTTGGCTTTAATGAAAATGATTTTTTTTTTTTTTTTTTTTTACTATTTAATTGCTTGAATTTTTCCTGATGTGTTCGTGATCACTGGCACACGTTAATGAAAAAATACTCTGTTCTTAAGTTAAGAATCTTTTTTAATTGTTTTAATAAGCTTCAGCGAGAAATATTTAACACTGGATTTTTGCTTTGATTGAATGTATTATACGTTCTTACTAAACCTCTTGTTTTTGTTTTTCTTTCATTAAAAACCTGCGAAGTGAAAGTCCGTCCAGATTCGTCCTTGCATATCTCCACGGCAAAACCAAGGTCAAATTTCAGGTTGCTTGTTTACAGCCGGTTTCCATGGCCACCGCCAGTGTTGGCTTTAGTTTGTCGTGACTTTTAGATTGAGAGCCCACAAACTACAGAGGCACAATCAAAAACCTCAATCTTGTCAAAATGGTAAAAGGTAGAAGACAGTTCACGCCAGCCAACCGCGGCGGGAAATGGGTGAGCTTTATTTTGAACAAATTTAGTGTAGTTGTTGGCACTTACAAGAAAGATGCAGGTTTTTTTTTTATTTCTCCCCCTCTCTTGCAGTTCGCTCATCCCGACGCAGCAGGGAGCGAGGTGGGAAGCCGAGAGACTTGTACCAGCACTGGCATCATGCTGACTCAAGTGAAATCAACAGTGCCGCAGGCTTTGCAGATCGAGCGCTATCCTAAATGGAAATCTCAGCAGGTGTGTGTAGATAATGTAGGCTACGCCATTGTGTTTTGTGTTTCGCGGCTTCTCGGTGTTATCACATAAAACGCTGAGAGCCCATAAGGACCGCGTTGTTACTTTGAAAAATGGCACACTTTAAAACGGCCTCGCAATAATACCTGGTTTTCCTTCTGTCAGAGTCCTCACTGCATCCAAACAAGAGCTCATGTATTTGCTGGTAATATTTTTGATCGAACCTGTAGCCTTTATTTTACAACAAATGTTTTTATAACTGAAAAGTAATATCATTTCTGTACTACGATCTTTCCTACTGCCATATTTTGGACTCCCTAAGCATGGCCCTGCTGGCATCTATCCATACACAAGTTTTAAATTATTAATTGTCATGAATAATTAAAATAATATGCGACTCGGGCAATATTTTATACTAAGAGGTTAAATGGGTTGCCCTCTCACTGGACAATCAACAGTTTGTTTCCCTTTTCAGTCTTTTGTAACTGTTGGAAAAACACTATCGACTTTCCTGCCTCAGTCACAGTAACACATCTGCTTACATCATTTTGTAATTGAAAATGTCAAATTAACTTTTCTATTAGTGTGTAAAACAACATTGAGCCGCAAAGGGAGGTGAAGCAAGACGCTTACAGTATGTGCGCCTGCCCTGTATTCAGTGCAACAAACATTTGTGCTTTTTCACTGTGGACAGGACTCTGGAGCAACAGGAGAAACAGCACAAACTATTCTATTCTTTAGGAAATGTTTCCTCAAAATGGCATCTACATAAAAGAAAATTATATGACTGAAAAAATAAATAACACTGCACTGTAAATGCAACTGTTTCAACTGTTTTAACTTAAAGGTACTCTGCGTAACATTTTGGGCTATGTTGTTGCCATCAACACAAAACATGCTCTCAATGACTATATCTCCACACAGAAAATGCTATTTTTGCTATGGATAATGAAAGAATGGATCTGGATGAGGACCAAACATGTTAAACTCTCAATTCTGCTGACTTTAGTCGACATCTCCATGGAGACGAGCTGGAGACGTACCCTCTCCCTGTAAAGTTATAGTCATGTTTTAGCAGAGCTGAGCCGCTCACAGCAAAAGCACATGTTTGTTTGAGGTTTTTTTCAATGGTAAAAAAAAAATCAATCATAAAATAAATGCTTGTATTTCAATTTTGTTTATTGGGTGAAATCTTACGCGGTGTGGCTTTAAGGTGGACTTGATTGGGGACTGTCCAGGGGCATTGCAAAGAAAGAGAGAATGTCCTTTTGGGTTCATTTAAAAGTGGTTGATAGTGACAGGAACTGGCGACACAAAGAGTGGGCTCATGCTGACTTAACAATCAGATCAAGAACCTTTTAAAACGTTTAAACCATGGGGAAATAACATTGTAATTGTGGAATCAAGCATCAGTAAAATTAATTAATGAACTAGGCCTTATACCTGATTTAGTTTATGCCTGTAAAATCCTTTATGCTCCATTCTTTGTGGGGGGGGGAAACAGACTGATGTGTTTAATCTGCATCATATCATTTAGTTTGAGTTGTTCTAAAAAGGATTCTCTTCACAGAAATGCAGAGAATATCCATACTCAGAACATGACAACAAGTACGCCTTGCAAGACAGCATCCTCACCTATAACCAAGTAAGAAAAACGTTCCAAAATATGACGTTTTCTTAAAAGATTTCACAGAACTTTACAATGTTACTTTATGTAGCTTTTCTGCAGGCAGGTGTTCACAGAGAAACCGTAGACAGCCAGCACCGGTCCACTTTCTCCCTGTGCGATGAGGGTGTTGAAGTCAAACCCGGAGAAGACGCCAGTATCTTTAAGAGCGATTACATGGAGAAACAGGTCAGCGATCCCACCGGCAACAGGAGGTTCTCCCGCAACCCCCGACTCAAGTCAGGGCAGGCTGCACAGGCCCAGGGACAGGACTATTTCATGTGGTTTGGAAGAGCATGATCTCTCTGAAGATTATAGAAGTGATGACTGTTTAAACTGTTTTAATGATTCCAAATAGAGGTATAAGCAAAGCACTTTTGTTAAGATCCTTTTTCTCTATCCATCTCATTTATTTCTAGTTTGAGTGTTTTGTTGTGTGCATGACAAACCTTTGCATGTTAAAGGGTTTCAGAGATAAAATATTCACATGTTTTCAACAGTGATTCAGATCAGCAGAATATTATAGATTAAAAGAGACCTCAGAAAAAGCTTAGAGTGTGTGCCTACTATTAACAGACTGCAATTTACATAATTGTTTTTAAACATTAGTGCTGTCTCTTGTGAATAAACTTCCTACACATGGCAATCTATAGTATTTCACTAGAGTTGTATTGATATAATTGTCAGGGGGGGAATTAAACAATGCAAGAGCAGCTCCCAAGATTGATACAAAAACGTTTCTACTTCAGGTAGCTAGTGTCAGTCCTAGCACATGATGTAAAGCGCAAAACAAAACTGCATCACTTTCAAACCTTGGATGCAAACAGTAGTTATTTAGCCCAGCAGAGGGAAGGGTCAGTCAGTCAATCGGACCTGGAACAGATTGTGAATCCTCAGTCTTTGGTAGCAGGATCAAGAGGCTGTGAGATGGGCACATGGGAAAACCCCTCTTGAGATATTCCTATGTCCACTCTGCCACAGATGGGAAAAAAAGATTGACTGGTAACACCAGAGTAACCCCTCATTTGAAAGCTAAGAGCTACAAAACTCGTCTAGAAGGATCTTTTTTTCGTGTAGTTGCTGCGTTATCGTCATTTTTCTTGCGTCTCTGTCACATTTTTTGTCACATTTTTGTCATTCTTTCATCACATTTGGAACATTTTCTTCATTGTTTTTTGTCATGTTTTCCTCGATTTTTTTTTTCTTTCATTTTTTTTTCATTATTTTTTTTTTTCCATTTTTCCATCACTTTTTGGTCATTTTTTTTAAATCCTCGTTTTCGTCTTCTTTTTATCCCTAACACTTTTTTCAAGAAGCTTTCAGATTTGGTTTAAGTCAAACTGGAGAAAATGTGCTCGGTTCAGGTGGGGGTTAGGAGGTTAAAAGGATAAACCGAAAGTGATAAGAGGAGAAAAGCATCATCTGTTTTAATGGCAGTACATACGTATCACCAGCAGAGGCCGCCATTCGTGCGCAAGTGCCTCGTCGCCTGTAGAGTCATCGATTTGTGACACTGCCAAGTTGCTTGAGGAAACAGCAGAAACCTGTGCGTAATGTGTGCGCTCAGTGTTTGCAAATCCGCAGGGAAATCACTTGGAGAAAAAAAAAAAGGCTATTTTGGTTCGTTGCGCATCAACATTGAGACGTTAATTTAGAGCATATGAAACAAATTAAGCTTAATATTTTAGGGGTTTGTTTCCCCCACACCCCACCCCCCACACACCTTTGGGCTGAGAGCGATGGATCTGCGTGGGGCTTGTTCGAGGAAAGGAAAAAGCGTGGGAGCGAGTGACAGAGACGCACAGAATGGCTCTTAAGTGAAGAGTATCGCCGTCTCCTCTCTTTTATATCTGATGTATCTCTCCCGAGGACGCTCTGCCCAGCTGCCTTCTTACTTTAAGTACTCGCCAGAGACGTGGGCTTTTTTGCTCAAGCCTCTTTTAGCCGCTGTAATTAGTCGGAGCACTGACGTTTGAGGAGTTTTAGGCGACTTTAAAAGGTGGAAGATAACTTGCAGGGATTTTGTATATCCACCTGGACCCAATGCTTTGTCTCGGCTCAGATTTGGGGTCCCTGGATACAAAAGCAATTTGATAGGCCCACTCCTGCAGGGGATTGGAACATGGCAGAAGAATTAAAAAGTGCATAAAAGTACTACCTAACAAAAAGACAGGGTACCTTTAACTTTTCCCATAGGCCAACTTTACTTTCCTGAATAACAGGCCTATGCTTTATTGTACCATTTGCTATAGTATTTATAGTACTGTCACGATTATTACTATACTGACTTATCGTTCAATAAATGGCAGATAAACGATACATTTTAGGCCTCGATGTTTATCGTGTCTACATTTCTTTCTTTGTAAAACAAATTGACTTCTAAATGCAGCAAATTGAGTTAAATTATTTTGTGTGTTTATTGCAGTGTGTGTGGTATTTTAGGATATGAAGATGCACTTTTAGAACAAAGGTTTACTGTTATTTTTATGCCTGAAAGTTGACTGTATCTAGTATCGTTTAGAGCCAATATTATCGTTTATTTCGATACTTTTCTGCCTCAATATATCGAACTTCAAATATGTTATCGTGACGGGCCTAATTTGAGCTTTATCATTTGAGCAAGAATGTAGCGTTCTTTAGTGCTGTCAAATGACCCATTGAAACTTGGTATCTAAAGAAAAAAATGTTTGGCCCCATTACCAGATTTCAGTGCTTTTAGCAGTAGCCTAGTAGTACTTGTTTACCATTTGTTATACTGGTAAACAAGTACCTGCATACTAGTGATCTATCGTCTGATGGGACTTTGGAGAAGAGAATTGGAGGATTCTTGAGACGACTGTATAAAAATGTCGACACCTTCTGTATACTAGTACTTGATTACTACACCCAGCTGTACTAAACAAGACTGTATAGGCCAATGGTTGAAAATGAATTGCACATCCTACAAAAATAACACCTGGTGCTGCCACCACTACTACGACAACTACTACCACCACCAGCGCTTCCACCACTACCATCTACTACTACTAGCTGCTACAGTACTGCTGCTATGATCATTTATGCTTACAGTACGTTATATTACCAACTATTTTTATTACAATTACTACAGCCTGGCCACAAATCCTTAGATCCTTTCGTTTGCACACCACCAAATCACATTTTATACAAAAACTGCACTCCGGTGACATGTTTCCTCCCCAAAAGTAGAAGTTAAACATGCGTTATATTGAGTTACTTTCCGATGCACACAGAATCATGCAGTTGCCGTCCGTTCGCTTTGGTTGACTTAACCATACAGAAAGTTAATTATTGACCGACACCTGTGAGGAGACGGTGGGATGTGTCTGGTCTTGACTGTCTCTGCCTTCCCCGCCTCAGCGGCTCAGGTTGCAGACTGCACTTGGGTTTTGGACTTGCCACAACTTGACAAATAAAGGCGACACACCACCATTCAGCTTCGGAATTGGCCTCTACAGGTGCAAGAGATGGAGTGCAGTGGGTTCAGAAAGTCTTCAGGCTGTGTACCACCTCCCAATGCACGTATGGGCTAATCTCCAGACACCCTACATTACATAAAGCATGTGTTGTTGGTAGATGCTTTTATCCCAAGATACCAGATATTGTTTTGAGCACTTGATTCATTATGCTGACATGGCATAGCAAAACGAATTATTAGGAACGAATTGCTCCACCAAAAAAGACGAGACTAGAGAGAAGCCGCGAATTGTTATAATGCATGAATTCTTATGTTGGTCATATCCTTGTACGACAGCATACGCTTGTTCAGCAGCACACACACTGTGTAAGATATAGAAGAGATGAGCCGTGTTGTTAAATATAGCACCCATCATGTTGCACTGCATTGGAACAACTCCACCTGACACAGATATTCCAACCTGTATGGACCGAATCCTAATAA
The DNA here is from genome assembly GCF_951799975.1 of Gobius niger. Taxonomy (NCBI): domain Eukaryota; kingdom Metazoa; phylum Chordata; class Actinopteri; order Gobiiformes; family Gobiidae; genus Gobius; species Gobius niger. The sequence goes on from NC_136858.1 coordinate 16,885,750, forward strand.
GGTTTCTAAAGTTTAAAAAACGTTATAGCTGTGGTATCTGAATTTTCCTGTCCAAAGTGAATTAGTGATTAGTTTTCCTTTCTCGCTCTCACAAGCCCTTCTGCACATCTCAATTGTTCAAGCATATTAATTATTTGCATGTTTCACGCCCGTGTACAGCTACTTCTATCTCGCATCGGTCAATAAAAATGTAGGTGAAGACAATGCAACAAGGTCTGTTCTTTTGCTGTGTTACAATGTACAGACCCAGTGCATGTGCCTTAATGAAAGAACAATAAGGAAATGTAAGTAACGTCTTCTCAGCTGAAAGATCACAGCACATGCCATATGATCTTACTAAACATCAATCTGAAAGTTGGGTTTGAAAAAGCAGTTAAAAAATAAGATGGAAGAACATATATACAAGAAGAAATAGCTTAAAGGTGAACTATGTAACTTTTTATGTGAAAAAAAAAAAGACTTGATATTTGAGTGTTTTTGACCTTTAGTGACTCAGTGGCGTTATGGGTGCAGCATGGCACCTTTGCTTTCCCTCACAGTAGCCTTTATGACGCTCTGGAATCAATTGTTTTGGGGTTTCGGGCCTGTTTCTGGTACGAACCCCTAAATACAAATGATCCTGGAGCGTCATAGAGGCCACTGTGAGGGAAAGCAAAGGTGCCATGCTGCACCCATAACGCCGCCGAGACTTTAAAAGGTCCAGTGCGCGCAAATATCAAGATTTGTTTTTTCCAACTTAAAAAGTTGCATAGTGCGTCTTTAAAGGGGCTAGATGCAAGTTCGCATGACGGCACTTCAGACCCGAATTGACACCTCTTTGAGTGACAGTGCAGGATTTTAGAGGCAGTTGTGGTGAACAGGTCTAGGCTCATTCTACACATTAGGACATGGCTGGAACATGTAGGGGGAGGAAAATACAGAATTTTAACATTTATAAACTCTGTTTAGTCCCTTTAAGTTTGTACTATTACTATTATAGATTTTCAATATGTAATTCCACTTATTATAAAACCTCCACCATTGACAAGAGAGTCTACCATGTGGGACGTTTTCAACACATTAGTCCCACACATGTGCGTTTTGCAGTGATCCATGCATGTGTTTCATCATGTTGACGCAGAGCAACAAATATATGTAAATACAGTGGCTTGATGGAATATCAGACCTTCTACCAAGGACAAAAGACACATCTCAGTAAACAAGCGCTGGACCTCCAAAGACCGTCCCTTCATGCATATCAAATCAGACACTTTGAATTGTGCGTCTTTGGTGTTGGGACTGAGGGCCCCAGTCTGGATCCACAGCATTTGATTTATTCACAGGTGCAACACGGCTCTTTGATGTGTGCAGTTGAGAGCTTTTGCACCTGTTAGAGAGGAAGAGGGAAAGGAAAAAAAAAAAAGCTTTGAAAACAAGAGGTGGATTTGCCGGATAGTTGAAATAAGAGCAACAAGAATAAGATTTGTGTTGCCATGGTACGACCGACATGTGGGTTCTTGTAAAAACAGAGCGATGCGATGTTTTGACGGGCACATCTTTGAAATGACTTTGTTTGCCTCCCACTGATCCTGAAGTGAGATGTGCATTTGGTATTAGATAGAGTATATGTAATTCTTTCATTGAAATAGAAGGATTCAGCAGAGATGCATGCTTAATTACTTTTACCCTTTGGCTAGCTTATTTTGTAAATATATGAGTAATGTTTGAAATAAATTCACTTTACCCTTGTTGGATATAAAAAAAATAAACTTGGACTTTGACTTGAGGAAAAATATGCAAAATAACTAAATTTATATTCTACTCATCAAGTTTTGAATACCTAGATGGATTATGGAGATGGATTTTATCTTGCCATATCACATGTTTGAATAATGATGCCTTATAAATTCAAAATGATACAAAATGGAAGAATACTTTTTTTCATTCATGATTCAGTGATTCTTTTATTCATGTTTCTTCAGGCATCAAGTAAACAATCCTTGATCCACACCTGTCAATCTATATAACATTGAGAATGAGCAGGTTTGTAGAGTTATTGGCTTTCACTTATTTATTTACTAGCTTAATTTGGGCTGCAAAGGTCACAAATGGATGAAATTAAATTGGGAACATACAACATTCCAGTTGGCAGAAGATGAATTATAAATGCTTACCCCCTCTTGCAATATCGAAACAATAGCTATTGACATTTCATTTATTGATACCTCTCATTCTCAGGTTTATTCACACAATACATTATATCATGATTTTTCATTTCAGTATTAGCATTTTGGGCATTTTGTGTAGTCTTCTATAGAAAATTAAACTTGGATCTGATTTTTTGATCTTATAAAATCCCTTAAACCCACACTGCTTAATACTCCAGGTTGTATGATGCTGCCTCAAAATCGAATATACTGTAAAACTAAAAACAAGGGCACCAGCAATACCAAACATACTCCTTATTCTAGGCACCAGTAATGCTACTTTTTGCAATGAGTGATCAAAATAAAGCCTTTGGAAGACGATCAAATGTTGGCTATTTAAACCTCCTGTTTGGTCACCTGGGATGTCCCACTCCCTGTGAAATGTATTTATCACATCTCACAGTACAGACACTTTTTTTTATTTCCTCACATTCATAATGAAATAATAGGTTGTTCATATATTTCTAATAATTGTGTGAAATGTTTTAACAAAGAGGAGGACTTTTTGTTACACGATTCTAACCACCTGCACCTCCGTCTAAATTGCACATGCCAAAACCCTTTCCCTTCCCTTACTGTCAGTTGGATCACCTCCTACTCCCCTGTTCTTGGTAGTTGCCAGGACAGTTGGTCGCTTCCCCCCTAAACTGCCCAGTGGCCCTTGTGTTTTTAACGGCAGCATGGGAGTCCTCCAGAGTGTGAGGGCAGCGATAAAGGTGGCAGGCTATCTCATTTCCACAGAGGACAAGATAACATCCGGAGAACATTTCCATCATTCGAGGAGTTTGTTCAGCCGAGATAAGAGCTGTGCCTGTTAAACCTCAGCTATGAAACCCACATGTCGATGTGTTTGCGTCATTACACCAGGGCCGTTTTAGCTGGATACAGAGACTGGGCAAATGCATTGGGGCTCACTGCTGCTATGAATTAATCAATCAAACTTTATTTACAAAGCACTTTTCATACCGAAAGGTATCACAAAGTGCTTTACAGATTACAACATTTAAGACAATATGCCTGGCACAACCTCTATATATATATTTTATATATTAGGATTAAATAAATAGATTAGTCAGTTAAAGGCTAAGCTAAAAAGGACGTTCTCTGCAGCCCTGAGCTCCTCCTCAGGTCGTTCCAGAGGCGAGGGCCGTAATATTGGAAAGACGCCTCACCATGAGTCTTTTTGTTGACTTTAGGAATAACTAGGAAACCCCGGCCGGAGGAGCGAAGGGGCCGTGAAGGTTCATAAGGTAAAAGCAGTTCTGAAAGATAAGAAGGACCAAGACCATTAAGACATTTAAAAAACATTAAAAGAATTTTAAAATCGATCCTGAAACACATGGGGAGCCAATGCAGCGATTCTAAAACCGGTGTAATGTGGTCCCGCCTCCTGGTCTTCGTCAGGACACGAGCTGCTGAATTTTGTAAAAGTTGTAAACTTGAGATATTCTTTTTGGGAAGACCAGAAAGCAGGGCATTACAGTAGTCGATACGACTGGTGATAAAAGCATGCATTAGCGTCTCCGTGTTGGCCGAAGAGAGAATGGGGCGGACTCTGGCTATGTTCTTTAGATGGTAAAAACCTATCTTTGTGATATTCTTAATGTGTGGAATAAACGCCAGCTCAGAGTCAAAGATCACACCCACGTTCTTCACCTGTGAGGAAGGATTAATAGACAGTGACTGTAGTTTGGGTAAAAGTCTCTCTCTCAGGGCCGATGATTAACATTTCAGTTTTGTCCTGGTTAAGCTAATCAGGATTTGATATCTAAAATGCAGTTAAAAAGTGCATTTATTGGCCTCGTGTCATCAGGAGACATGGAGATGTATAACTGTGTATCATCAGCATAACTGTGAAAATTGACACAGTTAATTTTCACAGTTAAGGCCCCAGTTAAAAACCGTGAAAAAAAACTGTGAAAATGTTTAACTCTCTTTTATAATTTGCTCCACACAGATGTTAACCAGATATTTCATTCTTTACTCTTATTTGTGTTTTCTCAGGTGCCCCTAAACGATATCTTAAAAGAGGTGTTTCGATACCATTTTCCCCCAATACAATCCCATATCTGTACTTGGGCTCAGTGCAGTCGCCGATACCAAGACCAATCCGATATCCGCGGGGAGTGAATAAAAACAATAGTGAAGCCTGTAAAAAGATGCTTTGCCTCATTATACAGTCTGATCTTTATTGAAATCATAAGAATGAGTAAACAGTGTCTGTTTAACTAATACCACCCAAACATTTACATTTTATATTTTTTATTGGCCATAACGTGTAAAGATTCACAGGACAGGGAGGAATAAGTGAGTACACCACCTGAATCTCACTGAACTGCAGCAGTTTTGTAAAGAGAAATGGTCTAAGAGTCATCCTGATCATTGTGAGCAAATGCAGAAAAGCAGTTATTGCTGCAAATGGAGGGTCAGCCAGCTATTTAATACAAGGGTTCACTTACGTATTGATTACTTACATACCTATTGATAAACTTGTGAATTAATTTTTCCACGTTGTCCAGGCCCTGAGGCAACAAAGCAGCCCCACACCATGATTCTCCCTGTTCCATACTTCACAGTGGGGTTTTGATGTTAGTGTGCTGTTCCATTTCCTTCACACGTGTGTGACGTTGTGTGTTCTTCCCAAACAAAAACAACACTTTAGCTTGCAAAAGAGCACTTGGATGATCCACAGCACTACTGGAAAAATATACTGTGGACTGATTAACCCAGCAGACACTGTTTACTCATTCTTGTGATTTTAATAAAGATCAGACCACATTTTATGACCAATTTAGGCAGAATTCCAAAATGGTGTACTCGTTTGTTCCTCCCACCGTATATGGCTCATACATGATAAACAATGTCTTTTGCTCAAAAGATTAAAGGAAGGCAACAAAAAATTAGGGTTTAGTGTAAACAGTTATCATGTGATTTGGTCCTCCCTCTGAAAGAAATGGGGACTTCGATAAAAGTGGTTAGCGCAGCCAGCAGGACCATTGGTTGCACTGTGCCGGTCCTGGAGGCCACATGCTGTATGTAGCAAGACTTTACAAATTGTTAATGACTCCTCGGGCCACCCTGCCGGGGCCATTTTTGAAATCCTTCCCTCAAGGAAAAGATACCGCTCGATCAAATGTTCTACTGTTCTCCATTCTAAGAGTTTCTTTTCACAAGCCGCGATGACTCTAAATAATGCAATTTAACTTTTGTACGGACTTTTTATTGTACAGTGTTTTACCCTTAAGTATTTTATGTGACATTTGTTTGTTTTTATGTCATGTAATGTCCTTTTTAAATGTTGACAGTGCACTTTGAGCTCCTTGCACTTTTCCTCCTATGTGGCTTTATGCTGCGAATGGCTAATAAACTGAACCAAACTGAAATGAACTGGAGACAGCCCTATTTAAGCTAATGAGCACGTTAGCCATGGCACAGTACACAACTGCGGCTTGCATCTGTACGGAGCCTTCTTTTACAAAAACACATTACGGTATGGGATAGTCGCTGATACAGATACCTGAAACATCGGCGGGCTCTGTATCGGACTGAGCCGAACTACATAGTAATTAACTGTAACTAGGGTTATAACACATAAAGTACTCATGGAAGCAGAATAGTCTATTCTGGATTTAATGGAAAGACTAATCATTACCACAGCCTAACGCAAACTCTGTAAACATGGTCAGCATTTACCAGCTAATCCTAACTTCATCGTGCATTTTCAATCTCACTACTATGCTACGACTGTGCTGTTAAGTGCGCTTTAAACTATAATCGGCTCTGCAATAAACATGCGGCTAGCTACACACTGGACTTCATCATTCTGTCTTGCTTTAATATCTGCCCGCTTCGATGTATGTGCAAGCTCAAATAAGGCCTTGTTAGCGATCAAGGCTGTGAGAAGAATAAAAGGCTAACCTACAGTTGCACCAAGTCACATTGCCTCATGTATTTTTCAGCCTCTCCGACACGCTTTGCATGCTAATTCGTATGTAGGTGGTGAGTATAATTACATTAGGCTCGTCGTAAACAAAGACCTACAAGCTGCAGTCTGTACAAGTATCACTCCCGAGAGAAGGCGAGGCAGCAAAATAGTTTATACAAGGATGGATGGGTTTATTATGCATAGTTAATGTGAGGAAAATCTGGCGCGATTTAGTGAAAAGCAGACGTGGAGGCATGAAGCAAATTGATATGGGAAATGCCAATTGTAAAGAGTGCGATTCATGCTGGATAGATTGTGGCACTTCAAGCATATCTTTTTATTTGCTTAGTGATATGGAGCCGGTGTTGGAAGCGCTATCCTTCAAAATATGTATTTGGGATCAAAAGGAGCCACAGTTTCCCGTCATATCTGTGGTATTACTGAGTATTTCATCAGTACTTAAGAAGCTCCACCTCCTCGTTCCACGCGCACTGATCCTTCATAACCTCAACATCAGAGTCTTTAATCTCATTAACTAAAAGGGTGTTTTGAAGTGAGAACACACACCTTGCACACTATATTTTCATCGCTTTATCCCGTCTTTCAATGTTTTTGGTGCTCAGTGATATAAAGGACCAAAATACCTTAGTAGAGAAGCCTGAAGTCCTGTTGTAAATGATGTGTTATAATGTACACATTGAGTAGCGTATGTTGTGTGTGCAGACTAGAATGTTTTTACAATAGTTATTGACTTATTGCACCTGTGTGATGTCAGTGCCTTGGTAGGGGGAGTATGTCAGACACATCTACAGCTACAACAAAGGAACGGAAGACATCTTTTACTCATTATACTTTGATCACATGCTGCAATAAAAGGAAATCCCAAATTTGCCAATAGTTTTCTGATTCCATACTTTTTTGAAGGGGACAAAAACAATTCCGGTAGGACTTGGTATTAGAAAGACTCTGCACTATACATTGATATTAGATTGTTTTTTCGTTCTTCAGTGACAGTAGTTCTTACTATCTAAAAAACGGTTGACTTGAAACTGAAATATAAACTCAATTGACTCATGACTTCAAATCAATTGTGGCCATACTGCCTTTGCTATGCCCAATCCCGTCAGACCTTGGAAGCTAAGCAGGGAAGGGCCTGGCAGGACTTGGATGGGAGACCGTTTGGTAACACCAGGAAGCCTAGTGAATGTAGTGAGTGCGTGAGTGAGTGGTGGTCGGAGGGGCCGATGGCGCAGACTGGTTGCGTCGCTCAGTCTACCCGAGGGCAGCTGTGGCTACAATAGTAGCTTACCACCACCGACTATGGAGTGAATGAATAGTGCAATGTAAAGTGTCTTTGAGTGTCCAGAAAAGCGCTATATAAAAACGATGCATTATTAAGATTATTATTATTATTATAACAACACTGTCCAAGAAGTCACTTCCTGTTTCGATTCAGCACGCCAAAATAAAAGCACACAGCTCCTCTCATTGATTAGTTGAGCAGGTACTTGCAACATTACAAGAATATAATTAAATACACACACTAAGTGTTTTGTCTGTTAATAGTTAGGCACAAATAAAGCTCAACAAATGAACTACTGAACTAATGAATAAGATGGTGCTTTTATTTTGGTGTGCTGGATCGAAACAGGAAGTCACTTCTAGGGCGGCGTTGTTATGATTTGAAATTATGCACAGAGTCAATTCCCTGTATCCAAGCACAGACATGTTATTTGTTCAATATCTGATGTTGGCTTGAGCTAATTACACTGTTGACATTGAATGATCTGCTTACATTTGCAATATTTTCAAAGCCTGGTTTGTCTATGTGTACATCTGCATTGGATTATTATGTAAATATGGACTTGTATGGCGACCCAGGGAAAAAATAGATTGTGATACAGTATTTGCTTAACCTAATGTTGTTTAGGAAGATCAAAACAGCCTGCTGCACCTAGCACGCTATCGCCACTCAACATTATGCTCTAATCTGTCCTTGTAGGAACCCACAAAAATTATCAAGGGGCTTCAACCCAAGTTTAATTAAGCAATTTCACACTTCAATCAAATAAACCTAAGAAGTGCATGCGCTTCATTTACATTCCGGACCGAGGCGGGTTAGGTATCAGAGTGTCTTCCACAGGCTGCGGCTGATGCTGCTACCCATGTGTCAGAGGCCTTAATGTGCTCCAACATAATTACAGTCGACGTGAGTGCGGCAAGAGAGCTTTTGTTTGCTATCTGAATCGCATTGTGCCATCTCTAAAGCAATGTTAAAACACATTCTTCCGCCGCATGTGCACTTAGTGGAGGAGGCGCGTGGAGCACAATGGCATACTTTAGCAATCTGACATTATAATAAAATGTAAATTACACCCCCATAAGCCGCTCATTACAATATCCCTTATGTATGTCACATTCTGTTAGGTTCCCCGGGCTTGTACGCGATCTTCACTTTTGTGCGCCTGCTAATCATCAAGCGCTATGCTAATACCAAATTAGCTCAACATTTTTGTCATTAGTCAAATAACTGTCTGGTGAATTGTGATTTATGTAGCGGTAATGCTCATGACTGGCAGAGAGCTCGGAGGCCGAACAATGTAGTTTATTTTGACTGCGCAAGACGGAGTGAAAATGCTCAAGCTATGAGTTGATTTAAGAGCAACACATTGATTCAAGGTTGCGGCGCTGGAATATTCAATTCAAATGAGCCGCGGAGTGCAGCAGCATAAGAATAAACCGTCTTTTAAGATTAACATAACCCTTGGAGGTGTTATTGTATCGGTGTAAGCGAGGCAGGTGCGCTAAAAAAACTCCTTCATGAGTTACCGCATTAAGTCCCTCAAATTTAGTAGCACAATCATGAGCCGCACCGTTCACTCTCCGCGGAGTAAGAAGAATCGCTTTGCATTTTAAAAAGGTCAAATACTCAGATCTCTGCCAGGAGGAATTGAGGGAAGAAATAATGTCTGTCTGCAGAAATATGCAGTCACACGCTACTGATCCTCTCAAATACCCAGTGTACAGTGGAGAGATTAGAGGGGTGTGCGGTTTGACTGTCAGCTCTTAACAAGTCATGTGCAAACAAAACCCAATCAGTGTGTAACATTCGAGTACAGTCTAATCTCTGGCGTTCCTTTAATCCCATGCAGAACAAACACTGTAATTAATTAGCATTTTTGGTCGAATTTTTGGGATTTAGATATTTCCAGCGCTAGCTAGTAATGAGTTAGAGGTACATTTACTTAACCTTTTGAGAAGATTGGACTTCTAAGAGTGGTTTTTGCTTGACCCGCTTTGATGATATTTGATGTACTTATAGGGTATACCTATTATTTGTTTTTGCCACTCAGTCCGTAACAGTCGTTTTGAATGAAAACAATGTAAGTGCATACTGTACTCTCTACAACATTACTCTTACTTGACTTTGTTGTCTAATTAGTCTTAAGTTGGCTGCAAAAAAGTAGGAAACGAGACAATTCTAAATTAATTTAATTTAAAAAAAAAAAAGCATTAAGTTTTTAATTGAGACAACACTTCATTATATACTGCCCTACCAGCCCCAGGTTCTGAAAGAGTAGCGTTCAATTTGCTTCCTCAATATGCCATGACACTTTTATATGAAGTTTAAAGAGGGGCTATTATGCATTTGACAGCTATTCGGTTTAATGTCAGAAACATTTGTTAGAAAATGTAATATTGACCTGAAACACATTTCCATATAAGTCCCCCCCCCCCCCCACTCCCACTGCTCTTGCTCCCCATTGCTGTGCAGCTGTTTCAATAAAGGAATTTTAAAAATACACTGTTTGGAGCGTGTGGCCATAGTAAGTTATGTGTGATGAGAGGATTAAGCTGAGTAAGACATCGAGAGGTGAGGAAAGCGTTTCCTGGATACATAGGACGACCTCAGGAGGAGAAGCTTTTTGGGAAAATGTGTTTTTTGGGAGCTGCCACTACAATGTTTAGAACAGCCACTGGAGAAGACAACATTGATAGCTTAAGGTAATTTGTAGTGACAGAGAGGATATTGAGCTTTTATGCCAGTTTTTGTTTCGGCCCAATAATTATAGAGATATTAACGTCAACAAATCTGCAACGTGGCTGGTAAAAGCCTAGTCTTCAGCCTCAATATCAGGACGTCACATAAACACAACCTATACCAAAGATGAGTCAAATCTTACATGCAAACGTCAAGTAGTAGTATTTTGCATTAACAATACCACAATACAGCTTTGTCTCAGGTTACAACCCTGCATTTTTACACCACACAATCAATTCCCTGTACCAAGACTTTTACAACTCAATCTGTGGCGCATGCATCCAATTATAATAACAGCATAAAAAGCCATTGTAGATAAATCTCCCACGTGACACAATTGAATTTAGAGTGGCAACAAATATGCATTACATACTTCATCATATGTCAAAGTGGAGCACGCTACATCGCGAAATCAGCCATTTTTCTTCTTGGCACACTGATCTGATTTGTTAATGCTATTTTATTGATTTTGAGAAGGAATAATCTTACGCTTGACTTGGGCTCCATATTGTGAAACGCTGTGCCTCGCTTAGTTTATCAATCTCAAACACATTGGGTTGGTGTCCCCTGTCTTTTTTTCCCCTTTCTTTTTTCATAACAGTTTTGGGTGCATTCCCGGTACTTACATTATGCCGGAGACAAAGTGACCACGGGGAAAGATCCTCTGGACAGCGTGAGACCACACACTGACTCAATTCATGGCACCGCATAAAAGATGCAAAACAAAAGGTGTATAAGCACGCTGGGAATTGCCTATTTATTCTGAAAAGATGAAAACATTGAGACTTACTGGTGTTTGGGAGTGAAAATACACACGCATCAAAATGGCCATGGTAATTTAAGAGATGCTGCTTACCATCTGCAGCGTTTAATGCACTTCCAGTAAATGGAGTTTGAGCACATTCGTCTGCTGACACTGGAATGTAAAAATGGAAGAATATAGATTGCATGTTTAGCTCGTGACATCAAGGCACAGCTGCACCGGGTGTTTTCTGTTTCTGAATGGGCTGAAAGGGGGGGAGAATGCGGAGAGCAAACAGCAGCAAGGGCTTAAATATTTGTGACTGTATGTTGACACCATTAATGAACATCTAATTACCTCTCCGTGGGCTGCACACTCATGAATACTGGTCACACTCGGCTCATTTATTATGCCGTTTTATTCTGTGTAGTTTGGGTAGGCTGTTTGCATGTGGTGTGATCTAAGCGCACATAGAAAAACAAATCTTACTTAATCATCGAAATTGTTATGTTTTACACTGGACAGTATTCTCAGATTTCCAAGAGACAAGTATTGAGTTAAATGCAAATCTTTTATCTGTTTGTAAAATATTGTGTCTCCCCTGAGTGCTCGTTCCCAGTAGTGTAGTAGTTAGATAAGCCGAAGTCCCCTCGGAGTTCCCCGTGGTCTTCAGTCGGTCACAAAAACCTCAAATGTGTAAAAATGTCTGTCAAGAACAGTCAAAGAGTTAAATAAGAGGAAAAGAAAGACGCATGAAGCCTTGAAGCGGCCATAGCCCTTTCCAATCAAAGCGTGTTTCTCGAAAATTCCCACTGTCCCATGTCTCTCATCTGAGAAGTGTCTGTTTGAAGTGCCCCCTGCTCTGGTGTGTGAGCGCGCGAGCCGCGTGCGCGAGACAAGTGGGCAAAGGCTCCGCCTCGTTCAAAAAAGCGAGCGAGGAAAAAAAAGGGAAAAGCAAACTGATACACACCTCTCAATTCTGGCAGGAGGAAAAGAATAGGAGTGTTTATGAAGCGTCCAAGTAAACAGCGGGATAACCAGGCAGAGCAGCGGCGACTTCCCCGCGTTAAACACCGACTACCGTGTCCTCAGCGCCGGAGCTGGTCCCGCTGCCTTCAGGATTAAGTTCATCTAAAGGTGGATCATTATCTAAATCCGAGATAACAAGCGAATTTGAAATGCGTAGCCTGCCATGCTATATCTGGAGCCCCCAAAGCCGACGCTTGAACTCCCAGTGAACAGCCCGTCGAGGTAGGACTCCACATTATCCTCAAGGTGCTCTCAGAATATATTTCGCTAATAGTTTTTGAAGGCAATGCTCGCATCGCTGTCCATGTGTCCCTGCGCCATCAGCGGGGAGAGGGACACGGGGAGGGGCGGGAGCGGCGCGTTAGCATGTCCTCCTCGCGCCGCTCCAGGGATGTGGGAATAGCCGCTATTAACTTCCTAACGAGCCGTGCACTCACTGGAACGGCCATGTTTAAGCACACTGCAAGTTTGACCTATTGTTCAACGCGTGTGGAAAAGTTACTAGACTATTTTAATGGCGACATAAAAGTTTGAGGTATAGAGTGAGGCGTGTGTGGGTTAGTAGCACACACCCAGTTCTCCTCTGGTGATCATGGCCATTATCTAGACAAGTCACATTTCTTTATTGACCCGCGCGGGTTTAAGGTAAGGAATGCTGTTTGCTTAACTTTTTAACCGTATTAGTCATTTCAGGTCTGCCACATGCAAGATCATGGCTGTAATAATATAACAAGATCTACTGACAGCCAGTGTACTTCCATATGGCGCCTGTGTGAAGCACTACGAGGCCAGTGTTTTTGATTGACTGATTGAATTGCAAAACAGGCTTTTTTTTCTCCTTCTTTTTTCTTCTGTTTTACCTCCACAGAAATCCTGCATATCAAAAGAACAGGTGCATTATGTCACACTCCATATACTGATCACAAACCGAAGTTCTTCATTTTCTTGCAACTAACATCAAGTGTGTGTTCCTTGAGTTTTTTTTTTTTTTTTTTTTTTTTTGCCAGGTTGAGTGTTGGCAGTGCTTAAAAAAAAAACAAAAAAAAAACTTGGGAGTCTTTTGGAAGCTTCGGCGGAGCTGGACCTCAAAGGAGACAGTGGAGGTGGTGATGGAGGAGGTGGAGGGGTAGGGGGCTGCTCTATTGTCTGGCCAGTGAAGGGGTGGGGATTGGAGGCTGTATGCAGATGTGCCGCTTGGCAAACGGACATCTGCTCTCTCTCTCTCTCTCTCTCTCTCGTCTTCCCCCTGTGGGCATGGTCGCTACAGGCAGGGTAACTTAGCGAGGAGTCTGGCCGCACAGGGGGAAGAAGAAGAAGAAGAAGAAGGAGAAGGGGGGAAAAAAAGGGCCCATTGTGGTGGATCAGAGGCGGGCTGTAGTTTGGGTAAATGTTTGCTTTTCAACCTCGGAATCAGTCATTAGGTTATAGCCACGCTGCAACACCTTTCTGTTTTCGTAATTTAGACTTTATTGATCTACGACGGGGAATTACTCGCCCGCGTTGGCTCGGATTCACAATGAAAACAGAAGTAAAAGGGAAACGAAGCGTGCGATGTGATTCAATTATTTACAAGAAAAAGTTGCGAACATTCAGGCTTTGCGAATTGGAAGCAACACAAGTCCAACTACAAACTGGTGGGGGGGGGGGGGGGGTGAAATGATGGAAATATATACAGTTCTCCAACACAGTAAGAGGAGCTGTTGTCATTTTGAAGTTGAAGTTTCCCCCAAAATGCATCCTACTTGATTTTTAATTCATATTTCTCAACTATTCAGCGCTCTGTACTCTTATACACACTCTCCTCTCTCTCTCTCTCCATCCCTTTCCCCCCCTCATCCTTCGCCTCCACTCCCCAGGGGGCTCAAACTTCCTCTCCTGTCTCTTTGGCCTGTGCCCGTGTTCAGATATGAAAGCGTGGCCTCCCCAGCGCGGTTAAAAGGGGGGGGGGGATAGAAGAAAAAGAAAAAAAGCATCACGTAGCATCGCAATGTACATGACAGCTCCTATCAGGTTGTTTTGGATTCATCGCTGAGGTGGAAAAAGCCAAGAAATGCCCCCCCCCAAAAAAAAATCTACATTAATGCTACCTAGCTTGTTTGATAGGAGCTATCGTCGCCGGCGCCTGTGCCTTATGAGTATGTGTGCGAGTGTCATTTGCCTCAGCGTGTATTCCCCGGTGGCTGCTGGAGTCAGTGTGCTGTGATTATGAACATGATTTGTGCTTGTACGGAGCGGTGTTGTACACGGCGGATCGGCAGCGCTACATGCTTGCGTAGCCACTCATTTCTCTTGTTTTTGTGCTGTGTTTTTCAGAACAGAGAGACACAGAGAGAGAGAGAGAGAGAGGGAGAGAGAGAGAGAGAGAGAGGGAGGAGGAGGAGGGGGGGGGCAGGAGCAGCGGTGCAGGGAGAGATGATAGCTTTTGAAAGCGCAGGTGCTGTCTCTCACTCCGCTCAACGCCGTCTTGTTATTGGACAGGGAGCCCATGCTGTTTATTGCATTGCTGTCATGTCCTACTTTTCTTTTTCTTCCTCTCGCACTTATCAAACCGTGGATCTTGGCAGGATTGGACTGGCGGACAAGGGGAGAATAGGAAAGCGCGAATTAGGGCTGCCCTATGTCTGGGAAGAAGAAAAAAATAAATCTTAATTGAGATGGAGACGGATGAACTCCTAAACTAACATGGCTGCAATGCGAGAATCACATGCATTTCAGGGCTTGTTTAAACTGCTGGAAGGTCAGGACCCAAAAGTAGGTCACGGGACCATTTTCAGTGGGTCAGGGGGCTTGCTAGGAATGCGTGATGATAACTGTTGTGGTAGTTTTTGATAGTTAGCCTTATGATCAACAGGAAATAACAGAATTTTGGAAATTGTATCGTGATTCATTCAAAACATTCGCAAAACTGCAGTGCTTGTAATCTGGAAATGAATGTTTTAACTTGGTTCGTACTATTGATTTAAACTACTGGATTAGCAGGTAAGAACCCATAGAGATTAGGACATTGCACGACCGAAATAATTGCAGTATTTGCCGATTTGAGCCGTTCAAATTGCAGTTCCGTCTGATTGTGAACAAGTGCTCAAACCCGACAGCGACTCGACCGGGGCTGTTTTCAAGCGAAGGCATTTACAACGGGTTAATCATATCCTCGTAGCCTAATACTCCCATTTAACGCCGCGATTTGGACGCGGCTGAAATGGCCCTCGTGAACTCTGCCGAGAATTCCCATAATGGCCGGGGCTCTAACGGCTCCCTAAAAGTTCCCGTAGGAGTTGGTTTGAGAGGATTTCGCAGTCATGTGAGAGCGCTATGCATTGTGCTGAAGGAGGTAATGGGTGTGAAATTACACTGTGCCATCTGCAAGGGGCGAAAATGTACAGCTCGGTGTCACCCACATATAAACCGCCTGGCGCAGTCGGCCGCCGAGCTTCCAGGTGTGATTAAAAGTCATCCTCAGTGAAAACAGCTGCAAATCTTTAGTCTGTGTTTTTTTTTTTCGTGTGTGTGTTTCTTTGTTTAGCGACAGCACCCTTCGCACCTGTCAAAACAATGTGCGCCAGTCTTATTGTGGTGTACATGAAAGTGGAAATTTGATACATCTTTGAGGAAAGAAATGCACTTTTTTTTTTTAAGTTGTTGCTTTTTTCTTGAGCTCAAACAAAAACCCGGGCGGCTGTGTTATTTTGCATAATGGTTCCACTTTCCTGCACCTGTTCCGGTTATATGGTGTCTTTTGTCTTCCAGTTGTGAGAAGTAGTTTTGAGTCAAATTGATGTGAACTCTCGGAGGCAGCGGCAGCAGCAGGTGCGAGTGATTTCCTGTGCTGATAAAGCCTGTTTGTCCAGTCTACCAGCACATGCCCAGGATGCTCTTAAGTTTATGTGTGTGCTGTTGGATAAGGTAGGCATAGAAACATCATTCATTGTTTGCTGGAAATGTTGCAGAAAAAAAGTCTGTCAGATTTACTTTTTAAAAACGGGTACAGCAAGCTCCTGCTACACTGGCACCACACGAGCTGGCACAGCGCTGCCAACTCACAATGAGGTATTTTATCATCGTCTCAGCAGTAGCCAGGATACAAGTGGATTATATGCCAGGGCTGTATTTTAAAACATTAAGTTTTTAATTGAGACAACACTTCATGATATACTGCCCTACCAGCGCCAGGTTCTAAAGTTTAGCGTTCAATTTGCTTGCTCAATATGCCATAACACTTTTAGATAAAGTTTAAAGAGGAGGTATTATGCTTCTGACAGCTATTTGGTTTAATGTCAAAGACATTTGTTAGAAAATGTAATATTGATCTGAAACAAATCCCCATATAAGCTCCTCCCACCCCGCTCCCTTTGCTGTGCAGCTGTTTCAGTAAAGGAATGATATATACACTGCTCGGAGTGGGTGGCCGTAGTGAGTTATGTGAGTGTTTTCCCTTTGTGATGAGAGGATTAAGCTGAGTAAGAGATCGAGAGGTGAGGAAAGCATTTCCTGGATACGTAGGACGACCTCAGGAGAATCTTTTTGGGAAAATTTGTTTTTCAGGAGTTGCCACTACAGCCACTGAAGAAGGCTTTAAGATTACTGAAAGATGAGCTAGTGACTGAAAACGCAGCTCCAGGTTAGTTTTTGATGAGAGAACAACATTATAACTATATAGCAATTCTGCATAATACACCCCCTTTAAAGTCAGCTTCCTCAATATAATCTATTCTATTGTTGATGAAAGCCTATGTATGTATAAATACTTTTGATGCTACAGGACAAAATTAAATCCTGTAAAAGATAGTAAATAAACTAAACAGCAACAATGGACTTCGCTGGATGTTTGTATAATATCAGTGATTTATTGTCTGATTTGTTCTTATCAACATTTAAAGATGTGGCTGTAGGTTATTTATATGTTGTAACCTTGTAATGACAGGCCCTGGTTTGTAGTAACTGTCCATCTTAAAATGTACCTTGTCTTTATCTTGGCAGAGTTAAGTAAATGTTTAAGCAAAAGTAGCATAAAACAATTAGCTGCAGCAGAGTAAACCGTAAGCTGTGCATTATTAATGAGAGCTCTTATATAAGCCATAGCATTGAGACTGCTGGTGGATGATTAAAAAAGCATTTCCTTAAATTATTAACTCATTGTATGAGCAGAGGTTACAGTGGAGGATGTTTACCGTGGCCTGTGTTTATGTGGGTGGGAGTTGGCTCACACCACTTGGCCGTCTAATAACCTCCCACCAGGTGTAAAGCATCTCAGTGTGTCGCCCGTCACTGCTCCTCGTTAATGACCAGCCATTTCCCTCCAAAGAAGCCCTAATTGCTCTCAACTGCACTGGTGGGCATTATGCAAGAGCGGATGGATGGACGGGCACAGTTGAAAATCTAAGAGCAGCGCTATGGCCGCCCTGGTGAAGTGTTTGCCAACAGCGATTTCTCCTCCTAACCCCTCCTCCCCTTCGCTTGCCATGGCGAGGGCTTTAAACACCTGCCATTAACTTTCATGCAAACCTCGCAGGATTTAGGAATGAATAGTGGCACTGGCGTCCAACTATGGCAGTGCGTTTGTGTGACACTTTTGGAAGTACTAGTAAAGACAAAGCACCATCTGCACTCAGCGGGCTGTCCCGGCTGCCCTCTCTCCTCCCTGGGACAGAGGAGAGGCGTTTTGCACAGCATTGTTATGAAACTGTTCCTGCCGTCGCTGTTGCTACGCTGCTTGTAAATGCTGACAGCTAATAATGTCCTCCTGGATGACAGTGCCTTGCTGGAGCCAGAGAGAGACAGAGACTAATGAAGAGACAGGAAGTGGAGAGCGGGGCTGATACAGTGGAGAGAGCAGAGATCCCAGTCTGTGTGAGAGCTGGTGAAGTTTGGTACAAAGATCACACAGAACACAGTGAAAACCCAGCCTGCTGTATTGTGTTTTATTTCCTCTTCCTTCCTGTACGGTAGGTATTCTCCTGCCTCAGCGTCTGAGCGGCGAGATGGCAGCTGCTGGAGGAAGGGCTTTGTGTCAGAGAGAGCGCCCTGCTCAGACCAGCTGACATAGACTTGTGTCAGGAGGATCCATCCTGCTGATGTTAGGGAAGCACAAAGTGAAAGAGATGTCTAAAATGCTGAAGTGGGCCGGGGCCAGCGGAGAGATGGCTCTGTTTGTTTGCCTTTCTGCTGAGCACCACTTCACACAGAAAAGTTTTTTGGCTGAATTTGCTGACGGCGTGAAAGGAAGAAAGGAGTCTGAGTTGTGGGAGTCACTGGTGGGCACTCGGAGCTGCGGCTATTGTGGGTCTGTGACATTGACATTTGGACGCGCCAAGGGGGAGAAAAGAGTTAAAAAGCATGCATTTTTTTAGCTGTCTCTTACCACACAAAGTGTTTTGCCTCTGCAAACATTCGCCACATGAATATGCATGCTAAGTCCTCTTTTCTTCTTTGCCCTCTGAGCTGTATTTTTCTACCCAGAGACCTGTCGTGTTGTGTTTGATTGGCCCTGACATTTGAAAAGGTCCTTGAAAAAAAGTTGTTTATGACAACTGGAGAACTCTCCTTGCAGCAGAGTAAAAATGGCATTTTGAAAGGAGCACAGCTCCTGCATATTTAAATGCTAATAGCTGGGTGAATGTGCAGGCTAATAGGATGTTTCAATCTGGAAGAGTGCAGTATGCAGTCCCTTGGTCAGAGTGCTATTTTAGAGCGATGTAGACGACGCATCAGTTAATTTTGGCAACTGGTAATGATGAGTCTAAAGTTTTCTTTCATACACAAATAAATGATGAGTTTGTTTCTTTTATGAGTGTGATTATGTCAGCACATAAGCAAAAAGAACAGCTTATATTCAGAACAAACCCTGGGGGAGTTTTGAAGATCTGGCATCTGTAGAATATTACTGCGCTGGTTATGATGCAGATAAAGTTTAACAGCTTGTTTTACAAGCTTTCAGATGTTGTGTCAGAGTGGGCTGCTGTTTCAGCCCGGGCCCCTGGGGTTTGGACTGGGCAGCCCTGCAGTGAAGCTCTAGGTCTCAGTTTTATTGTGCACCGTGTGTTAGAGGCCAGATGAGTGCCATGAATCCCCCTGGACTTTGACCTGCTTTCTGTGTGTGGCCTCATGGCCTTGGTTTGCTCCTGGCTCTTACCCTGGATTACAGGTTTTCTCAGCAAGGCTCTCAGCCCTGCATTATTTCCATTTTTAACATGAATATAATTTTAGTTTGCTGCTTTAATGTAATTTATCCAGTTGGCAGTTGTTGACACGTGCTGCTTCACATAACAAGAGGCTAGAGATAAAATATTGAGGTGTTTTACTAGTTCACTTAAAGACACACAGATGTCTACCAGAAGAGACAGAGCAATTTCTTGTGAAACTATGTTGAAAAGGTCTCTCGTCTTGATTTATTGAATGTGGTAGGTCCAAGAGGTGAATCTGTGAATATTAGCATGTCCAAAGAACGCAGTTTTTTTTTTTTAATCCCTAAGTTCACCTTTGCTGCCTGCTATCGCTGCTGTAACACACTGGGTTAAAGTGCCTTCATATCATGCTTTTTATGCATTTAACAGCCTTTTACTTGCTTAAATGTTGGCAGACACCCAGACAGGAAATTCTGGCAGCTGTCCATGGATCCATTTGACTCCTAAAGCACACAGTTAAGTGAGAGACTGTACTTCCTATTGATTGAAATGAGCGGCGGATCACTGCTGTATCTACACTGACACACATGCACAAAATCACATCGCGGCAATTATTATACAGTATCTCCTTGTTCCGCCTCTCGTCGCTCTTGTGTTACATGAAATGGTGTATTATCTTGTCAGCCCCCCCCCCCCCAGTTTAAAAGTGTTGACAATGTGAGTGGCGAAGCTGAGCGATGGCGTCTTATCACCTCAGCTATATCTCCATTATGAATATGGATATGATCAGTGTTTGGTGAGCCCGGGGCTAGTTCTTTGATTCCGCGCTGCCGAGAAGCTCAGTGGGACGGTTGGCTTTTCAACTCATCAGCTTGTTCGCTCAGAAGGATGTTTGATTTACTGCCGTATGGAGATGTGTGATTCCTGATCCCGAACAAAGAGGATTTGCAGAGGGTTAATGTTTGACAGAGTCCCTCCTACTCAGTGCTGGGTAAACACTTCCCCTGGGACTTGATCTCTACAGTTTGGATTTTTTGTCTCCTGGGTGAAATGCTCTTTTTACATGCTAAACACATGTTTGCTCTGTTTTGTTCATGCGCGCCATCAATCACAAAGCATTCACACACGCCGAGACTTGTGGAGTTCTGTTGCGTTTTTTAAAATGTTTTATTGCGACTGTTTGCGCTATAGGAGACAGTGCGTTTATTAATTTAATCACTGTTAACCCGTTTTACATTTTGTAGGTTTTTCTCCCCCCCCCCCCCCCCCCCATCAGACAACAGAGGCCAGTCCATTAGCGAGATAACAAAGCTGCAGTATGTTAGGACTTTGCCTCGTCTGAGTTTCTGCTGACACACGGAGAATACGCTTTACCTACAGCTATCCAATTTTAAAATAAGCTGCCCCTAATTCAAAAAGATGAAGATCCCGTTATTATCCAACACCGCGTCCATTCACTTCTGCCAGAAAGATCAATTTGTTTTTCGGAAGTCTTAAAGTTGATGGAGCGAGGGGGAACATCTCAGTTGAATTTCACGCACCGCTCGCTTTATTCAGGTAGCGATAATATTGCCATTTTTTTTTTCTTTTTTTTTTTTCTGCGCCAGGCTTTGTTTTGTTAGTTTTGCCCGGAAGATGCCACAGGGAAGTTGTTTTCATTTCTCCGCGCGCCCTATGATGAACGGCTGATAACTCGCTCTCGTATGTGTTCAGGTCTCTCCAGCCTCGAGGGGAAGTTTTTAGATCAGAAACCTCGCTGCGCAGGTTTTTTTTTGTTGTTTTGTTTTCGACTTCCCTTGGTTATTCCCTGGCCCTGACCTCCGCGCGCCCGTCATCACCGCTAAACCCGGTGTCCTTTTCTTTTCTCTAAACAACAGTTGCGCCGGCTAATCCATCTTGCCCCTGCTCTGCCTGTGTCTTACTCAGTGCTCAAGTGCACTCTGATTGTCTTTGTTGGCGCCGCTGCTGTCCTTGGTCAGCGACTCCGTTGTTACCAAACAAACTGCGTAATTACTTAGATATGCCAATCATGTCTCAGAGAACGGCGGTTGCTAGGAACGTTTCAACTCCGGAGTGCTTTAGACCATTTTTGTTTGACTCACAAACCACTGTTTTCCTTGTTTGCCCAGAAGTAGTAATTTAAATGTGAAGAGAAGTGGGAGACCAGAGTTAAATTCTGTTGAAATAAGAGGAGGATGGATAAAATGTTGTATGTAATAACAAAAAAGAGTGCTGGGTTGACTGTAAATTCTCTTAAACTCCTATGAACCCTCTCAAAGTTCATTTGTTTTCTCTCTACTGCCTGCAAAAAGAATTTGTTTCTTCCCAGCCACATTATTTTGTATGAAAGGAATGCTTAGGGCATTTATGTAAATGCGATAGACGCATTGATTTTGTTTCTATATTTTAAAACTTACCATCATTATCTGTGCCCTTCTTTGTTTTCCCTCTTGACACTGCTGTCTGTTAACATGATAATAACCAGCAAATGTTGCTAATCCCCCACACTTAAATGGAGATGTATTATCATATTAAAGGAATAGTTCACTGTTTTTCCAACCTGAGATATAGGAAAATGCTGGGAGAGGTCAATACTAAAAACATCTTTGGTCTTTTTGCATGACTGAGGGAACGCAGTTCTTTCATACTGTGATATGTTCTTGCCTGAGCTTAGACGAGTTGATACATACCTGACCTGTCTGGTCTTTGTGTGTGCCCGTGGAAGAGCGTGGTAGCTTCCTACTTCACCCCCGTTTGGAGCTCTAGGAACATGTTGGGAGAAGCCAAATGCTAACACCATCTTTGGTCTTTTTGCGTGACTGAGGGCACGCACAAAGACCAGACAGGTACATATCAACTCGTCTAAGCTCATGTAAGAACATATCTCAGTATGGAAAAACTGTGAACTTTTCCTTTAAAGATCTCAGCAACCCTTTAGTGAAACAAAATGTAAGCCAAGGACATAAAGGTAGAAGTTAATAATGACTATAAAGATAATATGCACTTTCTAAACTAAAATATAGAAAGTGCATTCCAGTAATGTCAAACCAATTAAACACTATTTCTCAGTGTGTACTTTGAAAGTGCGGAACAATAGAACAAAAGGTCATGACATTGCTTTTGAGTTCAGCTTTAATCACTGCTTTGATCGAGTTGTCGACCAAAGTTGCCCTGTCCACTCTTCATAAACATTCTAAAGTATCACAGAGCACCCCCCTCTCTAGAGACTGCAGAAACCCAGCGCGGCCCCGTGCCGTGTGCAGTCATCTCGTCTGTGTGGGCCGCAGTGTCGGGCGGCGTTCTTGCAGCCCAGCTGAGACTGACAGATGGAATCATTTCACAGGCAGACAGAAGCAGAATACAGGAGAGCGGGGTGTGTTTATTAGTGTTCTGCACTAATGTAGGTCAGTGGCGTTCGGCTCGCAGATAGGCGGCCTCTGGGGCGACTTGGCCTTTCCTTAACCCCATTAACACCACTAACATGCAGTCTGCTTGTATTATAACGCACATCCGAGGAGCTAACAAGATGTTAATGCTGTGAGCAGGTTGATGAAGCCACTGCTAGTACACTGCAATTATCACTCACTTTGTCAGTCACGTGGCTAATGACAAGGAAATCCATAGGCACTGCTTTAAAGGCTTAATTAACATAGATGCCTGTTGGAGTCCTTATTAATGCGGTGACTGCTGGCTTATTGTCACATTCCATAGGTTACTGTGACACCGATGATCTCATTACTATCTTTAGCAACATAATCTTTCATGTTTGCTATTTCCTATTAGAGTGTCAAAACCACTTACTGTCCACTTGTAACTATGACATTCTTTGTCAAGAAAACAAGTTGTACTAGGCCTCATTAAATCAGGCAATTCAAATACACGTGTAGTCACCTTAAAGGCAATATACCAGATTTTTTTCAATGAAAGAGGAAACTATTAAATTAAACTCATGCCAAACATATTTGTTGCATCCCAATTCTTTACAGGGATGTGGTTTAGGCACATTTCACAACTTGTAGGGTCACAGGGGACTACAGATGAAAAATAGCCTGGCTAATTCTGGCTTTTTTAACCATGTTTGCTCATGTGTTGTATGAAATTGCACTGTCTCCTTTCAAATAAACTAATCTGAATGCTTTTCAGGGTCACTTTCACAAAAATGCTGAAAACTCGCCCGTAAGTTGATACAATTGCTTTCTATTTAGATGCACAGTGGTCTCCCCACAAAATGTCTCAGTTTACAATATACTAAAGGAGGACAAAACACATTTAAATCCACTTCAAAACAAAATCTTAACAACAGCCAAAAGGTGCCCAAGTTGCTGCACAAAGGGCATTGAAAACATGCAATTAAAAGTATACTCAATAATTCTAAAACATGGTGTCAAATGCCAGCCTAAATAAGTGTGCCTTTAGACTTCATTTAAAGTGTGAAAGTTAATTTATGGACCGGCGCTCAGGTGGAAGTGTGCTCCAAAGCCATGGGGGTGTAAAGTGAAAAAGGCTGGAGACCACCAGAGATGTCTCCTGTGGGGGGTTCAGACTCAGCCCTTTCTGGGTGGTGAACTGTCAGAGGGTCTGTTAGGGTCTGGGCTGTTCTTGTGAGCCAATGAACTTCAGTCCTTTGATAAATAGTAATTCTCATTCATTAGGTACAAAAAGGATGAAATTGTTTAGTAGAAGAGTTATTGCACTGACGCTTTAGCAGTGTTTTGTATTCACTCGTTCCCCTTGTCTCAGTAAAAAACACCTCCCTGATCGATGTACATAATATGTTTTGTTTCTGTGCCAAATAGAGACTGATTTGTTTATTTTCCATTTGATCTTGGAGTTATCCCAAACTGGTATAGTGTTATAGATATAATAAGAAACTAATGCAAAACCAAATTGCTGTGAAAAGCTCATTCGTACTGTTGTAGTCTTTTGGCGGCGAATGCGTGAGTCGGCCTCTCCCGTTGAGAGCCCTGTCATGATCCTCCTCCTTTTAGAAATGTCAAATTGTGAAGGAGCACTCATTGAAAATATGAACATTTGCACTCACTCTCTTAATTGATCTCATTTTAATTTGCAGATTAATTGCTTTTTACCAGCGCTGCATATGCATCAGGTCCTCAGCTGGTAATTGGTAGTGAGACAGATCATCAAGTTCACCAATTACGAGGCGCGCTAGACATCCCCACCACGCAAAAATGTACAAGTGAGCGTAATTAAAGAGAAACTATTTTAAGTGGGATCATGAAGATGTGTATGAAGTTTTTATTATGCAGAAAGTGCCGTTCTGTAATGCTCCTAATAGATAATGGGGGAGGTTAAGCATGACTTTATATCAACCAAGCTGCCTTTTTGTTGCTAATTGCCTCTTTTTACTGAGAAGATTTTATCTCGCTAAAGCGCCATTCAAGCGCAGCCACGAGCAAACGTGTGGAAACTGTACACTTAAACGGCTATATTCAACAAGTCAACAGATGGTTCTTAATAGTTTAAAGATGACTTTTTAGTAGCAGCCAACTGAAACGCCACATGGCCAGGACAAAGAAATTCATCATTTACTCAAGCCAAGACCTGAAAAAGAAGTTGCAATTTGACTCGAAGGCCAACTGGTTTTAGTACTTTGGCACAGGGCTTGGGCAGTTGCTTTTTCTTTTCTTACAGTAACGCGCTGGCACTGTTGGGGTTGGTAGTCAGCATTAGAAAGTTTAAGATTGGCGAATAATGTCGCCTAATGCATCCTCTTACAGCGGAGGAATGTCGGTAAATCTTGCAATTTTGACCTCCCAATACAGGCACTTAGCTAATGGGAACCTGTTGTCAAATTATGGCAAGAAACAGGGATGTGGTTAAAGGGATATTTCCGGATTTTTGACATAGTGCCTCATTTCCTAGTTATCCAGAGTGTTGTTGATTTCTGGAGATTTTTATATATTTTCTATTTATGCAGTCCTTATATTTGAAGAGTTTAGTGGTGCTAGGCTAGTGCTAGGCTAGCGCATGTCTATGGTAACTAGTAGCCTGCTTTAAAAACCTCTTCAAAATCATTGGGTAGTCCTCCAAACGTAGCTTACAAACCAGAAACCTGATGCTGCTCAAATATACGTTTTTAAATGCAACATGGTTTTATTTAAAGAATGATTCGGTCGACACAGACATTTATATCAGTCGTCTTGAGTTATAAGTGATTTGCCTCAAGTGCACTGTGCTTGGGTCAGACTTCTTTTAATGCAGGCTACTAGTTACCATAGACATGCACTAGCCTTGCACTAGCCTAGCACCACTAAACTCTTCAAATATAAGGACTACATGAAAAGAAAAGTGTCTCCAGAAATCAGCAACACTCTGGATAACTAGGAAACGAGGCCCTTTGTCAAAAATCCTGAAATATCCCTTTAAGATTAGGGTTATGTATACACTTCCTAACCAAAAACAAAGTTGCCACCTGCATCCAAGTAACTGTTATTTTATTTTTTTTCAAATTTTTATTAGTTCAATTATTTATCAGGGACAATGCAATCAACATTATTACAATTTAGGTTTACAGCTGATGCGATGCGTAAACAGCTTCTAGCTAGTGCTATTTTGCAGCTCATGTCCTTGGTTGGGTCTTTCTACACAATAAGACTTACCCCTAGAAGTGAACATTTAAACTCAGATATGGTGTGGGTAATGAATTCCATGCCGCAAAGAAGAGAGCTGGATCAGAGGGACGGAGCTTTCCTGAGAGCCATAATAAAATAATCATCTCCTTTACATAGATCGAAACGGGGCTGCTGTTCTAACAGAGGAAATAGTAATCAATTACATTACTCATCACTGCAAAATCTAGCGCAGTTACTAACAGGGATATTTGTGAACACCATTATTCCCAGCACTGTGGATTGGCCACCACAGAGTCCAGATCTTAACCCCATTGAGAATGTTTGACATGTGCTAGAGAAGGCTTTGCGCAGTGGTGACACTCTCCCATCATCATCATCATCATCACAGGACATTGCACAAGCTTTTTGAAGCGATGCCACAGTGAAGAGAAGTGCAGGCGGTTCTACAAAATATTAAGCCTGTGACCTTTTTTTTCCGGTCACACGGAAAATAGTCTGCTGTGATTCTGGATTGATCGATCTATAAGGCTCGGGAGAATGTCCCTCCTGAGCTGACTATGTAGCACCAACCCCGGCTTAGAGAAAAGTCCGCTTCAAAAGTTTCCCATATGGCCGACATGTTTTTATACCTCTTTTAAAAGCGTAGAATCTCCAAATTCAATAGTATTTAATGACCGAATGAGCACATTAACGCGACAAGGGCGTCAAATGCAATTTTAAAAAGCCCTTTCAGTGTACATAGTGGCTTGGAAGCTGCCGCAGGGACACAAACAAGATATAGCAACATAAGTGAAGAAACAATCTCCAAACTCTCTAACCACATTTGCATGGTTACTAGTGGCATGTCTGGAATGGCATCTCGTGGCATTCTGCATCTCAGAGACCAGGGCTGCCATGTTGTTATTGTGGTCGTGTCCATATGAATCTGCTTGTCCATAACCGCGCCTGTTTAATATTCTGTGACATGTTTACAATTCTTTATATTGAATTTGGATGTGGAGTATATTGTAGTGAGTCTTCGGCGGTCCGTGCGCTGTGATGGTGTTATGAAAAAATAAATAGCCAATTATCCCAGCGGAGGTTTGTGCCAGACTTTGTTTGAGTTGATTAGATGTAAGTAGAGAAGGAATGCGGGCCACGGTGAAAGGCTTGATGGGTAAGGCTAACAGGCTGCCGCGCTCAATAATGTCACCATTATACGTTTCCTGGGTGACTTAAACGAATAGGCATTATTACAAAATTGTGCATTAGCGCAAGTCAGCAGTTAGCAGCGCTGCAGTCTCATTTGAGAGGAAATGATGAGGAGGGTAAAAAAAAAAAGAAAAAGAAACCTAAAGGAGAAAGCGCAGATAAAAGGACGTCAGGTGCCAGCGGCTGACATGAAATCGCCAATGAAATGGATACAGATGGACTGACAGAAGCGGCAGAAGCGTAGTGATAGTTAGGTAAGAAAGAAGGGAGATGTAATTGTCAGTCGGCCTTCTCGTATTTGGACAGCGAGGAGTGGAGGAGGGAGAAGTAGAGTGGCTGGCAGCGAACGGGCAGGTTGTAAATCAGCCGGGTGAGAGACAGCTTTACGTGGCCCTCGCAGCCCCAACTATCCGATTAATGAGAGAAGAGAAACCCTAACCACCTTCCCCTCTCCTGCCCGTTTTTTTTCTTCTTTTTTTTTCTGCTATCTTGCACTTTCAGGGGACATAAATCATAGCCTCTTAAGCAGTCACTTTGGGAAACTGCCGCTGCTGCACACTTCCCCCCACGCACACACAAACGCACTCTGCTCTTCCAACGGTAACTATAAGCTATTGGTGTTTAAAGGCGCGCGGTGTTAATGAGATTCTACTGCAGCCAGGCACTGCCCACCACTAAAACGGCACCGTCCCAAAGACCTTCCGCTAATCTGTAGTTTTATTGTCGTAATAGTGTGGACAAAAGGTTAGGCTGTTCAAAAAGATAACAGCGGGACTAAAAAAATGTAGTGACATATGCTTGGATTGAAGCCAGATTGAGGCTGTGCTTTTTAAATTTGGCACCTAAATAAGAGATCTTCAGGACACAGAACTGCGAGCGATCAAGTGGGAATTTCTTTGGTTCACGTTGTGTATGTAGGGTCACTTAGGCTGGAGAACATTTTGAGATTTCCTTGGACTTTTGAACATCTATTAACTTCTGGCCATTTTAGTTGATGCGTAAATCCACATTAAAAATACTACCTTAATGTACTTGATAAAAATGTGCGGGAAAGTTGCAAACACTTTGGGATGGAATTGGATACATCATATTGCA
Organism: Gobius niger; assembly: GCF_951799975.1. NCBI lineage: Eukaryota > Metazoa > Chordata > Actinopteri > Gobiiformes > Gobiidae > Gobius > Gobius niger. Next base: position 16,913,674 of record NC_136858.1, read on the forward strand.
TTTACAAATAAGGGAGGGAAAAAAAAAAAAATTAGGATCGCATGGAGGCTGTCTCTCTTTCCCTCTCATGCAGCATAACAAGCACTCAGACCTCGAGAGAAAAATAAACAACACTACAGGATGAGAGTGAGGGGTGATGAGGTCAAACTGCTTGTTGAGCTCACAAACCGGTCCAAAAACCTTGAGGCATATCCATTACATTTTACAAATGTGGAATATGTGGAAAATGTGTTTTGTCAGAGTGATTTAATAACCTTTTTAATGATCAGATTTTTATATTTGAATTCTACAAGGATCAATGTAGGATCAGCACAAATGATGTTATCATAATAGTAACTGCATTATAAAGTTAATACTAGGGATGCACCGATCCGATTCTGGTATCGGAGATCGGAGGCGATGCTGGAGAATATCCGATACTGAATACCATTTTTTGCTCTCACTGCTTTAACTGTCAGAGCCCCATTGCGTCGCCAAAGATAAAGTTTTACTTACCTTCGGATATCTTCTGATCAATAAATGATAGAAACGAGCTCAAGTTCTCCAATAGTAGCGCCCTCTTCTGTCACATGGTGTCTTAGCTGGCGTACGTTGCGGTGGAATTCGGTAAATGTTTCTTTGGTATTTCTGTTATAACTTTAAAAAAAACTTGTTTATTATGAAAGTCCAGGTAGTCCTGGAAAAAAAAAGTATAACATTTGAAGGGTACATTGAAAGGGGATGTTTTTAATGGCATGAAAGTGTGACAAACTACTCCAGGTGAAAATGCTGTAACCATAGTTTTAACTACTGCAAATGTCGATAGAAACACCTAAATAAGCCTAATACAATAAAATAACCACTGCTGAAGCCAAGTGTTTATATTTTAGTTTAAGAATGAACTGATCTAACATATTTGTAATGATCAGATCACTTCATGTGAGTTGAAACCTAAAGCCTGTCATATACCCAAGGATATTTAGTGTAGAAAAGTCCAGTGATCCTTGTTTAATGTTCATCCATTAGTTTATCAATAGATATCATTGATAATTGATCTGTAACATTGTGACAATGAAATATGACTTTATTGATCTTAAAATGGAGAAAAGAGTCAATTCAATATTTCACTCAGAGAAAGACACTTTTAAGAAAGTCTCTTGGTATCGGTAAATATCGGATATCAGCAGATGCTCAAACCCTAGCAACGGTAGCAAAAAAGATGGATCGGTGCGTCTCTAGTTAATACACAGTCTGCAGCCGCTTTGTATCGTTGTATAATAAAAAAAAGTCTGCGCACAAGGTAACAAAAATTACGTTTGTACAAAAGGACTGTCGGTCATGGCCTCTTTGTAGTTACGTATAGTCTGGATCTAAACGGATTGATATCTTTTGGATATCTTGTCAAGGCAAAAATGGCTCATATAGTATAGACTGTTAAAAAAAAAAAAAAAAAAATACACTCCTTTGTGATGATAACATGATATTTTCCATCTATGCTGAACATTTATTTGAGTAGCCCATGTTCTATACTTGCAACCATTTAACCTTGAGCCGAGCCACTGGTTCATCTCACAAAGCCTTCTTCTTCTTTTTACTTTCCTTTTCCTTCTGTGTTTTTTTTTCCTTCTTTCTTTTTTTTTTGCACTATTAGTACCAGCCCAAACAAGATCTCATGGGCTGCCCGGCTTTCAAGTCCTTTTCAACGCAAAAAAGCGAGAGAGAAGAAAGATGCGCAGCAGAAAAAAGTGTGGGAAAGTCTTTCTACTTGTGGCATGTGAGAAAGAGAAGTTACAAATTCATAAGGGCTCAACCTGATGCAACAGCTGCAACAACGCACATGTTACGCTTGATGTGTTCTCAGGCCTGTCTGCAATTTAGAACAAAGTAAGACTCAAAGTTTGTTCTGGTGACTGACTTCTGGTCTTCATAATTTCCCAGTAAAATGCGGCAAAGAGATGTTTCACTTTGAAAATTGAGCTTTAGACTTTTTCCAAATTGGTGATAGTGTGACAAATTTGTTATGATTTAAGGAAAGAAATGTAAACCAGGCTTTGGCACAAATGTTGTTTTATCAGCTGCCCAATTACTCAAAGCCAATTCAGCATTTTTCATATCATTGAGTGCATCCTTTTCTCATAACGTGAGTCTCAAGTCCTGGACTCAGACTTGTGACTACTGGTGACTATGGTCTGGCCATTTTTGTTTCGCATGACTCGACTTGAGGTTCAGACCAGTGGACTCCGACTCAATGGATTCAGCTTTCATGAGAAAAATAAGAAAACTCTATGAGGGTCTTCAACTTGAACAGTCGTGACTCTACTACAACACTGGTATCGAGTATTACAGAAAAATTCAGGTAGGTAGGTAGACATTCACACCTTTGTCCAAGTTCAAGTCTGTCAGATGATGAAAACTGTTCATTTCTGTCCATCAAGTTGGCTTCTGTTGACATTTGCCGCAACGTGATCGAAAGCCATCTACTGCAGACTGTGTAAAAGCAGCCCATAACTCGTCTCCAGCTTTTTATTGCTTTCTTTTCCGATAAATGCGGCTGTCTAACTCCCTCTTACTTATTCTGAAACCTGAATGCCATTTGTGTTGTGTCTTTTTGACTCCAGCCTCCAGTATGTCTCTTAGGTCTTTGTTAAGTTACATAACAGTCCTTCATGTAACTCTCCTGAAGTGATTGTGTTCAGGGCAATGAAATAGCTCTACTTCTTCTCTGGCACCTCTCTGGACGAGCTCAAAGTTGTTGACTTTTCGACCTGTGCATGCCGTGAGTCTGTCTCTCTCAAATGGAGTGTATCCCCTTGTCACACGAGTCGGTCTCTGGAATTAATTTATGGAAATGAAGTCATGTATACCACAGATTGGGGGTTTGGGCTGAAATGGCGTGTGGAAGTGCTGAATAGTGGATTCTTGTTGTGAGCCAGTGGGGTTTGCAGTCCCTCGGAGACCACCAGAGAGGGTACGCACCAGAGCTGTCATGTCTGAACGCTTCCAGGTGTAAATTCTACCCTTCTATCAGACGTTCTCAAGGTACAGCATGTTTGCCGGTATATCAGGTACACAACGTGTAAATAGAAGGGTCAACAAGATGGCTTGGTGAGATAACAGTCAAGTGCAACAATGCGACTCGTCTTCCCCACATTTCATCCTATACTTCAGACAAAAGGTCCTTTTTACTGGACTATGATTGAGTTTGTTTGTGCCTTGACATATCAGCTGCTTACTTATGACATAATCACATGTTGCTTATTCATCAGCTGATTTTAAGGAGACATATCATGCAGAATCAAGTTTTATGAGCTAAAAACCATGTTACTACAATGTTCCCTCATCAAAAATATACCTGGAGTCGTAGTAGCACATCATTCACGCAGTTTTGTGTAATCCTGTTAAATTTAGCTGTTTCCACATATTTAAAACCCTTAAGCCAACATTATATCGGTTCTGAGCCATTCTGCACTCGAAGTTACGCCATGCTGAAGCTGTAAACCACACTGTCACGACACTGGAAGCTACTTTGGTTACACTTTATTTTCACAACCTTGATACATGGTACCTGCCTGATTTAGTACAATGTAATGTGTTATGTAACAATGTGTAATAGCTTGTACCTATGTAGTACATACACGTACTTAATGGAATAAGGCATAACCCTAAGAGTCTTATTATATTATGTACCTCTAAACTACAAATACATATTATTCCATTGTGTATGTAACCCATAGGTACAAGTTATTACACATTGTTACATAGCACATTACATTGTACTAAATATAGCAGGTACAATATATCAAGGTAGTGTAAAATAAAGTGCAACTGTTTTTAAATAAGTCATTCCAACAACAGCCTGCAGGAACTGCCCCATCCCTGTATTTATTCGTTATTATTTCATTCTTTCCAAATATAAAATATCAATGCTGAGGCACCCAAAACAATGCTCTTCGTGATATGTCCACTTTAAACAGATTTTGACCATCTGCAGTCCAACTCATTCCAGGTGTGCGAAAACAAAAATGCCCCCACGTTCCCAGAACTGAACTGTAGGCACATTTCATTTGCCTCTTTTATCTTGCGATGATTTTTATTGTTTTGCTTTTGTGCTGTTCTGTCGTTTTGTTAAAGCCACTGCTAACTTGTTGTTCGACAAACCACGATACATGGCTTTTAAGAACCGTGAGAAACTGGCATTCCTTATGCAAGTCTAGTTTTCCATCCCAAGACAGCAGGGGGTGTCTTTCTCACTTGGACTTCAAAAGTAATCTATTTGTAGAGAAACATAAACAAATCACAGTAAATGACAGGAGAGTTGACCCAATATTGTTATGACATTTATCTATCCTCGTCGTCACCTCATTTTATGTCATACTGTTGTCAATATTGTATGAAAACTAAGAAGGAAAACCATAAGAAAGCCACTCATCTTTACAGATGTGATAGTCTGTCCATTTGTTAAAGGGACAGTTTGTTCCATGTCACGCTCCATAACGTGCTAATGGATAGTTCCCCTCAAACACAACATAGGAACTGAACTGTTCTGCTGTAAATGTGGGGCAACAGTTATGCATTCATCATAGCTGACAGGCCCGAAGAAAAAACATTTTAGTTGCACTGAAGATATTCATCTTTCAATTTTTCTCTGGAAGGCTTTTGTCGTAAAATAAATAGGGGGGAAAAAAACAAAACATCATTGCATTTTGGTCACATCACATGCTTGGTCATGCCGATGTAATGGAGCTCAACAGTCCCGCCCACCGGAGGGTTCCAGAAGTAAAAAATGCCATTATATATTCCCACAGACTTTTCAATAAAAGGATATTAAGAGTTTAAAAGAATGATGGCGGCCGATTAGCTATGCGGTTACTCATGGATTTTAATTTTTTTTTTTTTTGTGAAATATGCACTGCGGTCATAAATGTGAACATAGCGGATTAGTCTCTGTTCACATTCTGTCATTTCTCATTGAAAACTTGGTTCCTAGTGATGAAAGTCCTCTATATGCACCTTTACTCTTTGTGTGCAACTTAATGCTTCTTCTCCTCTGACCTCTGTTTAAGCAGTGCTATCCTTTGTCACCTGTTGATGCCTGCTAAAGTTGTGATCATTTGTTTCAGTCTTTTAAATGGAATCGAAAACCTGTGAAGCATCCACAGAGGACTTGAGGAGTCCTACTTAAATCACCGTAACTTGCATACTCCTATCACTCTTCCCCGCCGCCGCCACCTGTGCACGCTGATGCGAGCGCGCTGCAGCACCCGAGGCAGTTATTGCTTATGTTCACCGAGTTGCCGCTGTACAGAACGCGGTCAGCGGCTCCCGTGACCTCCAGTGTTGGCAGGGAGATGCCCATGCACGTCTTTCTCCTCCGGTCTATTCATAGCTTTCTCCACAACCCCTTGCCTCTGCTGCTGTGACTCCCCCGCCTCTGACTGACTGCTTCCTGCCTTTCCCTCTTGCTCAATTTACTTCTCTTCCAACTCCCACATGTGGCTCGGCGCACTCTCTGGCAGCTATACGCTTACCTTTGCGGAGGAGGGGGCGGCGATGCCCGAGTCTCCGGCGCGGGTTAACTTAAAGACAAAAACAACGGGAGTGTTTTTGTCAGAACTGTGCAGTGATTTTCAGCCGAAGTTGAAACTGAACCCCGATGTGTTTTTCACTTGGAAGATTCACGGGGCGTTGCTGCCGGTGCCCTCTCCCAAAAAGCACGCAGCTGGGAAATTGCCTCAACAGCTGGGCAAATCGAAATGCAGCACCCATTCATCATTTGAGCCATATTGCCGCGCGTATACCTCCCACCTCCCAAAGCCCAGTGAGTCTAATTGTAGTTACAGCGCGCTTCTCGATGCATCATGATTTAAATAGTGGAGTGAGAGCGGCACTTGAGAGCGGAGACTAAATAAAGAAAGCGTTTGAACACAGTGGGAAGAGGCCAGTGCGCTCGCTGCGCTCTGCTGTAAAGGCTTATTGCAGCAGCAAAAAACGCCGGCTCAGTCAGGCTCAGAACGCACCGTTTGGATTTCCTCCAAACGCTTCATAAAATAAAGCTAATTTGACAGCGTATGACTGGGTGCTTTGTCATTGTGTAAACATTTAAGGGTCTACAATGCAGTATTTCAGCTTTGAGACTGATGTGATGAGACCTGATTATAATGAATCCTTAAACTAATAAAAAAAAAAAGACTTGGTTCTGCTTTCCCACTTTTATGTTAAAGTGATGGCCTGTAAGTTTGCAAAGTGAAGAGAGATAAGAGTGAAATTTGAAAGTAAACAATCAAATTTGTCCTCCCTTTAACCAGAAGGCCTGTCCTAGTTTGCAAAAGGAGGAGAAACTTTCAAAAGTAAAGGGTTAAGCTCCTCTGCCTCCCTCCTGATTGGCCGGTCCACAGGAATGCTCTTCTCATTGGTCAAAGTTGTATCCCGGGGATTCTGATTAGTTGTAGAAATCAGCAAAGCCTTTAGAAAATATATTGTTATTTAATATTACTTATGTTACGTCAAATTTCAAGCCCAATCAGTCAATTATTCACAATCTACTAAATTTGTATTTAAACTTACAGACTATCACTTTAAACGGAAAATGCAGACTCCCCGTGTGTGAAGTGTTTTCTGAGCTATTGTGAGGGAGACGCTCTCAAACGTTTAAGAAATCATTGTAGATTTGATGTTTTTGTTTGCGACGTTAAGGTAAGTACGTGATTTAAAGCTCAAAAAGTCCATTTAGAATAACGTGAGACCTTTACACACTGTGATATTTACCTCCAACTGCATCGTCGTGACCTTTTCCACTTGGTCAAATCTGTCGATTGCACTGATTCAGTAATAATCATGCTGTTAAGAAAATTCATGCCTGAGCAATATTAGTCTGTGTTACCTTTTTTCGCCATTAACCCGAAGTATCTGCGCAGCCGAAAGGAGCATCCCTTATTCATGGGAGAATTTGGCCCAAGTCTGTTGATACGATCTGAATTTCAGTGTTGAAAATGTATGAAAATGAATAATTCAGGCAGTGTGGGCCTGGAAAATCTGGCCAGTTATTACAATATATTAGCTATCACATAAACTCGCATTGTTGTGTAGCGAGTAGCATTCAGTGGGACATTTTCTTTCAATGGCATCAATTGATTGGTCAAATATTTTCGTCTCCGGGGAAATGATGATATTGATTTGTTTCCATCCATTGCCATCTCTCGTCATCTCTTACATTGTACGAGCGGCTTCAGTCCGAGGAGGATGATTTTTCCCTGTCTCTATCCCTTCCCTCCGCCCCCAAGCTCCCCCCCCCCTCCCTCCCTTTGTGTCTTCATTTTGCTGATCCAACCTCCCCTCTCCGCCTGCTGACTAACTGACCCACATTCCTCCCCAGTCAATGCGCGCGGCAGGCCCATATCTGTTTGTCATTGTGTCGCCTCGCACCTAAAGAGGCTGTGCATTCCTCCCTCCACCCCCCCCACAAAAAAAAAAAAATGCTGCTGCGGCCCTCAGGCGGCAGCAGGAACCAATTAGACGGCTGCCCCTTAGTCACTCGGCAACGCAAATGATTGGTAAAACGCCTCATTTGCTTTGCTGTTTAGTTTGTCTGCGTTTACTACACAGGGTTTGGATCGAGGGGGGGGGGGGGTAGAGATGACATATTTTCAGCTTGTTTTGATCAGCTCAGAGGGGGCGCTCCCTCTCGTGGACAGCGGCGTCTCTGCAGGGGTGGGTGACAGCTGTGACATGTCCAGATAGAGGGGAGGGGCGGAGGGGGGTCTCAGTTATTGAAGTAAATGGTCTTCACAGAAAACACCTGAGACGGCCGACTGGTCAGCCATTTTATCACTGCCAGGAGACTGTTATTGCTCCGTCAATAGAGACGCTGCTCTTTTGGATGTGGAGCGGGTGTCGTCCACACTTTGAAAAAGGCTAGACCTGCAGTGATAACGCGGACTTATCATTCTAAAGGATTTGTGGAATAAAAAAATCTCACAAGTTCACACATGAGAAATATGTCAAAGTAAAAGCATCAAATACATTTTTGTTGTGGGTTTCTTTGATTCTTCATCTCAACTTGAAGCCGGGATGCCTGCCTCTCTCCATTTACAAACCGTGAATGGATGAGGTAGTGGAGCAAACCGTTTGCCATGGCTGTGGCTGCAACTTGTCCTTCATAACTATTGATAAAAAAGCACCCTGGTCGGTTTCATTTATTTATTTTTATATACTATAAACTTTAGTGTCTGCTCTTCTGCAAGAAAATAAATTGCGTACACCAGCTTTAGTTTAAGCGTCTAGATGTACTTCCGCCTGTTTATCCCTATTTCTAGGCCTGTCACGATAAAATAATTAAAAGTTTGATGAATTGGGCCCAGAAAATAGCGTGAGAAATAGGGGTGGGCTTTATCGTATCGTTATTGCAATATAATTTTTTGATATCGTTGTAATTTTTTGTATTGTTGTGGACATGATAGCACACAGGGGGCAGGTGCTTAAAAAGTAAGATGAAATGAAGGATGTAAGCTGCTAAAGTAGGTCATATTTGCGAGGAAATATGAATGCCGTTAAAATAAAAATATATGTCTGAATTAATCTTCCCAATATGCATAAGGCTGTGATTGTGAAGTAATTTGTCCATTGTCAATTATATCGTCAAATATATCGTTATTGTGATAGGCCATGTCGCCCTGCCCTAGAGGGAAACAATATTATTGAAGCCAATAAAGCTTAAAAATAACAATAATGGTTTGATTGAACAGAACTTAAAATCTTAAAATATCCCACAATAAACGTGAAATACAATGAAATACAACTATTTAGGGGGAAAAATATAGTATTCCATTTAAAATATGTGACATAAAATGCGACAACTAAAGGTACAGACGATGCATTTTGAGCCCAAAAATGTATCGTTTATCTGTCATTTATTGAACGATAAGTCGGAAGAGTAATTACCAGCCCTACCTGTTTCTTATTGAGAAAAGGAATCTATTAATGAATTCCACACGTCTGTCTTTTAGTCGGAATGAACTGTGACATCTTGAAACGGACAAATCTCAAACTAAATCTAAATCGTGTTGTTGTTTTCAGGTGTAACACAGCATCCCTCTAAGTTGTTATCCTCTGAAGAACCATAGGACCAAAGGAGGAGCAGCGGTGGGCAGAAAGTCTCGAAAACCGAGGGCACCTACGCTCGCACCAGCATGGCTCTGGCCGACAAACACAAAGTGAAGCGCCAGCGGCTTGACCGGATCTGCGAAGGTACTAACCCCCCCCCCCCCCCCCCCCCCCCATCGGCTTTGATTTTGTTCGTTTGTCTTTTAAAGCCACACTGCGGAACGTTAGCAAACTAGACCACGGCAGTACTATTGTTACAGTTGTTATCAAAACTAAGCATTTGGAAGCGGCATCTCCGTGGTGACGAGATAGTGCCGTCCCGCCGGTTTTGGAAGTTTCGTTGATTGTCTGCATTTTAGTCCAGTTATGCAATAAAATGTTACGCGGCGTGGCTTTAACTAAACTGGCCCTGTTCCGAGACTCAAAGCTTTCTTTCTCCACCGAGCGAAAAGCCGCTGGGATCGTTTGCATAAGAGTGTGTTTTCGCTCGTGTGTCAAAAGGCGCCTCGGGACCAGCCATTGCTCCAAAGCGGCTCTTGGAAGTCTGTCTGCGAACGCGGAGGGAGAGACGTGGAAGCGTTTTGTAGGAGGCCGGGGCGGTTGGGGCTGACGGCCGAATAAAAGGGCGCACGTCGTCGTCTTCAGATTACTGCTGAGATGAAGTAGGGAGTGGGTAATAAACTGGAGCGCTCCTCAGAGTCCTGATTGATTACAACGCCATTGATTTGTGGCTGTGTTTGCGCTCCTCTCTGTTCGAAAGACAAGAGATGCAAGCAGAGATTTTCTTCTTTATTTCAAAGCAACGCCTGCCTGTCAAAGTCGGCGCTTAGAACTCATTTATATCCCATCAGTCATGCGAGTTTTCCATTTGTTTTCGCGTTGTCTTAACTTTGAATTGGGTCTTTCCTTGGATTTGATAAGACAATATCTGATGTAGCACAAGGATCAATGTTTAATCCGTCTTGGTTCAGAAGGATTTTGACTTTGCCCTTAACTTCAATATTAAGTTATGATGTCATGTGAACGCTGTGGACATCTCAGCGCGATGTTTTACAAGCAGTTTTTACAAAACACTAAGGGGATCTCTTATTTTTGGACTGCTCCTCCGCGGTGAAAGACAGAACGCACGCTCCAGCGGTTGTAAATCATTCGTGCGCCGTAAGCCCGCTTTGCTCAACAGCATCAGGTCCAGAAGATGACTCAATGTGTGATGTCATTATTGTTCAGAGCTTTCAGGAGGGATGGTCAGATCGCATGTGTAATGGCAAAAAAAAAAGTCACCTTCTGTCAATAAAAGTGTTGTACTTTTGACCCGTCGGAAAGCGCTTTTGATTTCCCCATAGATCTGACAGATCCCTTAGCATATTTCACTTCAGTTCTACGATTATGTCTACGATTATGTTTGTGACGACACCAAAGATGTCAGAATAGGCATAAAGTTGAACTACTTTTGCAGTAGTTTCCCTGTGATTACTTCTATTTCTGTGATCACTGGCACATTTGGTACCAGTACTGAGTTGTTTCATCATAAATAGACCCTTATTATTGGAACAACCTTGTGTGTCACCAAGAAAACATCTATAATTTTAATGAAATTATAGTCAAAGAAAGCTCTATTTAATTCCTTTACCTTTAGCTCTGCTTTCCTCCGCCGCATTTAAAATAAAACCTCATTTACACTGAATTAAAATAGCTTCCATTACCTTTGTTCAGTTCCAAGGAAAAACCTACTTGAGATCCAACATAAAAGCCCCTCGAATGGAGCCGTGATGCTGTGTGTTTCCAGCCTTCCGAATGAGAGCCACATGTGCAGTCAACGGCCACTCCAAACCTCCAGGATCGCTCGCTCCAAGAGATTTTTTTTATTTTTTTATCCACTCACGTCTCTCCGACAAAGAGGCCAGCGTGTTTAACATTCTTAGCTGTGTTTTCTCCTCTCCGTTTTGGCATTTATTGAAAGATTCCGCGGTGCGCTTTGCTCAACTTATCAACCATAAAGCAAATATAAGTAGAAGGATTTTTTTCCTCTCTCTCTCCGATAGGCACTGTTGCAGCTTTTAAAAATGTCTAGCGGGTGATTCATGTTGAGAGATAAAGACAGTGATTCATAGTGTCCTCACTGTTAAATCATACTCGGCCTGTGTATGCTCTCAGTCATCCAGGAATTACCCATCGGAGAAGAGTTTTTCAAATATCAAAGACAGAACAAGAATGACTGTTCTGACACATATTTCAAAATCTCTACTATAAAGCTAAGTCATGCTCAATATAATACAACTGCTGCTACTACTAACTGAAACTACGCCTACTACCATTTTGTCCACAATACTTTTCCCGGATTAAAACAAAGAAAGTACCACTGAGTAGATCAAGGGTGTCAAACTCATTTTGGGTCGCTGCCACATAGATTAGAGATTTTTTTTCCAATAAATGAATAATAATAAGCTGTGATTTGGTCAAAGCCCCAACTTGACTGTAGCTTCATTAATAACAACGTCTTACACTTGTATTGCACTTTACAAGCCTGTGTCACAAGTTCCTCAAAGTGCTACATAGAAGTCATTATTCATTCACTCCACACTCGGTGGTGGTAAGCTGTTATTGAAGCCACAGCAGTCCTGGGGCAGACTGTCCATTTACCAAGTGGCTATGTAATGTGTTGTTCATATCCTGAGCTCTTATTATGTCAGTGCCCTCTGCTGGACACGTGTGGAACTCTTTCCTTTTTTTAAATTGAATTGTGTGGCTGGAATGAGCATTCTGGTTATTCTTTTAAAATTCATAACTCTGCCCAGGAATGGGCTAGAGACTTACTTTTCCCCCCTACATACTCTGTAATTGATCCTCTACAGGGCAGGGGCCTGATTAAATCATCTCGTGGACCGGATCAGGCCCGCGGGCCGTATGTTTGACACCCCTGGATTAGATTTGAATTAACATTTACTACAAAGAGATGGCAAGATTGTTTTTCCTTGGTCCAGTCACCGCTGCTGTTCTTGAACATGTCCAGGGGAAGGTGATTCAGAATTGAACAACGACGCGAGTGAATCATGCTATTTTCACGGTAAGTTAAAATCTCCTCAGACAAATGAAACGCAGTGCGGCCCGCCGTGCGTCCGTAATGTCAAAAGCAGCCGGTATTATCTGTAAACAGTGCTGGGACTGAGGCGTGAAATAGAAATCAAAGTTGCTATCATGTGTATTGACAAAAACAAGGAGATGGGGGCGTGCTCTTTGATTGCGCTGTGGCGGAGAGAGGAGCTTTCCCTAATCTGCATTTATCTTCTCAGGATAACTGTGTCAATCCAATACTTGTCTCGCAGCGGAGTGCATTGATTACGTCTCCACTCGCCGCAATGAGTGGCCAGTGGAGCCGCGCCTGTCCGCCTAAACCCGGTTGGAAATGGCTGATCAAATGTGCCTGTTTACTCCCATCAAAAGGAGTCACGGTCCAGGAATGTGCATTTTGAGCGGAACGGCGACTGCGCCTCTGCTGAAGATAACTGATCCTCGGAGAAGATTATCTGTCCCTCGCTCTCTGTCCTCTCCCTTTCATCTCAGATTTTTGTGCGGACGGAAGACATCCAAGAGTGAAATCGTGAATCAATTACTCCCCAGTCACTTTGAAACCGCACTTTATTTGGTGTAAAAGTCAAGTCACACGCAGTCTGTTTCGCTGTGAAGTGGCACATCAAAATTTAGCGAGCAGTTTGAAAGTCCTAAAGGAATGTTTGCTTCATCCAGTCCATTGTTAGGAAACTTGTTGTCTGTTCGGACACTCCGTAAAAAGATCATGAAACAGCCAGGGAATAGTGTTTCTCGTATTTTTCTTGGCTGCAGTTTGGTGAATAATTGTAGGGGTGGTTCCAGCTTGTGGTGTTGTAATGTGAATATTGCCCACAAATCATTTTTATCATTAGCACCATTCAGTTTGATTTATTCTTTGCTTTTATTTTATTTATTTTTTGACAAAAGTCGAACCGTTCCACTTGGAACATCTAATTACACAGAATCATTTTTAGCTTTGTTAATTTCCTTGGAAAATCTACTGGAGTCTCCTCCAGGATCTGCTTTTGACTTCTGACCAACCTGTTTTGTCAGCAGAGCCATCATGGCTCTGCTGTTGTGATTTATTATAGAAATTGGACACATTACAGTCTCCTGGACATATTTGCATGAATACATCAGACATCCAAATATATATGGTTCGAGTGGTCCATCTGTAAAGTGGTTGGTGATGCGCCAGCTGAAGTGTAAGTGCAATAAGGGAACTGTGGTAAACATCTGTTGTGAGCATCAGTTCCTGTACTCTGTTATCCCCCCTTTTCTGTCTCTGTGTGTCCTTCTGTCTACTCCATCTGTGTACCCAGCATGCTTTTGGCTTGGGCAGAGGCACAATTTGATGGCAGTGCGGCTGAGCCAGTGCTAACTGACTGGTCCGGCAGAGGCGGAGGCGAGCGATGTGACAGCATGTTCCTGAATGTTGATTTACAAGTTGTAAATCTGTGCTTGGACGCAGACACCACAAGGTGGGGTAGTGGAATCTGTCACTGAGGATCAAATGCATCAGATGGCAAATGAAACCACTTTAGCACAGATCTGTACTGTACAAAATTTATTGGGCAAAGGCTCTACTTAATGTGACAATTTTTAATATTCAATGGGGATTTCACAAATTTACTGAACAATGTCATGCATTTAATTATTTTATGGAGACTTTAAGCCTAAGTCTTTGATAAGAAAGTATGGTTTGTGTAAAATTGCAGTCACTAAGATATGTACAATAGGTTCCCCTCTGTATATGTGCCTGAACCTCAGTCAGACTTTTTTTGGTTGAATACAGGGCAAATAAATAAGCTATAAGAGGATGAGAACATTCTAGTTCAGTTTACATTAAAGCTGCACAAAGCTGTGTCTTTTTGATTTTTTTTGTCAGGAGGTGTCAGCAGTGCCCCCTGCTCTGCTACTCCCCTATTTAGAACTAAGTTTACAGTGTAGAGCTGCCTCAGGTGCCTGCTTTGATCATAAGGAGGAAAAGACCTGACAGCTCCTGTAGATGTTGGATTGTTAAACAAACTGACATTTCATGAGGATTTCAGCTGCATCAGAGCAGGTCTGTCAGATGTTTGTTAGTTTATGATATTTTTGTAAACTCCTACCATAATGCTGAACTCTGTGTTAGCCTCGCTGTTTGCGACAGTGGCGCATTTAGCGATGCAATGTGTGAATACAACCATGCCGGTCCGACAAAACGGGACCGCTTACAGTAGCTTTAAACGACTTGTATAATGCAATCGACTTTTTTGAGCCATGTCTTTAAACCATGTTATAATGCTCCCTCGTCAAATACATACCTGAAGTAGTATTTTACATTCACGCAGTTGAGTAATCCTCGGGTAAACCGGTGTAATTTCTTCGGTGTCAGCACTTTGTTCTGTACTTCCTGGGTACAATAGCCATCCATCCATCCATCCATTTTCTTCCGCTTTATCCGGGGCCGGGTCGCGGGGGCAGCAGTCTCAGCGGCGATGCCCAAACTTCCCGATCCACACACACCTCCTCCAGCTGTTCTGGGGGGACCCCGAGGCGACACCAGGCCAGCTCGGAGACATAGTCCCACCACCGTGTCCTGGGTCTTCCACGAGGCCTTGTCCCACTAGGACATGCCTGGAACACCTCCCGCGGGAGGCGACCAGGAGGCATCCGGAACAGATGCCCTAGCCACCTCAGCTGGCTCCTTTCGACGTGAAGGAGCAGCGACTCTACTCCGAGCTCCTCCCGGGTAACTGAGCTCTTCACCCGATCTCGAAGGGTGCGCCCAGCCACCCTGCGAAGGAAACTCATTTCGGCCGCTTTTATTCGCAATCTTGTCCTTTCGGTCATTACCCAAATCTCATGACCATAGGTGAGGGTGGGAACGTAGATCGATCGGTAAATCGAGAGCTTTGCCCTCCGACTCAGCTCCCTCTTCACCACGACAGACCGATACAGCGACCGCATCACTGCTGACGCCGCACCGATCCGTCTGTCGATCTCACGCTCCATCCGTCCCTCACTCGTGAACAAGACCCCGAGATACTTGAACTCCTCCACTTGAGGTAAGGACTCCCCACCGACCTGTAGAGGGGAAACCACCTTTTTCCGGTGGAGAACCATGGCCTCAGATTTGGAGGTGCTGATCCCCATCCCAGCCGCTACACACTCGGCTGCAGACTGCCCCAGAGCGTGCTGAAGGTCCTGGTTCGTTGAAGCCATCAGAACAACATCATCCGCAAACAGCAGAGAGGGTACAATAGCGTCTTTGCCAAAACTGAAAATGGTCCTCCACATTCTTAAAGCCCATAAACCAACATTATATTGGTTCTGAGCCGTTCTGCTCAAAGTGTCTTTGTCCTGCCGTGCTGAAGCTGCAAACAAAAGGCTTATACTTGTATTGCGCTTTACAAGCCTGTGTTACCAAGTTTCTCAAAGCGCCACTCTGTAGTCATTATTCATTGACACCATACTCAGTGGTGGTGCTATTGTAGCCACAGCCACCCCAGGGGTAGACTGATGGAAGCGAGGCAACCACCAACCACTCTCACACTCTCATTCATTCTGGCCTATTGTACATGTTTTTAGTGGTAGGGAAACCGGAGTAGCCAGAGGAAACCTACGCAGACACTTGGGGACCATACAAACTCCACATAGAAAGGCCCCGTGCGGCCGAGGTCTAACCCAGGATAAGTTATTCACACTCCTGCCTGCAGGAGGAGCCCCAGGCAAAGTCTTCACCAGCTCTAGCGCCTGTATTTCATGATTCCAATTTAATTTTTACAGAGACACCATTTTATTATAGTTATAAAAAAATATATTAAGACCCAAGGCACTCTATTTTCTAGCCTCGTGCATGATTTTCCCACTTTAAAAAAAACGTTAAAACATTGGCTTTATTGAATGGGACAGCACCGGGCTAGTGTACAATGTGCAGTAGCCTTACATAAGGCGGTGTGGGTGCAACTGAAAGGTTTTGATTTATCAAATCACGTTCTGGCAAAATTTAACAGATTTCACAATCATGGGGAAAAGCTGATCCCATATTTTGTATTAACTTTGAAATCTTTGAAAACAAAATAAAGAAAAATCACAGCACATCAAAATGCTTTCTATTTTCAAAAAAGACTTTTTAAGGAGGTTGCTATTTAAAATCTTTTTAAATATTGAGTGCTGATTGTTAACATTGTAGTTCAGTGAGTGAAATGTATAACTCTCTCGGTGAAGACATTAAACAAGCTTCATAAAGCCCAGCTCTGTCCGAAACAAAATATTAAACCATTTTGTGGGCCAGGCCTTATGCCCTTCTGGGCTGGGGTAACCATAGAGCCAACTGGCATTATAAAATCTCTTTATCACCAAAACGTTAGCAGCTTCACATGCCACATCGAACTCAATTGTGGATTTTAAAAGACCCATTTAACAAATAGAAACCCCTCTACGTAAGATGCAGCACCAGTTTTCCATCTCTCCCTCTCCTGTAGTTGTGGTGTTGTGCTTTATCCTCTACCCTCCCCTTTTGCTCCATTGTCCCCCAGCCCAGCTCACTCTTTGGCACCCAGCGCTGGGATGAAGTCATCGGAGAGGAAAAACCAGAGATGTGTGTTGTTTTTGGAGGGAAGTCTGCTGTAGCACTCTGGCATGTCCACCATTATTATAATTTTTATGCTCTGAATGCTTTTAATTTCACTTTTGTCCATTTCCTGTATCTAGTGTCTGCAGTGGCTTATGTTTGTGTTGGCAGCGATTGGTCTGACTTGAGTTTTTGGTTGAGAAAAAATGAAAGAAAAACCACTGGCTTCTCTCAAATGCACTGTAAGTGTGTGGCTTATATTTAGGGTTTGCACATTTTACAGATATCGACGAAAAAGACAGTAAAAGCAAATGAAAATATTTTCATTTTAAATGTACAGTGCCATATTGAGACGAGGAGGACACACTTTTATGCCACCCGCTTCTATTTGACTGTCCATCCAGTGGCAATGGAAATGCTTTTAGAGCAAATAAGCCAACTGCGTACATTTTATCAGTTAAGTGTGCATTACAATTTATCTGACAGCATTATTCTCAGCAATGATGTGGCCATAGTAATCCCATTTCCAGCCGGAGCCTCCTGCCCCACGCACACGCATAAGCCAATGTGCATTTATCATTCAAATCATGCCTTCCCCAACAGACAGTTGTTTTTACTTCTCCCGCACTATTCTATTCCCATTGAACTAGCTGCGTGTCATTTTTATTCATGTATGCACGTCAGACCAAGGCTACGGCTTTGGAGGAGGCTTGCGAGTGCAGATGAAAAGGGACACTAACGAAGTGCCGCTGTCAATGCGCAGAGCTGGAGCGGGGTCAAAAGGGCCCAAGTGAGGAACCAGGACTGTAAAGCCCTGTGTGTTTCCCTGCTCTGTCTCATGGCTGCGTGTAAGTGACAACACCACTGAAATTGGCCCAGTGCGTGTGAAATCTACTGCTCTAGAATGCAGGCACGCATGTAGTACAGAGTTAAATAACTCACACTGGTGCCCATATAATACCCCCTTATACAGTGTCTACTGCAAAAGGTCAACAGTATTGTGTTTAGCTGACATTAGAAAAGCTTAAATGTGTTTTTTCAGAATTTTCAAATAGGGAATATTCTTCAAAACTGAAACTGAGCTAATTTTACTATCTCTTGGGGTTCAGCAAAGTCATATAAAGCCCACCTTAATCAAGTTATAGAAACGAGTGGCAAGGTAAATGTCAGGGCTCCCTGAGACCCTGTAGAAAATCCTTTGGACAGTCCAGCTTTTCCCTTTAATGGATCCAGACTGTGGGACTCTCTGCCCACTGACTTAAACCTGCATACTGACTTGAACAGCTTTAACAGAGGTCTGAAACAGTGGTTCAAGTCGAACCAGAGCCACACATATGGCAACACTGTATGAAATGTATATGGTTGACCTTTTTTTCATTTATAATACTGTATGTGACGCGTTTTGTTAAAGGAATAGGCCATTGTTTTTACATACTGAGATATGTTCTTACCTGAGCTTTGACGAGTTATTTAGGATTGCTATTCCTTTAAATTGTGTTAAAAATGTTGCAAATTAGCACTTTTACCATGACACTCACAACAATGCATCTGGTTTGTCCAATGCTTTTGTTATGTCCATATCAAATATATAAATACTTTTAGATTTTTGTTTTTTTTGACACAAAAGTTCTCAATGAAATGTATTTTTAAAAACAGCCGTAACAGTAAATGTATATCACCAAACCACAAATGTAAAAATAGTTGAAAAAGTAAAATTGGTTTTAAACAAAATCCCCAAATCCCATTTTTGCTGCATTTGCTTAGACCCTTTCGTCTCCTTTTCACGATGTTAGTTGTACAGAATGGCCCTTTTTGAGGATTATCCAAGATACTTTAATTCTATAACCAGTGTTCCATTCAGAGATCTATTAACACTTGAATAATGTACTTACACTCTATATGACCAATCCGTGTGTGCTTTTCTGAATTACCCGCTCCTCATTCGGCATTTGGTCGTTATACACTTCTGCTGCGCTGGTGTTATATTTGTTCAAAAATCCCCTGCTTAATTCCTAAATCCGCGCGTTAGAGTGAAACTGGCGCCGTGTGCATCGCCCAGCAAGTATGGCAAACCGGAGAAACGTCAGAACTGAAAAGTCGAAACATTGTTATAGTTGGAGGCACATGGAGCGCTGCAATTTGCTTTCCAGTCAGGATTAGACGCTACCAGAGAGCGCGCACCTCTGGCCTTCTGTTTGAGCTTGACTTTTAAGAGATTTCTGAGAGCCATCGCCTCCAGAGAGCTGAACTAGAACTAATGAGAAAGACAGGAAGAGGTTGGCCAAGTGGCAAGGGATCACATTTACTCGATAGACTGTTGCCCTTGAAATAGTCTTTATGAATATATATATATACATATTAGTTGAAAACGCACTTGTAATTCTAATTAGCTTCTCAGAGATATGCTTGAAAGACAGTCATATTGGCTCGGAAAGTGATACAATGTATGGATCTTTTCAAAATCCACCACTGTTGAGCGTGAATGACGAATGTGATTACAAAAAGTGGCACAAGTTTACCTTATTAATAAGATTGGGGCGACTTCAAAGATTCTTTCAGCTCAGACTTGATTAAATAATTCATCTTTATCAGTTTTTTTTTTTTTTGCATGCGCCTTCATCTCATCACCCATCCCATTTTAATTTTCTTTTATATGAAGTCAACTTGTGCTCCACTGAACCTCCCAAAAGCCTGTCATCGGCCCAGCTGAGCTGCTTTCATCAGATTTTTACCGTCACCTTGTGGGACTGCGCTGGTATTATTTCCCGTTTTGATCTTTGTCTGTTTTAACTATGATTTATAGCATTGACAACCTGTAGTTTGACAATAAACATTTTTATGCAATCTCGCCGTGCCGCAGTGCATTACCGGATATATTTTCTGATGTTGAACGCACATTCCCCAATTAGGTTTGAAGAGGAAAGGACACTTCCGCAGCTTACATGTGTTTTCATGCATTAGTAAACGGGGATCCACTACTCTGCTGAGATCAAGTTTTAACCACGAAGACATGAGTGAGGTTTGTAGCTACACCCTCAAATAGCCTTTTCTTGCATTAGACGTTCAAGAGTTTACAGGCTAATCTACTGTATTACTGTGTGTAATCCCTGCTAAATTTGGGATTACACACACACATGGATTTGTTTTGTTTTTTAATCACATTTTTGTCTTGGTTTACCTTTTTGTTAATTTATAGACATTTAAATGATCTATTTTTGCACTTGGGCACATTTTTCATAAAATCTGTTGAAATGCTATATTTCATTTATTTCTGCCTTTTTACTAGCAGACATGGAATAAGGCAATTTAGACACAAGGGTTGTAGGTTCTTATTTGGATTACAAGCAAACTCCTCCCCCTCCACAGAGCACTCAATCCAGATTATTGAACTCTTAAGAGAAGGGGATCAGGGTTTACAGAAAAAGGGGGAGGTACAGAGTTGAACCAATATCCTTAATATTTTCAAGTTTGTTCGATATAATATGAATTGATTATGTTTTACTGTGTGCGCATGCGTTCAAATGAATGACTTTTACAACGAGTAGCATGTACAGGTTGCATGTTTGGGTGAATCTGCCACAGGTCAGTGATCCAGGATTGTGAAGAGCGGGGCATCGGTGGCGAGCGCCTCAGAGCCATCAAGGACATTTCAGAGTAAGTTGGCCAGCAGTTACGTGGTGACTCTGCTGCGAGCATGAGGCCCGGAGGATTAGTGTTCAATCAGAGTGGATTTGATGTTTACTGACAGCGCATGGGACTTAGCTGAGAGAACTGTATTTCATTTGCATTCAATGAAGCCGACAGCCTTGCTCTGCCCGGCCTCCCCTCCCAGCTTGTAGAATCCAGAACTCTTGCCGTTGACGCACGCCATCAGGTAAGAGAGACAACAGTACAGAGCAAGGGTTTTGGGGGCTGGACTTAATTGTTGGCATCATCATAATCGCACTGACCACCACATCACCAGATCTGCCGGAATCTGGTTCATGTGACGTCACAGTGGGAGGTGGAATTAAACAGGCTTTATTTAGATGTAATCCTTCATAGCAATCGGCAGACAAGTAAAATGTCCCAGAGAAGGGAAAGATAAACCCCATTGGATTAGTCCGAGCCGGCCCATCCCAATTCCTAACTCAGCCTATCCCCATCCTCTTTCCCCCGCCTCTCTTGTTTTATTCGATGTGTTAACATTTGGTGGCTATCTCGTACGTTCTTCTGGTGCTGTGTTCAACGTAGTAGCTGGACGACTTTGGCTGTGATCTGTGTCGGCAAGGGGTGTCCTCTTTCCTCCTGGACAACAACAACCAGCATGACCAAAGATTAATTATTCAACAACTGCCTGCCGAGAGAGAGTCACCTGATACTGTGGTCTTACAATATTACAACCTTCTCAGGGGTAACAATAGACCAGTTTTATTCAGTTGTGTGCATTCCTCTTTTGAAGTTTTCTTTTTTTAATCGGACCAAAAAAACTTGCTTAACTTTTACTTGACTACGTTTTTCTTGGGCTCTACTTGAAGTTCTTTCTTTTTGTTTTTCTTTTTTGCCAATGCTTGTCGCCAACAAACAATTGCCTCTCGGTCGCTCCCACAGTTGGGACACTTTAGGGGGGAATGAGGGTCAGTGGGACAGGACTGCTGAGAGCGTATACGAGCACCAGGCAAGAGTAGCTGGTCGACGGAGTTCTCTGTCCTACGGAGAAGGAGGTGGGTGGTACGAACCTCCTCCAGGGGTGCGTCCTCCTGACCTGGATTCGAAACGTGATCCATATTACCAAGACCCATCGTACGGACAGGTTTACTCGGACCCACGGGGGCTGAGGAAGGGCTCTGTACCTGATCTCAACAACTACGAAAGGGCACCCATGGCTCATAGAGGATCTATTTCTCATCAGGACTACTATCCCCATGACCCGGCCATGACACCGCGCCCCCCAGAAGGCTACTACAGACCGGAACACCATCCACCACCTCCCCATCCTCTCAGTAGGTCTGGCTCACAATATGGCGTGACTCCAGGTGCTCGTACCGGGTGGGACCATGGGCCGGGCGGAAGAACAGGACCCCAGGGCCCGCCATCGCCTCTTCCCCCTCCACCGCCACCAACTGCTCATGAGTTGAACCGCGCTGCCAAAATGGGGCCTGACGGACAACAGCGCATACCGTCACGGGCTCCATCACCTGCCCATTATGCTTTGGATCACGCCTCTCCACGCTATGCAGGTGAGCCTCCCCCTGTGACCGGACAGGTATATACTGATATAAACGGGCGACCACTGGATCCTCAGCAGCAGTCAGCCACCTGTTTAGTAGTAGACCCTTCCAGTCAGGGTATCGTTGTGAGACAGGAAACTGCTGCGCCTTATAATGTTCAACAACAGCAGCAAATTCAGCAACAACTCCAACAACAGCAACAACTGCAGCAACAACAGCAGATCCAGCAACAACAGATCCAACAACAACAGATCCAGCAGCAGCAAATTCAGCAACAACTGCAGCAACAACAGCAGATACAACAGCAGCAAGTCCAACAACAACAGTTACAGCAACAGCAGCTTCAACAGCAAATTCAACAAGATCAAATGCAGCAACATCTGCAGCAGCCCCTCCCTGCTGCAGTCATAGTGCCCATAGCTGACCCTAATCTTCCTTTGGCCGCTCCTATTCCTGCTGCACCTGTCCTAGTGCAGGCTGCAGGGGTTTTGCCCACTCCACCTGCTCCTATCCACACTACCCCAGCACCTCCTCTCCCTGTTACATCTCTGCCTGCTCCTGTCGCTGCACCAGCCCCGACTGCCCCACAGACTCCCCTTCTAGTTGACCCCAAGAAACCTGCAGACCCTGAGTTTCTGGCTTTGTTACGTAATGAGGGCCTTTCAGAAAGCGCCATCTCTTCGCTAATCCAACAAGGCTTTGACTCTACCAGCATGCTCGCAGTCATGGAGGAGAATGATGTTCGTACTGTAGCGCCTAACCTTGGCCAGGCACGTGTACTGTCAAGGGTTGTCCAAAATTGCAAGCGACCCATTGAAGTGTCACCAGCACACCCTCAGATGCCAATGCGAGGGCGATCCAATAGCTTTAGCCATCGCTCTGATATATATAACCAGCAGCATCATCCACCGCACCCTCCACAAACGCTGACTGTAGATCCACAGTTTGTGCCGCCACAAACTCCTGGTCCCATGCAAAGTATGACCCCAAGATTTGGAGATACAGTGGGCCGGAGGCCCAGCAGTGCCCCCTCCCAGCACCTACTGGAGGCATCAGGTTTTCCTGGACAGCCCCCTCGTTCCCCTGGGCCATATGTGGGAGCTATGATGCCTGTTCAGTCAAGACCAATGTCTGCATACACTTCAGGGGTCCCTGGAATGCCCATGCAAGGTATGCAGATTATGCCTCAGCAAATGTCTGGGTCAATGCCTGCCATTGCAGGATCGATGCATCAGCTGTCATCCATGCCCCAGCAAATGCCCATTTCAATGCCCGCTTTATCACAGCCACCACAACAAGTACCAAAAGCTTACTCTACAAATTACACTGTGCCCATGGAACTGATGAAGAGAGACAGGAGCCTACTGCCAATGTCGCCTATGCACAGCCCGCACCCAAGTCCTCAGATGATGCGTAAAGGTGGAGGTGCCGTCCCAGACAATGCCCTCATCCCAATGGGCATCCCTGGTCAAAGCCAAAGTACTGGACTTGCTAATCAGAAGCTCAGTAGACGGACAGGTCCTCCAGTCATCGTGTCCACTATGGCATCTCCAGATACAAGTTAGTCATTTATTTTCATTTTATGTTACCTTGTAGTACATTTTATTTTTCCCTTTGGCAGTTTTAAGTGAGACAGTTTTAACCCTTTGCCTATAAGACGCTTTATTCTCCACTTGTTGTTGAACAGTAGTTTGTTGTGGTTTGATTAGATTAGATTACTAAAACTAGTAAAACAAGATGTGTATTTCTTTTTGTTGCACAGGATTATGAAAAAAGAAGAGCATTTCTTTCTTGAAAATATGAATAAAGGTAGAATGCACTGATCGCATCTCAGACAGCCCTGTCAGACTGGTACACATGAGAATATACTTTCAGAATTTATTTTGCTAAGCTGCTTTGCCCACTCCATTCCACCACCCCCAGCCCCTGGCATGAGAATCATGTATTATTTGATTGTGATAATAAATCACAAGGTACAACATGAAGAGTGTTGGACTATTTTGGGGAAAAAAAATGTTTTTATAGGGCCAGAAAGTGCCAAAACTCTCCTTTTTTCCAAATCTAATGAAGTATGTTTAACACAAATGTGTTAAATTAAATATTTAATTGACATGGCAAAAATGAGACAGTTGCCTATTTCAGCATCCATTAGCAGTGCTATAGACTTGCAGTATTGCTGTCCATATCAAATCAAATTGTGATGCTGATGTGTTTGTATCATTTTCTCTGTGCTGTAATGAGAAGAGAGGATTTTAATCCTTTAGATCCTCCATTTCCACTGCTGCGCTAATCCACACATTCTCTGATTCTGTTAGAGCAGTCTACCGGCTCATTGTGAGCTCACCTGGTCTTATAGTAAAAGTAATAGTCGCACTGGGAACAAATCGTTTAACTGGGGTGGTTTTGTTCTCATCCCTTTGATTTTCAAGCCCAGGAGAGCCATGAATGAGCCCTATTGCCTGGCTGTCAAAACAGGCTGCTCAGTGCACAGATGGACACATGCTTGAGAAGGCGTTCTTCAAGTCTGCCACATACACTTGGAGCACATTGTTAATACACACTGTCAGCAGGGTAGACTTCATTTGCATGTGGCTGACATTTGTAGCTTTGGTAATTTCATCTGTTAATGGACACAGCAGCGAGGCTGCTCTGAAAGCATGTTCCTAAATTGTATGTTGCTAGGCAACATGCTTTTGGATGGTTATTGGTGGCAGTTTGCTCCTGGTTAAGGGCTGGTCTATTGTCACACAACACAGCAAATTACAAATAACAGTAGAGCTTGTGCACTTGATTAAAAAGTGAACCTTATTCCTGCCACACTTTATTTTGTGTAAATCTCAACATGTAACATTGTGAGAACAGTGTGCCATTTAGTTTTCTTCAGTAAAAGTACCTGGAACAAGTTAGTCCTTCATTGTGCTTGTAATATGTCACATGACATTATCAGTTCATTAGTTTCCCTAACACACATAGCACCGCTAACATGTTTGTGTGAACACATGCGTTCGTCTCGTTTGCACCCGCAGTGACGCCCTGTCTTTTATGACTTACCAGGAGTCTCCCTTCCCCCCACACTCCATGACAGCCTCCTGCTCACTTCCTGCAGTCACTTGGCCCTTGTCCCACTCTGGCAGTGGACCCTTGCCAGTGAAGGTCAGCTCCACTCTGCGTGACACACTAGCCGTCATCTTGTTCCTGGGCCAGGCCCTGGTCTGACAGTGGGGGAGGGTCTGCCATATTAGTCCTGGAGATGGATACAGATTATGTATTAACTGTGTGCAGGTCAGAGCTGTGGGCAGTTGTTGCACTGAGTGAGGATTAAGAGGAAAGGCAGCGTTTGAGTATGGGACAGTGATTGCTCGTTGTCGGACGGGGGAAGGGTAAAGGGCACTTTGACAGCTGTCAGTCAACCGTGAAGTTAGCGTAGAGATAAAGCTGTGTAGCTAAAAGATTTTTGGTATATTTTGGCCTGAAGCAGACAGTTAAAGGTCATTTTGATATGCTAGCGTGGCTTTCCCGGCTTGTTTGTCCGGTAGTTTTTCACTTTCCAAACCAAGTGGACAGCTTAGCAATGTCACAACCTTGAGTTCTTCACTAAACAGTAAAATGAGGACGTGCCCTGTTGAATGGCATCATCCTAATTGAGGCGTTTAACATTTAAACCTCTCCTGTCAGCCTTTATAATTCAGTTTTGTTTACTTCATTGTATCAAAGATGCAGCCGGTATTTATTTGCACAAAAATGTGTGTGCTGTTTGCTTTGCTGTTGGCAGGTGGCTGTGGCCGTGTCGTTTCTGGAAGCGTGCAGAGTTTCTCCCCACACCAGATGTTGTTCTTAATCTCAGCCAGTGCCTCCTCTCAAATGAATATATGAAACATCCCACTGCCTCTTGGTCTCTGCTCGGTTCAAATCTATTCACATCATGACTTCTCATTCTCTTTTATCTCGCCGTTTCTCTTTGTCTTAAATCATGCCACTGTTGCTTTGTTTCCC